>NW_010972981.1:1117724-1150283 GCF_000737465.1 Haliaeetus leucocephalus | reverse complement strand
AATGATCTTAAAGGTCTTTTCCAACCTAAATGTTTTTATGATGCTATGATTTTTTTGGTTTAGTTTAGCAATACTGGCTGGATCTCCTTGACAAAACATTTGGTGAAATGCAATGAAGAAATGGGCAGGTTCCTGGGAAAAGCTTCTTTTTTTCAGTGTCTTCCAAAGAAAAATTTTATTTAGCAACTATTAAACTTCACCACTCAGAGATGGGAGTATGCCATTATCCCCAATTTTAGATAGGACATTGGAGTAAGCATATTTCATCCAGGAATATAAAGAGTCTATAGCAAGGCAAAAAAGAATGGCGGTCTCCCAGATCTTGGCCATGGATTTCCCAGACTTCGCTCTCCTTTTAATAGGAGGAAATACACTACACCTACCCATGTAACATTTATTGCAATAGTAACACTTTGCGACAATGCAGAAGGACTTTCAGATTTCCAGATGTCAATGGGAAACCTGCTTTGGCTTTCATCCAAATGGGTTCTTCTAGTCCTCACTTCTTCATTTTAAGCAACCTTACTACAGGAAGGAATGATTAGTTAAAAGGATGCTTGTGAGCATCTTTTCTAAGACAGCAATGGCCAGGGTGCTGTCACAGGTTAAACAATGTTGGTCAGAGGAGTTCAGTTTCAGAATGGCACTTTCAGGCATCACCTTAATGCTTTGCATCCAGAAGGATCAGAGGTGGGAGGGCGGTAATCTGGAATCAAAGTGAATGCTTTGGAAAGAGAAGGTATCAGAGTATACTTAGTAAAAACTCCTTACATATTTCAACTACAGTAGTAAACACCCACAAAGTGTACAGCATACTTTCTCTTTTCAATATGACTTCTATGTCACAATCATAAATGCCATTTTCTCTGTGAATCTATGATGAAATTATAGCATACATTCGGTAGGTAAAATTGCTCCGCTGTGTTTAGTGATAGCCGAACAGTAACCAAGAGATGCACCTCAGGCCCAGTTTTCTCCTTAATGTGAATGTGTGAAATGTCAATGTGCATCGTTCATCTGTGTGTTACTCCTGAAGAGCCTTTGTTTGCTCCTTTCTTACGCATAAAAGGTTTTTCTTTTCTTTTGGTGGTGTTGGGCCACTTCGCTAATGAATGAAGCCTCATATTTCTTTCTAAGTCTAATGATAAAGACCCAATTCTGTTAGATCTTTTCTCTCCCTCTTCTAAAAAACAAGTAAACACTTAACTCAGCTGAATTGCAACTTAACAGCTGACTGTGCAGGCCCATGCAAATCAAAATGAAATTTTAAAAATGCAGATGTAGTCATCAGAGTGCTAATTAGTAATTTGGCTGCTGCCTCTCCACTCCAGATCTTCACTTTAATTGTAAAACGGGGGGAGGAAGTATCTTAGGGTCATATTCCACCTGGCCTTCCCAGGGGAGTCAGCATGAAGCACTCTTTTTGTGCCTGGGTAGGATCCATGCTGCCTCCAGGAAAGCAGCACAAAGGCTCTGTCTCCGGGATGGAAATACTTGCCTGAAGTTCCTGGCTCATGGAGGTGCATCAGCAGCGATCACGGTGGCAGAAGGAGGTGCAAATGCCTTCCTCTCACTGTCAGCAACAAGAGCAAGGTTACAGAGGCCACCACATGCCCAGCTCTCCATCTGGCCCCTCTCCCCAGCAGGACAGCCCACTCCTTGGTGAGCGACAGCGGTTTTATCTTTCCAAAGAGCATCCGTGCCTGTGCAGAGTCTGCATCCCAGCATCTTACATGAAGAAATATTCTGCGTCCTTGAGGCAAGTTTTCCTTGAACTGGTACAACCCCAGCTGCCATCATCTTCACCATCATGAACAGGAGCTGCTATCGTGTTTAGTACCTCTGCAATCATTCCTTTTTCCTTGTGAATGAAAAGCCTAATAATGCTTTGGAAAAACAGTTGTGCTGCATCCTTTAAATGAATGGTGTTGAGATTTGTTTTGTAATCGTGACATTTTTTAGGAAAGTAATTCTTGTTTAGAGGTGGGAGGAGATGACAACTGGGGTCCTGTTCTTCACTCTCCTCTTTCTCCTTCCCAGCCATGATCAGAACATTCCCTTAGCTTGACTGTCATTGCTATAGCTTTGCTTACACTTTTTGGATAACACCTTTTTTTAATGTTAAAGTTCTATCTTAATTGCTAGATAACCATCATTCCAGCTTTGTATCCACCTATAAAAAAGCACCAAAGTTTTTTTAAGGGATTTAATAAAGACATTTCCAACATTTTTATAATTTAGTGATTCTGGTGTCATTGTGCCCATATTGTTAAGACTTACATTATTTGCCTATAAAACATATATAACTGACATATTAACATATATCAGTCTTTGTAAAATGGTGACAAAACTGTACCCTCATCACAAAAAATTCATGTGGTCAGTTAGAAAATCTTTATTGTTCAATGAATTAAAAGATTTACCTGAACATATTCTTTGTATTTAACCTGTATGTTGCCAGCTCTCTGTGTTTCTTCATAAGTCTTGCAACACTTGTTTTCTTTTCTCAAATTATCAGTTCTTGAGTTATTTTATTCCTTCAAAATCTGAAATGTTCTTATCTGTAGAAATATTTTTCTAGGCCTTATGATTGGAAAGAAGAGCATGAAAGCAAAAACTCTAGAGCCTCAAAAACTAGGAAGAGAAAGACCCTAAATATTTTTTTCTTTAATCTTATTATTTAGCCATTCTCATGGCAGTAGTGAGAGATACAGATAGAGCTGTAAATTTAAGCAGGTTGCACCACATTATTTATAAAAAGTAAAGAATTAATCCCCTTCTTAAGTGAAAGTCAATGTACTCTTAATGGTACCTCCATAATTAAGCTGTTCTGAGTCTGATGTGCATTTAGACTATGACCATTTTATGTCACTCTGGTAATATAGGGAAGTCTTGAAGATGTTGCAAAGGGGCCAGAGAGTAACGACAATTAGAGGCAGTACACGTAAATTATGGAGCTATAAAAAGACATGGGTATAAATGTCCTCATTTTCAGGGCTGCAAAAGAAATTTCTATTGAAGTCAAGCAAAAAAGAAACAGAAAAGAGCAGAAGACAGATTCCAACGAAAGCACTTGTCAGATCAGCTCTATTAATTAACCATAAAAATGCAGATTAAGGATACTTTAGATAGCATTAAATCCTCCTCACACAAAGCTAATGGTCACAAAAACCTTATTCAGCAATATGGGAGAGAATTTTCTTCCTGTCTAGATAAACATTTCATGCTTTTCCAGACAGCACAGATTGTGGACCTCTGTCTATGTATGCCTGTGAGTGATTTTTCTAACTTAGCTTTTCTGAATGTGCCACATTTGGAACTCGATATACACATACAGCAAGCACTCACACAATACATGCCAGATCAATATTTCATGTTTACAAAATGATTTTTTTTCAGCAGAGCGACACTTTATCTCTTCTAGTCCTTCATCCTCCCTGTCAAATCCCTAACACAGAAAAGTCATTTTTAAATTAAGAAGTCATTTCTCTCTCCTCTTAGATACAGTAATAGTTTTCTAGTTCCTATGTGGCATAACTCGGTATGTAACGAGCTGAGCAATTGGCAAACACGTGCCTTTCACTTTGCTGTTGTGCGGTGACATTTCTGTGCCAGTTTTGCCAAGAACCCTGCGGCTTTCTTGATCTTAAGCACTGAACTTTTGATGAAACCTGAGGGGAAAATGCAGGGAAAAAATAATGGGATCTGAGGTCTTTCTTAGCTGGGAACAAAACCTCCTCTGGGCAGTGAAGGAAATAAACTAAAAGGCTGTGGTACTAGCAAAAGAATTAGTTTTCTACCAATTTCTTTGCAAGATCGACTACAAAATCTTTATGTGGTAGGCGAGACAGAGACTTACCCTGATAGAAATGAACATGACAAATTTGGGACAGATTGAACCACACATTTGGGCGCAGAGGTTCACACATATTGCCTGATGAGACGTGTCGTACCTTTTGGTCAAAAGGTTGGAGAGGGTGGATGTGCTGGGTGAGGTGTCAGTTGGCAAAATGGTCCCACAGGTGCTCCTGAGGTTAGTCCGAGACTGACTGTGGTCACTGTTAGAGAACTAGGGGACTTAACAGGAGCACGCAACACCTCAAAGGCATGAATGGAAAAGTGAGTTATTTATTCTCCTTTCAGCCCTTTCTGGACAGTGTGGAGGGACACAAAACATTTTGGCTTTGGTGCATATGAGAGAAAAAGTTTTTCTCTACAGGAATGACCACCAAAGCACTTAAGGGTATGATTAGTTTTGTATGAGAAGAGATAATTTGTTTTTGTTTTTCTTGATCCTAACTAAACAATGCATGTGTTTTGAGGATCTGAAAAACTACTGACAGTCCCTCAAGCATGCATGATTATCCCAGGCACCACGCTGCAAATCTTTAGATACAGGTGCACTATAACATGTGATGTTGTAAATGGGCTTTTTCAAGCAGTGGCTTTAATGGGATTTCCATAATGGCCCAGTAAACATTGAGCCCGACTGCTCATCTACAGTATTTTACACCAATTCACAACTGTGAATTTCAAGAATCCAATACCTGATACAAAGTCAGATCACAATAATGCTCTTTCTTTGCCCAAGACCTCTGTCATGGCTTAGAGCATCTTGCTGCAGAAAGCAGCTTAAAGACAAAACCTATCTCTGAATTTTAGTGTTTGGGTTACATTCACATGACAGTGAAAGCCTGCATTTTGTAAGCAAACTCCTAAAGTAACTAATTCCCTGTCTTTTTTCTCTCCTCCTCCAAGTTGCAGCACATTCTTGCTTCAAGTTTTCAAGGAAATCTTCCCAGAGGAAAGGTTTTTATTCATAAATTTAAATATCATCTGCCTTATGCAGAGCTAAACATTGGAAATCACCTATGTAACCTTCCAATGCCAAGAAAACTATGTTAGTTTTAAATATGGCCTCCAAAATAGAGCTAAATGAGATGCACGCAAAACTGGAGGAATCAGAGCTTGCCAAGAGGTTACAATTTGATACAACACAGGAACAGGCCATTGTGAGATAGTTTTGTTATGAAGTTTTCATTATTTATTTGTTTATCTGCACTCCTGATTCTATTGCCCCTAATGTCAATAAGTTTATATAGTAAACAGGGTTACACATTTTTACTTCATGGTATCGTACTTGGAGCTAATCTAATACCTCAGAAATAAGTAATGGCACTGAAGGGGAGTGAATTCAGAATACTTCAGAAGGGTCAAAATAAGTGATATTTTTCTTTTAAAGAAAGCACAGTATTCTAAGAACTCCAAAGTTAAGGAAAATAAAAAGTACGTTAGGTATTTTTAATCATTCCATCATACTTTTTTTTTTTGCAAATATGACCTCTTTAATCTCATTTGAAGCAGGCCCATTAAATCTAATGCACTGAACATTACGTGATCAGAATAAATTGGGTCTATAGAGCTAGCCCCTCTAATGCAAAGTCGTAAGGAAAAAATATAATAAACTAAGTCATTAATTCATTGCATCATCACTTCTCAGTAGCTCATCACTTTCTGGGTGATGTAAATTTCTGTTGCTTGTTTTATCTGTCTTGACTAATCTTATTGGCATAAAAAACTACAAGGGTGGGGTAAGATTTTTGGATGCTTTCAGATATCTATAAGTTGTTCCTTACAAACCCACAAGTAATCAGTTTGTCTGTTTAAAAAGAATAAAAATCTGTTCTTGGATCAGATGGCAAACTTCCTTTCACATATTTTCTATTTACTTTTCAAATGTCACTGGATAATATAATATAATATAATATAATATAATATAATATAAAATATATCTGACCATTTCTCAGATACAATAAAAGT
This sequence comes from Haliaeetus leucocephalus, assembly GCF_000737465.1. Classification (NCBI taxonomy): domain Eukaryota; kingdom Metazoa; phylum Chordata; class Aves; order Accipitriformes; family Accipitridae; genus Haliaeetus; species Haliaeetus leucocephalus. The sequence goes on along the minus strand of NW_010972981.1, from coordinate 1,144,463 downwards.
GCAATATTACTTGGATTGGAAAGATGGTGGGTTTCATCCAGGCCTACGCTGCAGGTCACTGGATTGCTCTTACTAACAATGCATTCTGGAATAGGCACTGAATAGTGTCACATATTCATTGTCTGAGCAGTTGGATAACTTGCTTGGTCCCAAAAGTGACAAAAGAAGGAAGCAGGATCAAACACCCTAAGGCTGTCCTGATTCATACCTTCTCAATGGTAACCACAAACGTTGCTCCTTGGGAGCAGAAATCTCCTCTCAGCTGCAATTCTGAAATAAACTATGTAATAATTCTGTATTTGGAGATAAATCTTTATCTTGTATTATGTGCTTCAGTAGGACTTTACACCGTCTTTGTCCAGTTATCAGCCCTGCTACTTATAACCTTGGGCAAAAACTTAAGACTAGAGCTCTAAGGGCCACAGCTCTTATGGTGCTAAATAGTGCCAAATTTTTAAACTCATAATGGAAGAACACAAGTCTTTTCTCTAAAAAATGCGCAGAGTAGCAGAAGATAGCCCCTTTTCATCTGCAGTTAAAACACTTACAGGGTTGTGAGATGCTGAAGCTGATTCTTCTTTTTCCCAAGAAGGGATAGCCATAAGATTATCGCCTAATTATAGTAGTTGACATAAAATGAGAAGAGGACAAGAAATGTCCTCTAATTTCCTCCCATTAAAACCCTTCCACATGACATGGAATATGCATCAGGAGGGAAGAGAAGACCAGGTGTGATTACAACTATACTTAGACTGTACAGAGTCCTCCCCACAGCACAGAGAACCCAGACTCCAGTCCCTGCTCCTCCTCTGCAATTTTCCTCCTAGGTAATTTTGCAGTTATCACTCAATGTCATTGAAAAACTGACCTCTCTTTGATACCACGTGCCTCTCTCTATATAGGTTTATTGTATTTTTACAGAACTATTGGAAATACCGCGCTGGCAGTTCCTTGGATAACATTGTGCTGGGAAACACGTGAATACCAAAGATGAAATAACACTGGACAGGGATAATTTACTACTTTTAGTTTGGCTTATGAGTGCGAGGAGTGGTGATAGGCATATAAAAGACACTGCATGAACACCTGTCACAATAATTTTCTGACATGTGAGTTCTCCTCTCTTCTTGAGACTGTAGAAGATGGGTGACATGATATCAGTTTCTGTTTTCTTTGGAGTTTTTTATTGCTGTACACTTTTGGATAAGCTGAGCAGCTGTACTTCAAATGACCATGAAGAAGGAAGGTGGATGGGATGCTGTGAGCTGGTGGCAAACAAGTGTCAGTGCATGTTCAGTGGAAATGTAAGTGATGAGCAGTGAGGGTCCTTTCTGAACTAAGCTGGCCCACTTTTTCTGTTCTCCTGCTGACAAGACAAGCGTCAGAAACTTTCATCAAGCCTGACTTCACTCAGGGAACATCAGCAGGAAATTTAGCAAATAATTAGCAATCAGAGTTTACTGTGAAGAATTGAGTTGTGGGGATGTTTTTTTCCATCTCAAGGTAAAGGGTTGATAATGAGGACTTCCAGTCTGACACAAATCTCTGCTTTCTCATTGCCTCTCTTTCTGTTACTCTGAAGGTTACTAAAAAAAAACCAAACAACTTTCATATTTCTAGGTTTGATTTTTTTTTCTCTTTGATGAGGATGCTCAGCATGGTTAGTCTAATTATTTTCTTCCCACTGTCTCTTATTGTCAGCCAAAATAACAAGTTTATGTAGGCAATGGTTTACACAAACTACTTGCTCTCTCAGCCCTGCCAAGATGGTGCTTCCCAAGGGAGAGCTCCAAGAGGAGGCCATGTAAGAAGTCAAGCACCCACAATTTCCACTAGTTATCTAATTATAGGTATATATTGTCTCTCAGGACTAGACCCTCTGTATACAGCTCAAAGCTTGATACTTGAAATCCTGCCAAGTGCATCTTTCTCTCCACCTCATTAAACACTTAATTCCTTCTATCTTGCACCCAGGATCTTAACAGGAGAAGGAAATTATGGCCAAGTACATTTAAAGCCACACCAGAAGTTTGATGTTGTTGGTAATGGAGGCAGTATCTATCATCTCTGCTTTTCCAGAGAAACTAGCAGGGTGGCAAACTGTCACCGATACGACTGGTGGTGATCAGCTTAAGGAATAATGAGAGACCTATTTCTACTAAAATGTTCAGTAAGATTCCCATTCATTTGGGAAGGGCCAGGATTTCCGCAAATATGCCCACACATTTTTCTGCACATTTGCTTACATAGCAGGCACATGAATTATGATACCAAAAACATAATAATGACTGCATATATCCACGTTAGACCCTTGCCTTGGAGTTAATGGACTATTTGTAGAGTGAATAACCATGAGTAAGGTTCATTTCCCATAAGGATCAGAGCAATTTGTTTTAGGTTTGGCCTAAGGTACAGAGAAGATACAGTGCAAAGTTTAATGCGATTGGGAGGGGGGTCATCTGGAACAATTTGGTCCTGAGAGTATGTGTGGTGTAGAGCTATGTAAAGTGTGGTTTCCTGAGGATTACAGAGGTCAAAATTGGCAAGTATTGCACAGGAACTTCTGAAATACATAATCAGTGCTTTTCACACACATGGTGCGGGATAGGGCTCATACTGGGACTTCTAAGCTGCCTTTTTCCCATGGTCACAAATAAAAACTATTGTTAAAAACAAAAGATATATTTAAATTCAAGGTACATTGCTGGTTTTACTACACATTCCCACTACCCTACATTTTAATGATCAAATAAACATCAGAGAAATAAAATCAAGACAGGTTCACATAAAAAAATACAATAACTTTCATTACTGTTCAGGAGAAAGTCAGTTTTCTTATAAAAATAATTTATTCACTATATTGCAACTATTTCATTTTCTAATTTTTAAAGATAACAAGAAGTAGGACAGGAAAGGAAACACTTGCGCAGCACAAACAAGCTGACCAGACTTGCATCAGCGGAAGCCGTGGTGCATGCCCTGCCTCCTGCCTTCCCCAGGAGCACCATTACCAGCTTTACATTCAGCATTTGCCTTTTCAGGATTATGTGCATTCATATGGTGTCATTCACCCTAGGATCTCAAATGTTTTACAAACAATTTAACCTATCATCACTCATTCAGTGCTGGAAGGCTTGCTCCCTACTCTGACCACCCCAGCTGCCAGCCTGCAATCCACCACTTGGTAGGCTTTCAAACCAGAGCTGTCATTCTCAGGCATGGGAGGTGTTCCCTTGCACACAACACTAAAGCTCCTTCACTGATCTCCTTCAAACCCTCCTTGAAAAGCACCTTTGCCAAGATGTCAACAACATTAAAACAAACCAGCAATTTGGCAAATGGGTATATTGCTGGAGTGCTGAGGCTTCTGCCTGTTATACCAGCCAGTAACACACTCCTGAACCTGCTGTACTCAACATCGGCTCACTTCTTCTTCTTCTTCTTCTTGGACTATAAGATCCTTGAGGTAGGAATAAATTTTTTTGGTCTGCGTCTATGAACTATTAAGTAGCTTAGGTCCAGGTACATAACTTCAGACTCCTAGGTGCTATGACATTGCAAATATTACAGAAATAAGTAATAAATCTGACAAATGTAAATGATCCCTCTACAAGTGAGGAAATGAGAAGCCAGGCTCTTAGTTAACTTACTGAGTAGTTAATCACACAGCCTTCTAGGATACTTGAGCATACCCAATATAGCTGAAGGTGCAATTTGAGTGATAAATTATGGACTGTATAATGGTCATTTTTAATATGCACAAGGCCAGTCTATTCATGTTCAGAAAATCACTCTCTTTACATGAAAGAGAAGTAAATGACCCCTTGGATACACGACAACTTTTATCACTAATCTAATATATTTCCTAGGCACATACCACTGGAGCATTGAGGACCAGAGGTACCATCCAGTGAAGTGAATGGAAGAACTCCCATTGAATTGGAGACAATTTAAATCAGGCCTGAAGGCAATTAAGAAAACTGGACATTGCTTGACCAGCACAGCATTTATGTTGCTTTCCAGTGTCTATCCATATTCATTAATTTTTAAATGGAAACTCTTTTAAATTGGTGCTGACACTGCTTTAGCACCGTAACACTGTGAAATCTCCACTTACCATTGGCTTTTCATTTCGGCAATATTCCTGTTAAGAGTAATGTCTATTACTCGGAAAGGTAATATAGGAAGAAGTCATACAGTTTGCATTAACAGTGCCATTGTGAGCTGGTAACTACCAATAGAAGCCTTAATGAGACAATGATGTGAATCCTGCATGCAACTATTTATTCAGCCTATTCGTTATTGACTTTTTATGGCTCCTTGCATGTATTTTAAAAAAAAATCATCCAGTGCACATACTTCTCTTGTTTAGTATCATGGTCTTGCATGTTTTCAGGCATTTTCTTTCCTTGACACAGTAGCCCTCCATGACGGAGGAAGGCTGTCTTCCTGTTCCTTAATTCATGGTTCACAGCAGTCAGATGAAATTTTTAATGAAGAATATGTATTTTCCGAGTCAGGCTGATAGGCCCGAGTAGCTAAAAAGAGCAGAGGTGCAGAATCTAACTTATGTCATTAAGCATTTGAAAAGTATTAATCATTACTAAAAGGTAATTACTTGTATCTTTAAATGCCCATATGCAATGGCCCATATGAGCCCCAAACGTGCTGTCTGCTTGTGGGTAATTAGAGAAAACTCATTTGGAAAGTGGGCGTAGGTGTCTCATTACAGCTACAAAAGCTGGCCACACAGTCGGCCATGAGAACTCTTAAATTAGACATCTTACTGAAAGAGAGGGCACTTATAAAGAGGTTTCAACGTGGACTGAAAAACAAGGTAATATTAAATCTGCCTCTAAGATTTGTTTCCTCTGTACTTGGGGGAAGATGTCTCATTTATTTTTAACATTAGAAATCCAGAGCTTTTAGAAAGGTTCTGGATTTTGATTCCATTTTCCTTGTTTTAACATATCTCATGTTTATTACTACTAGTGTTGAGTAGGTCATGGCATGAAGACAGCAAGGAAGGAAACCTATCCTGTGAAAGGTGCTAAGAGATAAAATGTTATTTTGATCAGAGGCCTTAGATAATATGTGTTCTGCCCCATAAAGGTGTGCTCACATCTGCCAGGACACATGCAAACAAAAGTAAACCAAAACATAAAGTGAGCTGGTGGAGGTGGTTTGCTCATCACAGCTATTTTTTTGTTATTGCAGAAATGTCCCTTTATCTCCTGAAGTGAAATCAAGAATTTTTTCTTTATCTATCTGCTTGATTGGCAGAGAGCAAATAAGTGGTCACAACGCTGATATCCAGAATGACCAGGAGTCTGAGTGTCCAGGCAGTCATCTAGGAAATGGGAAACCTGGCTTCTATTTTTATTTTAAACCTTGTTCTACTGGAACCAAAATGAAAATGCCTATTGGTTATAGCTTCACTTTCACATATCTTGTACTTATTTTTCACCCTGTTCATTAGCTTGTTTAGAACCTGAAGTCAATGGGAATTTCAACAGTGACTTCACTGGGAGCGGTGTCAGATCATTAAACCTCAGTACTTTTGAAAGTATCTTTTAAAAGCCATCCAGAAGGGAGCCATGGGAGAGAAACTAAATTAAGTGATTTTACCTTACTTCAAAGCTCAGGAAAGAAAAAAAAAGAAAGAAAGAAAACCTGCCCTTTTTCTTCTTTAAATGCAGCATCATGTACAGCCTGAAGGAAATATTTTAGAAAGTCAGAGAACTGAAATCCTGCCCTGTGATTGTGCTCAGTATGATATCAATGCCAGGTCTAATCGATGGCATGCTTACAGCTCTGTTACGTGTTTTATTAATTTGGTGATGTCTGGTGCTCTCTAAATCTGACTTTCTTCTAGTCCGAATTTTCTGAAAATCTTTCACTTATTGTTTTTATTTAAATCATTCTTGCTGCCTATAGTGTACCCCTACTTTTCTTCTAGCATGGTGCCAGCTTGTATAGCCATCTTAATGTTTTTCCCTCAGTTCTTTGCACCTCCTACTTCCTACTGCTCTTCTACTTGCACACCGCAATCATTATTAATCATGTCCCTTCAACTGCCTTTTGTTCTAATAATAGCTTTGTTGACATACATACTTAAATCGTCCCTGATCATACCTTATTCCCCATACCGTTTGCATCTTCTGTAGAGTTTTTCTCTCCATATGTAGTGGTTCCAAGAGCCCTTGCCTCTATCTGTCGCTCCTGCCCACTGGGAAGGGTTGATGCCTTCATGCAGCCGGCGACCTCAATGTATTTTTCCACTGTCTGAACCACCCAGCTTTGTAAAGAATATGAAAAGTTATGTTGAAACAATCTTCTTGCAAAGTGCTTTACGTGCCAGAGGCTGAGCAGTGACTTTGATGGAGGAAAAACAGGGAAGTCAGAGCTCTTCTGACATCGGCAAGGCTAGAGGGGGAGTTAAGCTTTAGTCTGACCTTGCAGTATTTGGGATCTCCTGGGAGAAAGGAACGCCTCTTGCTGCCAGTGTTCACCAGTTTTCTATTGAATGGACTCATTGGTTTCCCATTGCATGTCCAAAGGGAAGAGAGGAAGGCAAAAACATACAATTGCTTCCGCCTGTTCCCACTTAGCACCAACACTGCCGTGGGCCTGGGGACTGCAGGCAGTCAGCCAGATTTCTAGCTTCATTTCCCTTCTGCCCTGTGCTGCAGATTTATTTATGCAAGTGCTTTTTGAAGCAGCAGCCCATCACCTTTAAGTGCTTCCTTGATCACCCGCTGATTTCTCCAGCCTGTCTTTTCTCAACAGTTAGGGCAGCATTAGACCTGTGAGTGATTTATAAGGAAAGGAAATGCTAATGGACACCCAAGTACAGATGGAGGTATCAGGCCTATTTTCTCCCTTCCCAAACCAAAGGTCAAGCATACATTATCAGTCTGAATAACCTTCAGATAAAGAAAACCACTAGCTGGGAAAGCAAAAAATAATGCCTTTAAAATACTGCCTTGACATCGCCTTGCAAAATGGTGACTAATAGGCCTAAAGATATTTCTGAATTTCTGTGTCATACCTGAAGGAAAAAGTCCTAATTCCTCAGAACGAGCTGAGGCTTGTCAGCATGAAAGAATTTACTGCCTATGAGAAGAATTTCTACAAATTGTAATGGTTGGCCTAATAAAACCTTACCTCTTCTTATATACCTTGCCTTACACTCCACATATACACACCAATGATTGCAGAAAGGTATATGGGTGTACAGAGGTGTGTATAAAAGACATACCAGCTTAGAAAGACTGCAAATGCTCTTTTCTTTATAAAGCTCTGCAGAGATTTGTAACAGGAGCCATTGGTAAGAAACAACCTGTTGGTCTAGGTGCATCACTGTGGTCAGCTATGGCTTAATATTATGGTGATCGGTGATCAATGTTATCCAAATGTTGGGATCTTGTCTGGATGCAAACCAGGACACTCCATATTTCTCATTACAATACATCAGAAGCACCTACCTGTGAATGCAAAACATTAACCCACCAGATCTGGGCCTGGGACACTGCCTCCTGCTAAGTTGGTCGTAAAAAATACTAGTTGGTTTGCTTTTGCTGTTGAATGCCGATTAGTCCTGTTCATCTTGTGTTTCCTCCGCTGACAAGTACCAGGAATAACCCCTGTGAAAGGCATTTCTCAGCTGGTTCAAAAGCTGGATTAAAGCAAGTTATAAGCATTTATGAAACTTAAAACAGGACCTTCCTTTGGATTTCTGAAATTATAATGCAATTGTCCTCCAAGAACCTGCTTTCCTAAGAGCAATCATGGAGTTTGAGTCAGTGACAGAAAGAAACCACCACACCAGTGTGACACAACAGCAACAATATTTCTAGATGATTGATAAGAAAAGCACTTCCCGGAGGTAATTTTGGCAGATGCCCGTTAATTCTGTTCTCCAGCTGCCACTGTGACTCATAAACCTGCCAGCAAGATGGGACCTCAAGTGGCCACCTACTCCCTCCTCAGAAACAGGCTTAAGCTTACACTTTGACCAGACTAAACAAAGTGTGCATGGCCTGCTTTTACGTCCTCCCACTGAAGGGGATTCTGTTAGCAGCCTCTTCAGTTTTATATCTCCCGTTCAACTTAAATCTTCTTTGCTGCCAAATTACTCAACAGGCATAGCAGGTAGTTGCTCTTCCTTTGTAATAACTTTTTACTTATTTGAAGATTGCTATCTTGTCCCACATTTATCCTGCTTTTTCCGACCTGTATAAACCAAATTCTTTGAATGCAGTCACAGGCCATGTTGATTGATTCTCTGATAATTTTATTGTTCTTTTCTGGGCTTTCTATCATCTGCTTTTTTAAAATGGACACATTATTCCAGGCAACAGTTTCTCAGGACAAATGGAAAAGAATAGATGTTTCCTCTGTCTTCTGTATGACAAACTTACAGTAACAGTGCCATAATAACAATGCCCAATATGTAAATGTTGCTCTTCCACACTGCTTTCCCAATCTCTGTCTTAAGAAATGTCTTTCAGTTTAATCCTAGAATAAAACAAAATCTTAACTTGCACCCAGCAGGCCTATTTTCAAGTCTGTTGGGAAATCCCAATTAGGTCTTTGTTATGCTTACAGTCTTTGTGAAAATTACAGTAATTCTCAAAATGTCATGGCAGAAATTATGTGTTGTAGGATTTTAGGAAAAGCTCTTACTATTACCATTCTTTGACTTGTTCAACAAAAGGCAAGGACACTGGACTCTTTGTCTTCAAGGGCAGCAGATCTCATCCCATGATCAACATTTGGCTTGTAAAGTCAATATTGGTAGCTCTCAGGGCACGACCAGTGTCACCGAGAAGGTGAACATCCATGCCTGTAAGGACCAGATATGAAGGAAGGCACATAGTAAGCAATGATGGTCAGTAAGAGATGTGACATCCAAAAGCTGGTGTAAGTTGCCAATCCTCTTCTAGTCCTCTGAGAGAGAAGGTTTTGTGTGCAAAGTGTTGCATATCCATCTCTCTTCTCCACTGGAAGAGGAAACTGATGCAGAACAGCAGGATTTTTCTTAAGGTAACTGAGTTTATTTACACTCCAAGTACTAGTTCACCAAGAGAGACTGTCAGACAGTACTCACACAGTTTCAGTCAGAATACCAAGGGACCAGTCCTTCTTGAGGTATTGGCTTAAGTTAAAGAGGTTGAGTTAAAGATTAAGACAAAGAACAATCTATGCTTTTCTTGTGTTTCAGCCTTTATAAAAAAATCCAACAACCTAACATTTCCTCAAAGATGAAGAGTGCCTGCACACAGACGAAATACTCCTGGGAAGGTGGATGCAATGGCATTGCCTCTTTCTATCATGAACCAGAAGTCAGAATTCTTCCCTGGATCAGCTCCACGGAAAGCTGGTACCAAGGAAATGACCGATTTTCCACTGCATCTATCCAATCTGATGCAAGGCCATGGGCTTTTAGCTGAAGTATTTTAATTGCTTCCTAAGCGTGACCCCAGGATCTGGTTAGATGCCATTTCGCCTGCTACAGACAAGCCTTTTGAAGTGCTTGATTTTCTCTATCTGGACAGGCAGTGAAAGTTACTGTTTTGTTGAAACTGTAATGAGGATGGAATTGTCTTTTGAGAGGCTTTTGTTGAGTAGAAGCTATAGATTCCCACTTTCCTTTTATTCTGCAGCAAACTCATTACTGTGGCATTGGCCACAAAGCAATGTGTTATCCCTTTCATCCTATTCTTTGTCTCGTTAAGACAAAGCCCCATCTCTCTGCTACTTTTTCTTCTTTTTGGCCTGTGTAATTAATACCCAAGCCCTTGCAATGTCCTGTTTCTCAGAGCATATTGGAAATCAACAGCCAGAGCCACAATCTTGGGCACAAATCCAGCTCCCATCATCCACCACCAGGACCAAAAGCAACTTTGTTTGCTAGCTTCACCTGAGGCTATGTTCGTCATTGCTTCCTGCTGTTCAGTCACTTGATTCTTTTTTCTGACTTTCTTTCTCCAACAGTGCCCAGCCTCCTGCACCACATATTGATCTGGCTCTAACAAGCCCTAGCTCATACGTCTTGGACTTGCTATTGACTCTAAATATTTCCAGCTCTGTCTTTGTAGAGGGTCACTTTTTTCTACTTGGCTGGTAAGAAATATGCTCAGAAAACCTATTAGGTTTAATGAGCTCTGCCATCATCTATAGGCCAAAGACTTACTGTGTATTAACTTCTCCATATCTGAACAAGCTTCAGATGGCCTTTGGTGCCAGAGACTTGCCTACCCGACAGCAATATTTGAGGAAGACAAGAAGGAAGCCACAAGTAGGTGGAACAAAATGAGTAACGATGAACATTTAAAATTATTTGGGGTACTTAGAACCCTGCCTGGAACAGATAGGGTTACTGTATATTCCACTTGTCAATAATTTATGATTTACTATGATCAGTATTAACTTACAAAAATCTAAATTGTCCTAGCCAATATGTGTTAAAACACATGCAATTTCCCTACCCAAAGGAGGGTACGTAAGATCCATGCAAGGTAAATTTCATGTGAAAAGAAGGTCAGATGAGGCCAGAAGTTTACAATTTCAAAGAAACTCAGTATTTCACACTGGCAATGAAGCTGTTTCTCCAAGTTCCTTGTAAGAAATACAAACAGCATTAATCAAATATGTTTGATTAAACAGCAAAGAAATAGAGGATTCCTTTCTTAAGAGGGGCTTGAGAAATTGTGTGTACATGATAGGGGGTGGTTTTTTCCACATTCTTTAAGGTGTTAAAAACAAGGACAGACAGTCAGACAGATTTAAACTTACCTTGATAAAAGGGTGCAAGTACATAAATCAAACATTTTGTGTGAAGCAAAAAGCTTCTCCTTCACAAGGAGACGCTGCTCAGTTGGCACTGTAGGAGAAATTACACAAACCATTGCCCATAGAAAACACGGCATAATGAATAAAATTTGTCTTGAATTATTTATTTTTAGTGCTTTATTTTATCTCCTCTATCTTGCAAGGCCTGGAAATTGTTCTTGATGAGAGCTTTTTGAGTGTCTGAGTCTCAAATTAAAACAACACATTAGTGTCTTCTATACAGTATAGAGGTAGGAAGATTAGAGTGGAGTGCTTAGAAATACACTGGATTCGACACTTTCCACTAATGGGACCACTAGTGTGTACCACTTTAATTTACTGCCTTAAAATATGTCCATAAGATACAGTAGTCTTGGATGTATGATGACTGAATAAAATTTAACAGATACACAAGTGGCAGAGCAGAACTAATCCTTTCCAAGGTACCAGCTCTGTCATAAACTGTATTTATTTTGGAATCTGATTAAAAACATGTCTTGCAGCATTAGCAAGACCTTAGAGAGAGGGAAATCAAATGTAGTGTGGGCCATAAGAGATTTCAAACAGCCAGATCATCTATAATTGGAGTAATTTTTTTTCTTCTTATTGAGGAAGGATATTTTTTTTCTCTTTGTATCAGAGCCTGTTATCCCTTTAATACCTTTTTAGAGCCAAGCCTTCCTGTCTGTGGGTAGCAAAGAAGCCATCCTCCTGAGTGTGTCTGTGCTGGGCTTTACATACCAGAGATGATGATGATGAGTGATCTCCAGTCCAAAATGCCACCACACCTTAATAGATTATTGTGTCAGCGCAGCTTGTTTGTGTGCTCTTAGGCCATGCCAAGTGCCACATCAAACTTAGCTGCTAGTGAAAGGAGATTTAAGAAACATGTGCCATGAGCTAAGGCCTACCTGTGAAGAGTTACTGGAGCTAATGAGGGGTAAAGGTGGTGACAAAAAAACCGAGGTAAATTCATTATTCATTTGAGCCCTTAGTCTAGCTACCATGCTCCAGTCTATTGCCAATCTGATGGACTGAATGGATACTCAAACTGAGATCTGTGCTCTCCAGATTCCTTCCCAGATGTGTCACAATAAATCACTAAATATCCTCTTGCTACTGCAGTATTTTTCTGCATATCAGACTACATTAGGGAAATATCTTATAAAGGGGAAGAGGATAGGGAAAGTAAAGCAAGCCACTTATATTTGCTTTTGAATGCAAAACATTTACCAGTATCCAGGGGTGGTACTCCAAGCTTTGGCTACATCAAGCTGAAACTCTTGGATGAACAAACTGGCTAAAATAGGTGAGGATAAGAAAAGCCACAGGACAAATTCAATGAAGAATTGGTGCTCATACGTTGCATACTGTGATATTATGGAAGAGAACCAAGCTAGCTCTAAACTTATCTTGAATATGGCAAGCAATCCAGCCAACAACACTACCATGTCTAAATAGGCCATATAGGATATTGCCTTAGACATTTCCTTCACTTCTTTTCCTCCTACATCTTGCAGAAGAACTCAGAAGAAAGGCTGAGAGCATCATTCTGACAACAGACACGGGAAGGTGACTATAGGGGCCAGCAGAAAGCTTATTCTTGCACAAAAAGCCCAAACAAATCTGCTTCTACAATTACAGTCGCTGTTTTCTTCAACATGTCCTTTGTTATCACTGCAAGTCCAAACACACAAAGTTGCTGATGGTCTGTAACAGAGAACTACAGAATGCTGAGATTTTTTCCCCTGTTGGTTTTTTTTTTTCTTGGAAGAAATCTCTTTTTGTGTAAAAGCAGATCTTTTGTATGTGAAAATGTCTATTATTTCAAGAACCTGAAATCCCATCTGCAGAAAAGACATTTCAATTGATTCTTTTTATCAGGTAAGGTATTTAGGAAGTAGGAGATTACATCCAGAGTATAAAATGGGGCCAGACCTTAGGCTGAGACTGTGTCCTCACTGTAGATACTGACTAGGTTATACAGGCAGAGGGTTTAAAGCAGGAAGATCTGTAAGAAGCCTGTAAATCATGCAACTAAGAGAGAGCTCAAACAAAACCTTCATGCTTCCTTAAAAGAGATACAGAAGTCAAATGGAAGCCTAAGGAAAAGCAGGAGAGTTTGCTCCCTTACAGCACCCACCATCGCAGGGAAGGTGCCCTACAATCATAAAGATTTACCTCCCTCTTTTGAAGCTTGCAACTCCTGTTCATCCCCTCTCTGGGTGGCGAGACGATGAGCCCTGGTAAGGCTTACTCTCTGTTCAGCACCACACACTGCTTGACAGACAGAAGCCTGCTGTAAGTTTCTCTCAAATATTTAACTTCCATTTTTCTGAGGAAACTTACTTATAATGAATGTAAATGGAATTGCACCTCCAACGTAGATTACTTTTAAATCTATCCCTCCAACGTCCCCCATCTCCTGTACCATAAGAGGACAGAGCAGGAATGTAGGATCCTGAGCCAGGTCTGTCTTACATATCTCAGTTTCATGTTTTTAAGATTTATGAACCTAGGAGCAACCAAACTCTTCAGGGACCTTCTACTCATGCCTCACAGGCACTGAAATGTTTTATCTTCATCTGGTCTTTCCTACTTCCCTTGCCTAAGTCTGTGGCAGCAATGGAGGACCATATGAGGGAACGGCCAATTTTTTACATCAAAATCTTCATTACCAGAAGAGGAAGTCTTCACTCCCTCTCTGTGTAGTAGGGAAGCACTCTGTCCCCTCACCCACCACCCTGTCAGACACTGCTTCTTTGTGCTTAATATACCACATACATTGAGTAAGACATTCTTATTTCAGCTTCAGCAGTAGAAAAGGAGTTCCTGCCCATAAAAACCACATGCAATAGCTTGCCGAACTCTTAAGAGGGAAACCAGTCAGACTGCAAGACGCAATAATAAGTTTCCCTCAAAATATAACTGATTACGTAACGGATTTGCTGTATTAAAAATTAAATAAGGCTTGAAATATACAGCAATTTGCAGGCACTAGGGAGTGTGCCTAATAAAGAGAGTGCATTAGCTGCTTCTGCTTTTTGAAATCCAGTCTATAAATACTGTAACATCTTCCTATTTACTTCAGTGTGGGAGGACCAGACTTTGTGAAACTGCTTGTTAAAATCAGCGCTGAGTTCAGTTTGACTGACATTTTTTTAGCTATGCCTTGGTATTAATATTGGTCTAATCAGCATCTGACAATTGCCGTTGAGGTCCCTGGGGACACTGTACCTTGCGCATGCTTTAAATGCAGCATGAATGTGGAACTCGATCCTTCCAGGAAAAGTAACAGGACCTGAGCAGGATCCTAACCTCTCCCAGGAGCCATGCAGCAATTCATGGGACTCAACAGTGTTACACTGGTTTGGCAGTGGTTATGCTAATGCCCGTATTAACCCTCCAAGCATAGGCAATGCAAATCAGATATTTCTCAGTTAGATAGAGCTGCTTTCCAATGCGAATTGGAAACACAAAGGCACTTCAGAAAGATCCCACTCGATATCACCATCTACATCTTAAGGTTCCCAAACACACTTAAAAATCAGGTCCTTAGGGGCACAGTTCTCCCTGAAAGTCATACATTGACTTTAGGTGAGAGATAAATTCACAAGGACCTGATTCAAAGAAGGCTCTCCACGCTCACTTTTCATGGAATAATTATTCACAAGCAAGGCAAGAGGGAGAGAAGGGGTCAATAGATAAGTTACCAGGGGACTGACCTTCAGGGCAAAGTTCCAGTCCCTCTCACAGTAGCTGTTCAAGTATTTTACACAAAGGACAACAGCCTTACCGAGGAAGACTGAGCGCCCCTTGGTTCGTGTCCAAGCCTGGAGGCTGGGATGCCCACTGTGGATGTGGGCAACCACTTCCCTCCAGGAGCAGAAGGTTTTGACCCATGAGTGGGTTCTACCCATGAGGTGACGGGTTAAAAGGAGGCATCGCTGCAGGCGGTGTCCTGCAGGGACCTCTGCCTGCACTGGCACTGGCAGATGCCCCACAACAGCAGTCAGAAAGAGTACGAACTCAGCCAGACGGTTTGCACTAAATGGGCACAAAGGATGGCCTGAGGATCAGAGAGGGACCGGCGTTCTCACACCTAGCTACGGTAGGACTGGGTCAAAAATTTTTAGGGCACTGTCATATCATTCTGGGGGTGTGCTTCCACAGCATTGCTCCTCTTCAACCATGCAGAAAGAAGTTGTCAGTCCACCACTTTTCAGGGGTACTTTGCCCTTTTGTTTTTGTAAAGCTGCATGGGAAGTGGTAGGTAAATGAATTAAGTTAAATGAAACGACTGTGCATTGGGTTTGTGCAGTTTCCTTCCTGTCACATTCAAACGCATCAGCAGCCCAGTCCAAGCACACACTGGGCTAGGTTAGCAAGCTCATCAGGCATGCTATCCTCGCCTTCTGACTTCCTCTTGGAAATAAAAACGGTGGCCCTAATGAGAATTAATTAGGACTGGGGGTGGAGAGGGGGGATCCATCGTGTTTTTGTTTGTATTGTTTGTTTTCTGTAAACCCATGGAGGGGAAAAAAATCATATTACTTCTCCATGCAATATAGTAAACGTAATAAAAAATGAACACATGGTAATTAGCTTCTCCATTAAGTATACCAAGCATAGACAATAGCAATCGTGCAGTGCTGATTACAGACATTATCCTTGCCTGGATTTTTTTTTTTCCACCATTCAATCAACACTGCTAAATAGAAACTTCAGTGTTCAATATTATAAGACACTAGCTGGCAGTTATACAAAGATGCCTTACACAATGTCATCTGGCTGCTTGCCTGATTCTCATATTACCTTCCTGTCTTGCCTTATACACTAATACGCATGGCTGATTAGAAGAAAAATGCAGAAGCTGCTTCCTTCTCTTCTTGCTTTTTTCTCCAGCTTCATGCCTTGAGGGAAAAAAGGAATCACATTTGCTAATTTCACCAGCAGTGCTTAACCTGGGAACGGAACAATTCCCTTTCAATTCTGCATTAGTTATAATTCATACACAAACACTGCCTTGCACCAGACTAATTGGGCAGTCTTTGATCCACTCTGAGAGAAATGTTGATTACTGTTGTTGTACAGAAGTCCTCTAGTAGCCTCAGTAAAGAGAGTCTCAGAGTTCAAAATAAACATTTTCGGGTGTTGTACAGTATCCAGGGGTTAGATGTCTGGAAACAGGATTTCAGACTGAAAATCCCAGCAGCTCAAATGACTCTGGAAAATGTCTAGGACCTCCTTAAGTGACTGCTTTTGGGTGGATTTGCTGATATCAGCAGACCCCCTGGGGAGTCACAATACAGTTTATGCCAGTTTCTTCAGGAGGAGGATAAGCTTTCTCACAGGAGGAGTATTTTTCACATGTCAAAAAATTGGGAGTTTCTATATTCTTGTTTACACATATTTGTTTTACTCTTTGATTTCTTATGGTAAAGCTATACCAAGGCAGGTGGTGTACATCCAGGTTTCTCTGACGAGCCTTCATTTTTCCCTGGATATTTTAGCCAGGTTGAATTTGAGGTCTGATCAGGTGTCCAGGATTTCCAGATATCTAGCAGCCACATCAGAGCTACTTCTATGCATCTGAAAATCCTGGGTCACTAGGCATACATATGGACACATTTTATAGCAGAATAATCAGCACCTAGGATGCCTCAGACAGATGTCCAGGTGCAAGTCATCTTCACAGCAAACATATCACAGGTCCAATAATTCCTGGTGATAGCACACTCTCAGTGAACCTTTCAGGAAAAGCATAGGGATTAGGCTGTAATCTTACCTTGCAATTTAGCAATCATTTCTGGAAACAAACTGGTTTCTGAAAATGTGGGTCCTGTAACAAGTGACCTAAGCACATGTAGGGTAGCTGGCCTTGTGTTGAACAGGATCTCGTCTCTGAGGATTGGACACTAAACACTGCAACCAGTCAGCAACAGAAAACTTGAAAAATAGTCTTCCCAATTTATTTCATCACCATAACAAATATGCCTAGAATTAGCCTAAGAATTTAAGGATGGACATTCAAATTAACGCATGTGTATATATATACACATATATAAAAATTTATATATGAATCTATGTTGGTATACATTAAAATGTGTGGAGAAACTTTAGGCCACCTGTGAAACTTCTCCCTTTCTAGCTTTGTGACCGTTATGCATGAGCTTATGCAAACGGTGCGATATACAGGCAAAGAAAAGGATTAGAAATTAAGCGCTACATGAGTGGAGATTCTCCTTGAAATATTTATTTCGTCAAAATCTGTGCCTGTGAAGGTAAGCTTTCTATGGCCAGAAGGTGAGGTCTAGGATTGCCAGGCACCACAGCAGACAGTTTCAGCTGCTGCTTTAGCCTGCATTTGATGACACAGGAAAGTCGGCCTGGGAATACCTCTGCTCATCTGCAATGGCCCAGGGATCCTGACCGGGAATTGCTCAGGTTTGACTCGACACAACAGGTATGAACAGCTACAAGTAGGCCCTCTAATCAAAGGTGGTGGCAGCAGATTACAGCGCAACACTATCATACATCTCTGAAGAATATTTTAAATATCAGGAATCCTTTGTCGAGTATTTATGATTAAAACTCAGCTAAGCAAGTCTGTTTTGGCAGAAACATGTTCTTTCGATAAGTTGCCCGCCAGTCGATGTGTACACAGAGTGCAGTTTCACTGCTGTTGCTCTTCACACATTATGACTGGCAAAAAAAATAAGGAAAAAGGCAAGTCAAATGCTGCATTTAAAAATATATTTTAAAACGTGTCCAAATTATACACTCTTTTTTTTACCTTCAGAAGGTGACACAAAACCATGCATGGTCAGCAGCATCTGGACTTGTTTTGTTCCCGTAAGCCAAGCAATAAGCAGGACCTCAAAAAACCCACCTGCCTCCTACTATTACAAGACAAACAGCTCAGTGCTTAGATAAAGAGAGATTTAAGGGATGCCAATCTGCTGTGTCAGTCACCCAGTGCTGGTTGTTTTCTTAAGAAGAGATTGAAGGTAGGCTGGGGAAAGGAAAACTCATTATAAAAAATTAGATTCATACTATGGCTATGAAATGTGTCTTTTTACTAATCTCCTCTCACTTCCCTCAGCAGCTCCACTTCTTGCAAGGACTGCAGCACTTATCATGAGTTCAGTCTGGTCCTCCATGCAGGTCATTTTCAGAATTTGGAGAGTATATATTAAATACAAGGCCACTTTTAACTAGATGACCTCTTAACCCAGCAAGTGAAAAGCTACTGGTGTCACCTAAGAATGGTTCAGACCTCAAACCCAGCCCCACTCCACTGGAGAAGGTGATGAAATACCCAGCTTTGGTTGTGGCATATGAATGTATAAGCATATTCCTGCAGAAGAAATACTGGGTGCAAAAGTGTTCTTCAATGCAGAAAAAACCATCAGGGCCTGTGGTGAAAAGCTGAAGTGACAAAATTAATTTTTTTGCCTTTTTTTAAAGCAAAAAAATAATGAACTATTAAGGAAATTCATATATTATCCCTCTACGTGTGTCTTCAGATCAAAGCTGAATACTTTTATGGAACATATCTACTAGCAAAACACAAGTTACTGGTCTCAGAGAAGGGGTAACTGAGTAATATTTTGTGATGTGTGTCTTACAGGAACTGCCATGAAATGATTCTTCCTGTCCGCAAAGGTTGGATTCTGTCTGATTCAGAGTAAAAATATATGCATGAATGTGTAGACCATGAATAAATAAAAGAAAATGTTCACAGAGACTGTGGTCTGAACAGCATTTCTGTCCCCTGGGCCCTCAGCATGGGTCAGAGCTGTTTCCACAAGAGACCTTGCACTGTGTTCCTCCTGGCTTCTCCACCACCACCACTGCTCACGTCTTCTTGCACATAGGCACCTACAAGGCTAGAGAGTAAAACATCCCTCACACATCACCAACCCTTCCAAAAATACTTTAAATAAATGTATTTTGAAGGTCAGCTGTCACATGTCTCAAGTTCCATAGGCAGCTGAGTTCATGGCACCCTGTCCAGCATCCAGCTTTTGATGCTGCTGAATAAGCAGAGTTACTGTTCCAGCTACCTACATGACTTACTGTAATTTAGATGTCTTGTAGGTACTTGCTTTAGAGTCTTAGGTTTTAGTTCATTCAATTTAACAGGAAAAGAAAAAGAAAAAAAGAAGAAAAGGATATGAAAGTTTCTCCTAACTAGATCTTTCCATGACCTCCAATGATTTTTAGTTGCGCTTTCCTGTGCAAATGGTTACATCTTTGCATTAGCTAATACTTAGAGCAAATTTCTTCAAAAAACATTTTAAATGGGAATCAGTATTTACTTCACTAATGTATTTTGAAGCTTCCTTCAGTCTTTTCATGGTGAAATATCCTGCTTTTGTACATCTTACAGTAATCCTATTAAGTGATTTGCACCTCTGATTTCTTAAGTCAACACATGGCATAATATGACATCGAATTATATCTGACCTTCTCTGTTCCCTCAAAACCATACTTCGACATAGAGGTATGTGCATTTCACAGTAGATATCTTTTACTTTAAAATGTGGTCACAAGAAGCCAAAGGTTGCCAGTATTACCTATCTTATCTGCAGAGCAGCTGGTGAATGCATGAATACCCAGATTGTTACAGTCATTTTTCTTCTCCCTATTTTCAAGCTAAAATAAAATTATAGCTTATAAACTACAACCAAATAAGGCAAAGAACTCAGATAATGCACGGGGGGCGGTGATAGATAGGATATCTTGGCACAAATTAAGCACAATCATTTAGGTTCTGTAATAAAATCTGGCATTTTGCCAGTGTGCCAGCCATTAAATTAAGGGTCATTTAAGCCATGATCAAGATTTTTTTGTTTGTTTTAAAGAACTACATTGACTTCTTGAGCTTAAATCATTAGAAGACACTTGTCTGTCTTAAAAGAAAGCTGGCATGGGTACTTTGCCCTGACAGACTGTTTTCACACTGTGAAGCAGATTCCTTTGGACAAAGTTTAGCACAAGGCTCTATGTATCAGACCAGAGACAAAAATGCAGTGAGGTGATACCATGGGATAACATTGAAATATTAGTGAGGAGGAAAGCTAAATGCTGGCAGCCTCAGTGCATCAGGCTGGGGTTTTATGAACATCTGGGTGGATTGAAGGACTCACCAGTGCCAGCAGGCAAAGCATTGCCCTTTCATTCCCCTGCCACACAGTTCTCCCCCTCCTGATGCTGAAAAGGAAAACACTATGAGCTGGTTTTACACCTGTCCTTTAAGGAGGTTTTGTCCTGTGCCCTGTGCTTTGGGCTGGCAGAGCAGAGGCTGTCCCAGCTGTGAGCACAGCTGCCTGACTCTTCTTCACCGTAGACCCAGGTACACCAGTAAAGGAGCCATCCCCTACGTAAGCAAGGCCAAAATCCACTCCGGTTCAGTCACTTTTCCCTCCCTGTCCCAGCACGCTCTGAACATAGGCGATTGATGGGAAAAGGGACGTAAGGACAGTAATTCTAGCCCTGTGCCAGGCAGGAACTTCTTCACTCCCAGAGAAATGAAGTAAACACAGCATTTATAACAGGGAGATGCAGCGCTACAGCTGGTAACAATAAAAGAGGCTTCACTGTATGAAAAGATCAAGTTTTACATCTGTATCATCTAAATCAGGTTGGTTTAGATGCTAATGCCTTCAGTTCTGTGACACATTTTCCCCTTAGTTTAATATTGCTTTGGTAGTGTGACCTTCAGCTTTTTTCACAAAACCCCTTTCTCCAGACTTTTGGTGAGAGAAAATTAAGAATAAAGCTCCTGTGTAGGAGGAATCGTGGTATGAATAAGCTTGTTCAGAATGTAGTATTGAATTTTGCCCAATTTGCATGAATTTCTCAGTGTATTTTGTATATCGGCCCAGAGCTTTGTATTTTAATTACATCTCAGTATATAGAGTGCTGGCTCCCATTGTTAATGTTGTCAGTACCATAAAGTCAATGGTAGGCAACACAAAACTGAAAGAAGTTTATCTCAATTTTGTTTTTTTCTAATTTATATATAACTCACTTGGTTCCTTGCTCTTTCATGAAAAGTCTTCCTTTACCAGCAGGGCTGATAAATCTTATGGCCTGAAAAAAAAAAAAAGAAAGAAACTATCACAAATATGCTAATTATTTATTTGAGTAACAGGTTTGATTTTATTTAATCAACTTTCCCTCTCAGAAAGCTTATTTCTAAGATTTTTTTTTTCTGCATAATTGAATAACTCCAAAGAAAAGAGTGGTGAATTGCACAGTTGCTTTTATTTTGTTGTGCCATTTCTTATTCCTTTTCCAACAAACCTCCTCAGATTGTCTCCTTATTTATTTTTATGTTTTATTTTTTATATTTATGTCTTTGAGTTTAGCTGTTACATTTACGCTGCAACTGCACAGCACCCAACACATCAGGGTACTGACCTAGTGAGTATGCCTTGTAATTTAAATGCATTATTGCAGCACTTGTGGTTATTGTTGTTTTTATTAAGGAACAAATGTTCTTTGGCAATTATATTCATTTGATAGATTTTTTTTTCAGTCGTTGTATAATGTATTCATGAGTAACGATTTTCATTACCCTGGTCACCACACCACTGAGACATTAACAGACGATTTTCCTTTAAGAGTATAGTTTGGTAAGCAACCAACTGTAAATATATGAACTAGAGGAAATGTAGTTGAGAGAACAGAAGCTCCTGTATGGCTGGCAGCTATAGATATACCTTTGAAAGTGAATTTGCAGTTGGACTAGATAATCCATGCAGTTTGCTGTAGCCCCAGGCCCAGTGTTTCATCTAAATCATGGTGCTTACTCAGCATTTGCAATAGAGCACACATGCATGTGGGATTTCAGCAGAAATGTGCCAAGGAGCTTGCTGAACCAGGAGGTGTCAAACTGGATTCAGGCTGAAGCAAATGAAAGTTTGTCATTTTAGCTTTTAATACGGCAGGGGAGTAAAAAACATGTCAGGATATGTGTCATGTAAGTATTTGTTAGAGGCTGACTAATTACAGATGAACAGATCATGGGAATGGGATGCTAACTTAAACTATGGCTTAGTTAAAAGAAAAGTTGGCAAAAGCTAGCCAATGCTATAATCCTTAGTCACCATTATCATGACCATTTAGTCACCATTACCAGCCATAGGGAAAAATGACCTTGTGAGTGAGGAACTGGTCAGGGATCGAGTCTGGGTTCAGTTCCCAGTTCTGCCGCAGGGGCTGCATGTGACAGGATTCGATGGCAATATCCTGACTCACAACGGCAGGTGATTTTTCTGAAAGAAACAGGAAATAAACAGGTACTGAATAGCAATTCAGTGTAGGCAAGGCTGACTGTGTGTGAAATGAGGTGTTGGAATAGTTATTCAGAATATGCAAAATCAGGCTTGGCCCCAGATGAACCCACATGAATGAAAAGCATTAAGAGTGGTATGAAAAACAAGCCCTTCAGCTCTCTACATACTTCAAGTCTTCATTTGCAAAATAAGACTAATATACTGCTTTGAATAATAATTATGTGTCCTGTCTTGCCAACTTGGACACTTTGTATAGAGTGTCTTTTCTAGTTGTATGAGCAATGCCGATAGCCCAGAAGTCCTGATTTCCGCTGGAAGATCTAAGCACTGCTACCATACTGATAGAATAGAATAGAATAGAATAGAATAGAAATAGACTACATCAGTTGGAAGGCACCTACAACAATCATCTAGTCCAACTGCCTGACCGCTTCAAGGCTGACCAAAAGCATGTTATTAAGGCCATTGTCCAAATGCCTCTTAAACAATGACAGGCTTGGGGTATCAACCACCTCTCTAGGAAGCCTGTTCTAGTGTTTGACCAGCCTCTCGGTAAAGAAATGCTTCCCAATGTTCAGTCTAAACCTCCCCTGGCACAGCTTTGAACCCTTCCCATGCGTCCTATCACTGGGTACCAGGGCGAAGAGATCGGCACCTCCCTCTCCACTTCCCCTCCTCCAGAAGCTGTAGAGAGCAATGAGGTTGCCCCCCAGCATCCTTTTCTCCAAACCAGACAAGCCCAAAGTCCTTAGCCGCTCCTCATGGGACATTCCTTCCAGCCCTTTCACCAGCCCTGTTGCCATTCCCTGGACACATTCAAGTACCTGAACAACTTTCTTAAATTTTGGGGCCCAGAACTGCACACAGTACTCAAGGTGAGGCCACACCAACGCTGAATAGAGCAGGACAATCACCTTTTTTGACCGGCTGGTTGTACTGTGTTTGAGGCACCCCAGGATGGGGTCTGCCCTCTGGGCTGCCAGAGCACACTGCTGACCTGTATTGAGCCGGCTGTCAACCACCACCCCCAGATCCCTTTCTGCAGGGCTGCTCTCCAGCCACTCCTCTCCCAATTTATACTTGTGCCTGGCGTTACTCTGTCCTAGGTGCAGAATCTGGAATTTTGACTTGTTAAATTTCATCCCATTAATCTTTCCCCAGTGCTCCAATCTATCTAGATCCCTCTGAAAGGCCTCCTGTCACTCAAGAGAGTCAACAGCACCTCCCCATTGGGTATCATCAGCAAACTTGCTAATGGTGCATTCAACTCCTGCATCCAGATCATTGATAAATATATTGAACAGAACTGGCCCTAGAATTGAATGCTGAGGCACACTGCTGGTGACTGGTCACCAGCCAGATGTAGCCCCATTCACTACAACAATTTCAGCTCTGCCCTTCAGCCAGTTCTTCACCCAGCACACCATGTACCTGCTCCTCCCACAGTTGGACACTTTGTCCAGAAGGATGCTGTGAGGGACAGTATAAAAAAACTTACTAAAATCCAGAAAAACTACATCCACCACCTTCCCTTCATCCACTAGGCAGATGACCTTATCGTAGAAGGGTAACAAATTAGTTAAACAGGACCTTCCCCTTGTGAACCCATGTTGACTGTGTCTGATGATTGCATTATTCTTTAAATACCTTTCAACAGTACCCAGTATAAACTTCTCAATAATTTTTCCAGGAACTGAGGTTAGACTACTAACAGGTCTGTAGTTCCCTCACATCCTTCTTGTAAATTGGAATAATATTGGCTAACTTCCAGTCAGCATGGACGTCCGCAGACTCCCAAGCCCTTTGGTAGATGATTGAGACAGGTCCTACCATAACATCCACTAGCTCCCTCAGCGCTCCAGGATGAATCCCATCAGGCCCCATGGACTTGTGAACATTCAGCTGATACAGCTGGTCCCTTACAATTTCAGTGTCCACAGATGGAAAGTCACTGTTCCCACACTCATGGTCCTTTGACTCAGGGGACAAGGCAGCCCAAGGTCTATCAGTATTACTAAAAACTGAGGCAAAAAAAAGCACTGAATGCCTCTGCTTTTTCTTCATTTCTATTAGTCAGGTGACCACCTTCAACAAGTATAGGTCCAATGTTTTCTTTAAGACCTCCTCTTGCTTTTAACATACTTTAAAAAGCCAATTTTGTTATCTGACATAACAGTGGCCAGTTTCAACTTTAATTGAGCTTTGGCCTTTTGTGTCTTCTCCCTGCATATATGAACCACAGCTCTGTACTCTTCCTGCAAAGCCTGATCTTGCTTCCAGAGATCATACAATTTCTTTTTACTCTTGAGCTCCACAAGGAATTCCCTGTTTAGCCAAGCTGGTCTTGTGCCCCACTTGCTTGACTTATGACACAATGGGATTGCCTGCTCCTCTGCTTCTAAAAGGTGGTACTTAAAAACTGACCAACACTCATGGACTCTTAAGCCCTCAAAAGCAGATTCCCAGGGTACTCTGCTAAATAGTTCCCTGAGTAGCTTAAATTTTGCTCTTCTGCAGTCCAGGGTAGCAACTCTGCTGTCCTTTGTTCTCGTTACACTGAAAATTTTAACTCAACCATTTCATGATCACTGTGGCCAACACAGCCACCTACCCTCACATCTCCCGTGAGTCCTTCTCTATTCACAAATAGCAAGTCTAGGAAGGCATCTTTCCTACTTGGCTTACTGAGTTGTACTGAAGTTGTCTCCTACAAACTTCAAGAATTTCCAAGATCTGGTTGTCACAGCAGTATGGTATTCTCAATTTATGTCTGGGAATTTGAATTCTCCCATAAGGACAAGGGCTACCAATCCAGAAATTTCTCCTACTTGCCTATAGAGTAACTCATGAGTGCTTATATTCTGGCTGGGTGATCGGTAGTAGACACCCACTACAACACATCCTTTCTTTTCTGGCCCTCTAATCCTCACCCTGAGGCTCTCAACCACATCACAAACTTTACAAACTGTAAGGTTTGTACAATCAAACGTCTCCCTTGCATATAGTGCGACACCTCCACCTTGCCTGCCCTGCCTATCCTTCCTGTACAGCCTGTAGCCCTCCATCCCAGCACGCCAATTGTGGGACTCATTCCAACAAGTTTCACCACCACCAGAGTCAGGATGTGCTTGTTCCAGTTCAGATGGAATTTCATGTGTTTCCATTTGTGCCCATTGGTTCTTGTCCTGTCAGTGGTCACTACTGAGAAAGGTCTGGCTCCCTTGCCCTCATTCCCTGCCATGCAGCATACAGGCACAGAGGCATCTTCCCCCTGGGAGGGAAGCAGGGCAGAAAACTGGAAAAGAAAGGGAAAAGGGGTCAGAGGAAGCATTCTGGTTTGGTACTACTTATGTATCCCAAAATGCCGCCCTGCTGTTTCTGCGTCTGAACAGGTAACAACCTGCTGCCTGCCCGCTTTCCCCAACCAAGTGTTGCACAGATGCTCACAGAGAGAGGGTTGGTTAAAACAAGCTAATTTATTGTCATCTTTGCATGGTGTAAAGGTCCCGGAGGGACCTCAAGGCTCAGGTAGGGGCCGGAGCTGCTTTGCTGCACTGCAAAGATCATCTCAGTGCAGATGTTGATCTTGGAGGTGCTCGTCAGCTGGAACCTGCAGGACTGGGAGGAGGGCAGCACCGTTAGCTGGCAGTGGTACGACTGAGGCAAAAGCAGCCAGGCCGATGTCACCAACCGCTGGACCCAGCAGGCGATTTTCTCCACGTCTAAGCGGGAGCGCGTGCAGAGGGTGCGTAGGAGGTACAAGCTCGGCAGCTTGTCGTCGTGCTGGTGGTGGAGGAAGCACAACATATCCCCCAGCAGCTGCTCCCTCGAGCACAGGCACTCCAGCGCCACGCTGACGCCGGAGCGGCTTGCTGGCAGCTGCCCCGTGGTGCCCAGCTCCAGGCTGAAAGAGTGCCCGGGGGGCGGCTGCAGGAACACGAGCAGGCGGTAGGCGATGCTGTTCTCGTGGACACGCCAGGCTTCGTAGGCGCCGTCCATCCCAACGGCTGGGTGCATCTGCGGCATGAAAGTCCTTTTGCAAAGCACGCGGCAGACACCGAGGAGGTCACCCACCAGCTCCTTCAGCACCTTGCACGTGTCGGGCAGGCCCTGCACCGGCGACGGCGTAGACACAGCCAAAGACCTGACACCGTGGTGCGCACCGCCGAGCTCTTCCTCCTCCTCCTCGTCCTCCTCCTCGCTTCTGGAGCTGTCCTGCTCGCTGCGGCTGTCCGAGGCAAGCTTCATTTTCCTGGCCAGCCAGCGGACCTCAGCAAGTAGGACGAGGGCTCCGGCAGCGGCCCAGAAGGGCCACTGCCGCAAGACGGAAAGGAGCGTGGCTTTGTCCGTGCCCCCGCTCCCCTCCATCTCCTGCAGCAGGCGAGTCATCTCCTGGCGCAGATACTCCTCGCGCTGCTGCATCCGCTGCTGCGCGACCACATCTGCCTGGTGATCGTGCTTCAGCCCGTGCTGGGCGGCCAGCACGGCCAGGACGAGGGCGACTGCCGGAACCATGGCCTGGAGGGGGTGGGAGAAGAGGGGGCTGAGCAGGGCTGGGGGGGAGGGAGGGAGCTGGGGGGGGGGGGGGGGGGCC
>NW_010972981.1:1115878-1116513 GCF_000737465.1 Haliaeetus leucocephalus | reverse complement strand
GCGCTCCGCTGTGGATCGCGCCTCCCAGAAACATGGCCTGTGCTGCACGATGAGTGCCTGCCTGGAGACCCAGACGCGTCCACAGCTTGCTTGAGCCTCGCTGCGTATGGGCCAAGACTAGCACGGGTGCCATGCTTCCGTCGGTTCAGCACGTGCAGAACCACACATGCCATGCGCCTCCTGCCCAAAGGCTTCTGGAGGCAAATAGAGGGAGGGGATGTCAGTAAGTGGGAGCGTGCCCTGAAGTCCCTTTCTGTGTTAAGTCTCTCTTGTTGAGGTGGTGGGGACCTGAGGTCCCAAGTGGAGGGAACATAGAATCATTTAGGTTGGCAAAGACCTTTAAGATCATCGAGTCCAACCGTAAACCTAACACTGCCAAGTCCACCCCTGAACCGTGTCCCTAAGCGCCACGTCTACACGTCTTTTCAGTGCCTCCAGGGATGGTGACTCAACCACTTCCCTGGGCAGCCTTTTCCAGAGCCTGACAACCCTTTCAGTGAAGAAATTTTTCCTAATACCCAATCTAAACCTCCCCTGGCGCAACTCAAGGCTGCTTCCTCTGGTCCTATTGCTTGTTTCTTGGGAAAAGAGACCGACACCCATCTTGCTACAACCTCCTTTCAGGTAGTTGTAGA
>NW_010972981.1:1025207-1115245 GCF_000737465.1 Haliaeetus leucocephalus | reverse complement strand
TACTGAGCCCTGGGGAGCAGGGCTTGTGACCGGCCGCCAACTGGATTTAACTCCGTTCACCACAACTCTGTGGGCCCGGCCATCCAGCCATTTTTTTACCCAGCAAAGAGTGTGCCCCAGCCAGTCTCTGCAGGAGAATGCTGTGGGAAATGGTGTCAAAGGCTTTGCTAAAGTCTAGGCAGACAAAATCCACAGCCTTTCCGTCATCCACTAAGGGGGTCACCTTGTCATAGAAGGAGATCAGGTTAGTCAAGCAGAACCTGCCTTTTAAAGGCTGAGGCAAAGAAGGCATTAAGTCCCTCAGCCTTTTCCTCATACTTCGTCACTATGTTTCCCCCCACACCCAGTAGAGGTCAGAGATTCTCCTTAGCCTGCCTTTTGTTGTTAATGTATTTATAGAAACTCTTTTAATTATCTTTTACTGCAGTAACCGAATCAAGTTCTACTTGGGCTTTGGCCCTTCTGATTTCCTCCCTGTGTAACCTCACGACATCTCTGTAGTCCTCATGCATTGCCTGCCCCTTCTTCCAAAGGTCATAAACTCTCCTTTTTTGCCTGAGATCCAGCCAAAGCTCTCTGTTCAGCCAGGCCGGTCTTCTTCCCCACCACCTCGTCTTTTGGCACATGGGGACAGCCTGCTCCTGCGCCTTTGAGATTTCCTTCCTGAAGAATGTCCAGCCTTCCAGGACCCTTTTGCCCTTCAGGACTGCCTCCCAAGGGAGTCTGTCAACCAGGCCCCTGAACAGGCCAAAGTCTGCCCTCCAGAAGTCCAAGGTGGCAGTTCTGCTACGCCCCCTCCTTACTTCTCCAAGAATTGAAAACTCTTATCATTTCATGATTGCTGTGCCCAAGACAGCCTCCAACCATCACATCACCCGCAAGTCCCTCTCTGTTTGCAAACAACAGGTCCAGTGGAACACCTTCCCTAGTTGGCTCACGCACCACCTGTGTCAGGAAGTTATCTTCCACACACTCCAGGAGCCTCCTAGACATCTATCGGGCTCTATCTGCCTGTAACTAGGCAGGCCAGCCAAAGGAATTCAAAGTGTGCATGTGTGAGAGAAGGTGTGGCCCATGGATGGTTTAATCCTACTCTGCCACCCTGTGAGACGGATCGGCTCCCTTGGTGCTAGCCTTTGTTCTTGTAGACATGACTGTGCTCTTGGTGCCTTCGTAACACTGATGGGGGGGTGATGGTGTCTATCCCTGTGGTGGGATGGGGCCTCTCTGTGGCAGGGCCTCTGTCCCTGCTGTGCTGGTGAGACATCAGCGTTCCAAAAGAGACGCTATTTTGGAATGGTGATGAGGGGGTGCAGGAGGGGAGGTGCCTTGTGCTGCAGGACAGTCCTCCCTCCTGCGCCTGCCCTAGCTGTGCCTCCAGCTCTCCAGCTGCTGCTCTGCATTGGCTCATGCCCAAGCCTCCCACCGGTGCAGCAAGCAGAGCATCCAGAGTCCCGCTCCACACGCGTGGTGCTTGTTCTCTGTGCAGAGGGCTTACCACTTGGAGACCATGATGTCCACCTCCCCAGGGGTCACCCCAGGGCAATGCTGTTGGGCTTCCACGAGTTGGTTTGCCCCAAGTTCATTGGGTGCAACCCCCTTCTCAAGCACAGCCACCTAGAGCAGGCTGCCCAGGACTGAGTCCAGGTGACTTTGGAAGGCTGGAGACTCTGCAACCTCCCTGGGCAGCCTGTATGTTTAGAATAGAAGAGAACAGAATATTTTCAGTTAGAAGGGACCTACAACGACCATCTAGTCCAACTGCCTGACTGCTTCAGTGCTGACCAAAAGCTAAAGCATGTTATTAAGGCCATTGTCCAAATACCTCTTAAATGATGACAGGCTTCAGGCATCAACCACCTCTCTAGGAAGCCTGTTCCAGTGTTTGACCATCCTCTAGTAAAGAAATGCTTCATAATGTCCAGTCTAAACCTCCCCTGGCACAGCTTTGAACCATTTCCACACGCCCTATCTCTGCATACCAGGGAGAAGAGATCAGCATCACCCTCCCCACTTCCCATCCTCAGGAAGCTTCAGAGAGCAATGAGGTCACCCCTCAGCCTCCTTTTCTCCAAAATAAATATTAACAGCCATAAAGTATTTTCTCAAGCCTTTTGGGTTTTTAGGAGTTATGTTTTAAGAAAAGCCAAGATCAGCCTTTCCCTGGGAATTATTTAGTTTTCAGTCAAGTATGGTAACTCCAAAAAAATCTGAGAAGCAGCTTTCAGATAATAGAGACCAAGGTTCCTGATTCATCTCAGGTAGTAATGAAATATTTGAAATACAATGAAGTGAGTGGTTTTGAACCAACCATCTTCAGTTTTAATTCCCTAAATTGGAACCAGGATCCATCATATCACATACTATCATTCTAGTATAATATATGTTTCCCTCTTCTCATCTCTCAGTCTCTTCAATCTCTGAGCACCTTTATCTGCTGGTGGAATATAAAAAAACTTTTTATAAAATTCATAAACTGGAGGGTAAGGGATTTTGACTTATTTGCACTTACCAACTGGGACCACCACAAGAACTGTGAAAATAAAATTGTCAATGGTATAGCTGTAATCCAGAGTGGAAATGCCTGAAATCTCAGGAGAAAGATCTTTCCTCCAGAATTTCCAACCTGGATTGCCAGAACTGGGGGCTTCAGATGATTCATTTAATATTGCAGGAAACAGCAGCTTTTGGGGCATAACTGTTCTTTTCCCCCTGTCCCCCCAGTCCTTGACCACAAAGTGTGAACACCTCCCAGTGAATTCATGGAGTTTCTTTTGTCACAGAAAAGCCTAAATCTTTTAAGACCTTTATTTAACTTGAATCTGAATGCTTCAGGGTATTATTTATGATCATTCCTATAATTTTATCTGCAACTCATCACAATTGTTAGCAAACTTACAGAACTCTTGACTTCACACCTAATGACAAATAAATGCTTTTTGTCTGTAGACTAATGAAACTTGCTTTCTACACTTTATCCATTAAAGTTTAAACAAACACCCTTTGGCATGTTGCAAGCACTTTTACCTGCAGAATAATAACATTTCCTTTGATTAAAGCTTGGCAGTATTACAGATCATTGATTAATAGGAAAAAAGTGTGACAAGACTTTCAAGAAGGGAGTGGATATTGAAGGGAACTCAGATTTTGCAAAAGAGTCAAATATTTCTTTCTTTATAAGGAATAGTTTCCTGGTGAAAGATGGAAATTAATCACTTTTTTTAAAGAAATGTTCTTTCACTCACTGTGATTTGTGTCTTTACATAAATACAAGTCTGTTTAACTCTCACTAATTCTTCTGCTAAATCCAATATACTTGCAAGCTGGCCACAAGGTTTTTGTATTAATCATACAATAGTCATTTCATAACTCCAAAGACATTCCCCTTTTCACCTGATCATCCTTTTTCCCCTCCTTTTCCTACTAAATCTCCATGTACATTTGGGATTGACTGGCTCAGTAATGCTTCGTGGTCTTCTGAGACACAGCCTTTGTTTGCCCAGAAGTCTTAAACTGACTCACAGGTGAGCACACACTAGGCTATGGGTATTATACTGACCTACTGGCAGCAACAGAAGGTGCTAATTTTTCATCTTTTTGAATAGTTGGCCTTTATTCAGCTGCTGAAAGGGAGGCTGGTGTTTCTTGCTGTTTCTACAAAAGGGTCCTCTTGAGAGTTCAAGGCACTTCATTTCTTGGTTGAATTGTATACAGCCTTTAGTCTTTTTTACGGCTGACTAATATACACAAATTTCAGCACTACATGCACAGGAATTCTCTAAAAATCATCTAGAAATTCATTAAATTTAAAGCCAGGATGGACCATTAGATTGTCTAGCCTTTATATCACGGCCAATTATACATCACTTTTACATGGAACCTAAAGATTTGTTTCTGACAAAAGCATAGTTTCTACAAAGGTATGAAATCTTGGTGAATATACTAAGCAATGGAAAAAAAATCCACTTCTCCTGTGAATAATCTACTGTAATGGAAATCACTACTAAAAATCTGTGCTGTATTCTTCAGATTAATTTGCCTGCTTTCTGCTTCAGGCATTGATTCCAGAGGAGCCCGTTAGAAAACCAGATTTTTTTCTTCATTAAGATATTTATACACTGTCACCAAGTCTTGTGTCTGATAAACAGACTAAGCTTGATGATTTTTTCTTTGTAAAGCATTTTGTCCAGGTGCCTCATAATGTTTGTGTCTCTGTATCGTCTCCAATTTCTCAATAACTTTTTAAAATTAAGGTGCTAGAACAAGAGGTGTTATTCTAGCATTAATCTTATTCTAGCACATGGAAGTTAAAATCATTTTCTCATTTCTCATCAGTGATCTCCGGTGTATACATCCCCAGGTGGCACTTCTTGGCATATTGTGAAAGCAGTTTTGGAATCAGAACTTTATAACCCTTAAACCCATAGAAGAATCCCATTCAGTGACATTTCACTCTGTGCATTTATTCCTTGAGGTCTATCACTTAGCCAGTGCTTAATCCCATTTCACGTATTCAATACTGGTATTATAAGAGGCAATTTTTTAAATGAGGGTCAAATGCAATGCTAAGTCAAATGTCTTAAAGAAGTCTATCCATCTACCTTGATAAGCCAAATTTAAATTAAAAATTAAAAAGTAGATCAGGTTTGTTTCACAAGACCTCTTTGCCGTAAAATCATATTGTTTCATATTTATGTATTTTATCCTTTATCTTTTATTTATTATCAGATTTTCTGCTGTTCCACCTTGTAGTGATGGTGGGTTAGCCATTCTCTATGTAATCTATGTTATCCCTCTTGCTTTTTGAGTATTATCATAAATTTAATATTCTTCCAGCCATCTGTCTTCTCCCTGGGTTTCCATGATACATGCCTAGCCAGCTCTTTTGGAGATCTTGGAAAAGTTCTCCTATTTTTTAAACATTTATCTTTAATAGACATTACCATCTTCCTTAGTCACTAATGGACTGGACAGTAATTCCTAGCACTAATGCAATGAAGCACCTCTTGCTCCTTCTTTCCAAATTCTCCAGAGCCTGTTTGCCTTTAGTGGTCAGAAGAAGTGTCAAATACTTTATAGGCTATCTGCACATTTTGTCAAAATACTCTTCCCATGGTTTATTACTGGTGTTACTGGACAAATACACAGAGTTCGGTGGTTCTGTCTGCTGCTAGTACAGGATGCAAGGGTCATATGTTCCTGTTTATTAACTAAGTTTATTAACCTAAAACATTTTCTATGAAACATTGACTTCCTTGATTTGGAAAAGAAAAATCACACATGATGTGACCTGAACAATAAACTCAGACTTCTGTTTCCCACATCCCTCTGAGATTTCTGTCTCTCAGTCGGACGTCCTTGGGCTCACCCAAAGGTTCAAAGTTATTGGGAGGGTATACACAAGTGTATGCATTGCAGGTGCAAGACTCCCACATTTACTACAGGTGGAACCATCCAGAGCGCTGCTGGGCAGGGAGCTGAGATAAGCCATAGAAGAAGAGACATGAGATTTTGGCTTGTTTTGCACTGACAAAAGAGATTCTAAAATGAAATTTAATAATATTGCATTTAATAAGTACATCCTGGGCCAGTATATCTGAAGGAGAAAAGCTTGTTAAAGTAGTAATGTTGTCGCCAGAATAAATGGGTATATAGTGGCCAGAAATATATGTAGGCTGAAGTCCCTCAGGTGATGTGGCATATTGCAGTGTCTGGGCCCTGGCCCTCATACTCAGCAGCTCCTCTCAATGCTGTGTCCTGTGTTTTCAAGGTTCTACATAAAACCCACAGTTTTTGAGTTACACCAGTCTACACCAATCTCTGTTGTCCTTGAAGAAATAGCCTCAGTTGCAAAGCAAGGACCACTTTTTGTCAGTTTATTTATCAAATGATATAAACAGTGTTTGGGCAGAAGATAATTTCTGAGCAAAAATATCAAGAAAGAGCACACAATAACCTGAGTGCTTATGCAAAGCAGATAAGGGTTTCTTTGGGGAGGGAATCAGGATTGCTTTTCATATTATTTACTTCTATTTGCTTGGGTTTTTTTCTTGTTAAACCAAAAATATTTTTCCTCTCATTTAAATAATCATGATTACTGCAGTGCCACCTGTGACAGCTGTAACCATTATTTAATAACAAAATAGACAGAAGGTAGAAATAATGTGAAATTGCTGTTGCAAGTATAAAGAAAAAGAAAGGAGAGTTCCTTTACGCTAGATGAGTAAAATGAGCAAATGAGTATTTATTGTTTAGACATGTAGTACTCTTCATGCATATTAGAAGTGACCTTTCTTCTTCCAGAGTGGTACTTTTTCTCATGGTGTCCATCAGGTGTCTTACACTGAACCAATTAAAGTGTGGGGACATCCAGAAGGCAATATCAAAAAAAAAAAGAATAGCTAAAGTAAAATAAAATGGGCTTACAAGCAAACTGGAAAAAGCACTCAGGTTTGAAATACATTTCTCTCTTGCTAAACTAAGCAGGCTTAAAAACTCTACGTATCAAAAGGAAGAGAACATGTAACTGCTCCCCGTGAGCTATAAAACAAAACTAGATTATCACAAAGCTGTTTATCATTAGCATGGGAAGGGAAAGGAAAGAAGAAACTTTGACAAAACTTTGCAAGCAGATTTTAACTTTTTGTAATATATATGCCATCCTTAATCATTCATCGACTGGTTTTCTACTGTAGCTTTTGGTCCATACCTCACTTGGAAGATGTTAGCTGCAAGTGTTAGAGACTTGAGGACTTTTGATGAGAAACAATCCCTATGTTGTGAATAAGAGGAGCAGACTTCTTAAAATGAAAACTGTCTTAAAAATACCACTCTGATATGAATGTCAAAACCACTCTTAAAAATACCACTCTGATATGAACACTTACAACTTGGAAGGTTATAATTTTATAGTATTTTTCCTCCATATTTATTTTCTCAGATATCTGCAACAGATGAAATTTATCCTGCTGCAGTGATCAAAATGGCCCTGTATTCATCAGCAGCATATACGAGTGTCCCGGCACTTTCTGCAGACAAGAAACAGGACAGAGAGCAGTATATCGGGACTCTTTCTTTCCATGCAGGTAATTGCAGATATCCATACCAGTACACCTGAAGTCCTGTTTTGACTACTGCCTGTGTGCAAAAGTCAGCATGAGGTCTTCACCTCACTAGCCCCCTGTTTGATGACTGCAGAAAAGCAAAGGCTTTGTAGTATCCTTTGTATGGCTGAACTTCACTTTCAAAGCAAAGAGCCCAGTAAGGAAATATAGCATCACTTTTTATCTCAAAATAATAATTGCACAAGTTACAAGATGTTACGGTTGTGTCACAGCTCTGAAAAAATCTGAGATAGTTTTGGTGTCTCCTTTCTTCTGCCCATAACAAGAGCCTGGCTGTTACTGCTACTTTTCATAAGGCACCACATTTCCAAGGTGTGGATATCCCCATGTGTCAAACATTTTTGTTGTTATGCCTCCCAAATGCAGTCAGATCATCATGGTTTTTTAATTTAATGGCAATGGCCTTAATTAGATCAGTTCATCAGCTAGAAAATTAAGCTACCACAAAATAAACATGCTGACACAGTGGGAAGAATCCTGCTTGCAGAGTGCATCCAGCACTGCTTTGTTCTTGGATTCATTCTCCAGCCTGGCTTCACATGCCCCTGCTTCCAGTTGACAAGGCTGTGGAGCACTACAAAAGCAAGTTGAATATTCACAAACCATCACAGGCACCAAAGATCTTAGGGCTCTATAGATGATGTTCTATCAGGGGAACATATAAATGAAGGCTAAAAAACCCACCAAGCTATAAGGCAGCTCAGTAGCAGAGTGCTTACAAATTTGCCATACGTACTGACATTTATTTTGGCCATCAAAACTGTTTCAGCCAGTTAAGTGGTTCAGCTATTCATAGGTTTTAATACCAGAAGCTATTTCCCTGTTCATTTAGTTGATGTCTAGAATGTTGATAGCGTCAAGGGGTCTCATGCAGCAATGCCTGCATAAAGGCTGTAACTTCCAGGTGACTTCTCACTATAACACATAATTTAGAAGGACGTCTATCTCTCTTGAAAGACTTCAAATGGGGAAAGTCCATCTACCATAAATCAGTCTAAGGTTTCAAATATGTAAATAAAATACTACACTGCATACACTATTTCTTCCCTGCAAAAAGGCTGAGAAAAAGAATGAACCATAGGTAATGTATATCATTTGCCTTGCTTAATGTGAACACGAGTCTGCTGGGCACTGAGCGGTCTTCTGAACAGAGACACAGCAAGCTCCAACAGAAAAACTGAGAGGTGAAATACATTAGTGCTCACATAGCAGCAGAGTCTTGGGGTTAAGCTTTCTGCTACCTGCGTGCATCTGCCAGATTTACCTTGGGTACCTACGCACTGTAAGGCCCTGTACTGTGTAGAGGTACTCTGAGAAGAGCATGAGATCTAACAGCAGCATGGAGTTAAAATATACCATCATTGCCAAAGGATTCTATCTTCCTTATAAATCCTCACTTGTCCAATACCCTCAATTTTTGTTTCTTTCTTCTCCTGAGACAACGTATGCTGACATTCAGTGCTCAATCATTCCTCTCTCAATAGGCAGGATAATTATCAGTCTTTTCCTCCCCAATGTACAGGGTTATCTTCATGTATTTGAAAGTTGTTCACCTGTTCAAACATAAATGGGTAGAATATTGAACACTGTAGCACAAGACACGAAAGTTGCTAATGTATTTTCCATTTTCATGCATTCCTCCCTGCCTTCCTAAATCTTACATTCAGGAACTTGCAGGTAGCAGAATGTAATTACTGAAACACATCAA
Source organism: Haliaeetus leucocephalus (assembly GCF_000737465.1). NCBI lineage: Eukaryota > Metazoa > Chordata > Aves > Accipitriformes > Accipitridae > Haliaeetus > Haliaeetus leucocephalus. Next base: position 1,106,413 of record NW_010972981.1, on the reverse strand, counting down.
TCACTGGTTTTAGGTCCATTGTGAAAAGCAAATTAGATTTCCTTGTGTATTACAGAGGCCTTCCCTTTGTTTTGCAATAGAAATGACACAGCACAGACAGAAAAAAGACAAAAGAGAAGAATTGAACTGTGAACATAAAGAGCTATTTATACCGACGGTCACGAGAACACCTCTGGAATCAGAACTTTATTGGTCTGATACATAAAGGGACATTAGTTAGTACACAGGTCAATAAGAGTTAAATGCAGTCTAGCAACTGCATTAATATAAAAAAAAAAAATAGAAAGGCCAAGAATCATAGAATCATAGAACCATTTAGGTTGGAAAAAACCTTTAAGATCATTGAGTCATCCATTAACCTAGGACTGCCAAGTCCACCAGACTTGAAGAATCCTGCCTTCGCTAGGACATTGCTACCCAATGAACATAAGAATAGCCAAACTGGTGAGAACCAAGGTTGACAGGAGACAGGGTTTGAAGTTACAGCTGCCATAAGGGGGTAAACTAGGGAGGACTAAGCAAAAGGCAAGAACAGACTATACCCCTCCATGATACTTTCCCAGCCACCACTTATTTCCAGCTCAGGGACTTCCTAGGTTAATTCTAGCTTCCGTGTAGTTGGTATTCCCCAATGTATTCCTCTTCCATTAACCTGTCCAGTCTCTCCTTGGTCCCCCCTAAAACTTTAGTATTCACTGCATCCTTGGGCAGGCAGTACCACTGACGTATTACCCACTGCATGAAGAATAACCTACTCCTGTTTGTTTTGAAGCTTGTTCCTACTATCTTACTTTGATGATCCCTAGTACTTATAGTGGAAGAGACAGTGAACCATCAACCCTCATCCATCGTCTCCACCTCACTCCTGATTTTATAGCTCTAGCATGTCCCCTGTAATTTGTCTTTTTTCCAGAAAGAAGAATCTTAGCTTACTTAGTTATTCCTTGCACAGCACACGTCCCATATATTGATAGCCCTTGACAATCAAGGACAATTGAACTTTTTTCCAGTTCTACTGTATTCTTTCTGAGATGAAAAGAACAGAACAGTACAAAGACACAGACGCGCCATGCATTTATATAAAGGCGTAATGATGAACTCTGTTTTGTTCTCTATCGCTTTACCAATAGTTCCTAACATTTGCAATTTTGTTGTTGTTTTTCAGTGCTGAGCACTGGGCTGTCATTTTCATGGAGTTATTGATTGTATCCCCAAAGTCTCTCTCCAAACTGGTAAAGGTTAGGTCAGAACCCCTCATTTTACAAATGAAATTAGAGTGATGTCTTTCCTACATGCATTACTTTACTTTGACATGCATTTAATTTCACCATCTATCCAGGTTGTGCAAAGCCACCTTTTCATTCAGGTCTGTCTTCTCAGTTATATTCTGTTCTTAGCAATGATTTAATAGCTGCTAGGGGCACAACACACCACAGCCTGCACGCAGAAGCTGGTACCTCCATTGCTCCATTCAGTAGGACACCTCCAAACTGAGGTGTCCTACTGAAACATCAGTGTGAGCAAAGATGAGATATGGAGTCCCAGGAAAACAATTTGGACAGGGAGATACAAGAATGAAGCCGAAGGAGCTTTCTGTCTGTCAGCCATTAATAACTCACCTCTTTGGGGGAATCTAAACTGTAACTTGTTCAGTCATTTTATGAAGGAGAATGTGAAATCCAGCATCTGTGTGTGCACGTGGAAGTTTCATCTAAGGTCTGGAAATCAAAAAGAGGAAAAAACATTTAAAGGCTTAGAGTCCTCACAGTGAAGTTTCTTCTGGGCATATCTAGCCCGTGCCACTGCTTTCCTTGTAAAACTTGATAATGTTTTTTATTGAGATTAGAGGAAGTGTTTGTTACACCATTATAAATTGGAATTTTTTGCTACCACAATAAAGAGAGGCCAGAATATCACTAGGGAAACTCTACTGGTAAGACACAGAACACAGATCTTGAACTTGTTTATTCTGAATTTAGTGAAGAGACATTATCACATACAGTTTTATAAGTTTGTGTGAACTCACAGCACTTTGCTGATCATGGTAATGCAGACCTATCCTATGATCCAAATTCTGTCTGAAAACATGATCTGGTCCTAATTTTAGGTGTTGTCTGCATGGATATTACCACTTATATATTTTTATTCTTTTTTTGCTTATATCTGTTAAATGTCTTACCCAAAAGACCTGGGAAGGGTATATGGGAGGTTTATTTTCCACTGTTGTATCTATACTTATTTTCCCTACATTTTGGCTCCCGATAAAGTACTTCCAGGATAAAATGCCACCAGACAGCTTTGTGACAGAGTTTAAATGTTGACAGCTCATGCAAAAATAATTACTTTGCAGCAACTGTTGCAAAACAATACTTTTACCCAGTATAGCTGCCTTAGCCAAATTCCACTGGGCTTTTCTAAACACCTTCCTCCCTCTGTCCTGTCCCTCACATGCTTCAGAGGGTCACTTAACATTTCCTTTGCCCTGAGTTATTGTAGTGCCACTTCCCACTGTTACTGCATTTCATCTTTCTCTGTGGCTTTGCTGAACTCTTTTATGTTAACACAAGTAGCAACATATGCAGAGTGCTTAGGGATCCATCTGCTTAGCACGGTATACATGTAGGATCATTACGACCACTAATAGTTAATAACCTTCTGCATCCTCCCAGAAATACCTGTATTTAATTTGTCTAGAGCCCATCTTCAAGAAATAAGATGGCACAATTCATCGTGGTCCAAGCATGCAATTGTATTCTTAGGTCAGAAAAAAAAAAAAGTGATGCAGTCTGGGAAGTCAGCCCAAGAGCTTCCTAAATACAAACGGTGTCAGGGCTCCAGCGGGGTGGCAGCGCAGGGTCTTGCCAGCTGGAACCCACCCCATCACCTCGCCAGGGACCAGGGAGGCTGGGGACCGGCCGAGGGCACCCCCAGCCCAGGGCACCCCCAGCCCAGGGCATCAGGCACCTCCCTGGGGACAGGGTTGAGGCCAGGCTGGGATGTCAGCCTGCGCGTGGGGGTCAGCTGGGCTGAAATGGGGTTCTGGGCCACAGGCAGGGCTGGGGACACCCCAGGAGAGGCTGGCAGGGACCAGTCCATCTCATTAGTGCCCTCAGGCCCTTGGGTGAACTCCAGCTAAATTCATCCTTCGCTCCCTCCATCCTCCATCCCACCCAGCTCTTTTAAAACTCTTGGAAACTAGTACCAACAGGTCGTACCATATTAATACACCTCCTGGGGTGTTGGTAGGCCAAGCTTTAACTGGTGCATGACTGAGTGTTCCAGTCCTGGCTGCGTGTTCTGATATTAACTGTGTTTGTCATGCTACGTAAGGGCCGTGATCAGCAGCTGGCCTCAGGCAAAGGGAAAGTAATCAGTCTTTTGGAGAACTTTTCCAGTGGCTGCCAAGAATTTTCTGCATGAGGAAGCCTATTAACAAGCATCATGTGAGAGAGTGTTTACAGAAAGTCAGAAAATGCTGACCCAGGATAAGGAAAATGTCCCCTCTGCGTAGTTTCACAGCTGAATAACTCTCTGATATTTCATTGAAGGGATTTACAGATAAGAGTTACAAAACAACTGTACAAAAGTGCTTTTAAAACATGTTTACACCAACAACAGCCCTGTCCCATATGGTAATTTTTGAGCAGAGATTACATTGCAAGGGGCAAAGGAATGTTCCTGGGGTGTAATATCTGTGCAAAGTAAAATCTCAAAGGTCAGATGGAGCATCTGACCCCACAAGCTCCTTACTCGCCGCCTCACCTTGTGACTGAGCCAGCATAACGATAGGCCTGCGAAAGCCTTGTGCACAAGTTAACTTGGTGTGGTCCTAAAGGAAACTCAGTAAAACCTCAAGTCATGTAATGAAAATAAACTACACAATTACCAATGGCAGATATTCTATTATTTGTAAGCCACAAGGAAAAGGGCATTTTAAAATTCCTTTCCAGGAGCTTTGCCGGAGGAGAAAATATTCAGATAAACTATGTCTTTTAATTCTGTTACAATTTTGCTTTTTAGGCTATAAAAGTGTGTTCAGAGCTGAAACATAGAATTTAAGCATTTAGGCTTACAAAGTCATTTTCCCCACAAAAATATGTATTAGAGAATTTTTCTCAGACCAAATATTCACTAATTATATCAGTTTACCTATTTTCTCATGCTTGCCTCTAAACTTTCAAATGACTGAAGTGCAGCAGGTTCTCAGGTGCTTGCAAGTTGCCTGCCCTAAGCCTGCCACCAGGGATTTACAAAACCCTTGGTGGAGCAGTGCCAATGATCTGCCATATCATGCTGATGTACTTCTGTCACCTGTGTGATTCTTCTCTTGTCACGGAGCTAGAGTAGGGGGGGGGCACAGGCTTCCTGCCCCATCTGCTGCTATTTGTGCACAACTGCTGAGACTTTTTTTATTAGCCTCATTTAAACCTGAAATGAAAAAAAAAAAGAAGAACCGAACCAGTTGTGACAGCAGAGATTAGTCCAACTTGTTGCCACATGACATGCCTGAAGTTAATACTCAGCATTGCTGCTTTGAAATAGTGACATTTCCATTAAAAAAGCTAGTAATCGAATCACCCTGGACTAAACCGTCTGCCTTTGTAACTGAGATTCTATCTACAATGGCATTTAACATAAACTGTAAACACAGAAAATGAATTTTCCTTTTATGTATTACCTTGTGCTCTTAGCAGATAAATTTCAAAAGGTTGTATGTTTTATCTCTCTTTCAAACTTCTCCACCTTGTGCCGGTCCGTGCCTACGGGAACTGACGCACATATCCTTAGGTACATGCTCTATGTACGCATACAGTGATGACATTATAAACAAAGTTTCAGAGCAATTTAATATACATCCTTTACCCCTGCAGGTGAGCTCTGCCAACCAACTGTGCCTACATGATCTCCTAATGAACCCCATTTTCGTTCCAGCAACAGTCAGAAATAAAAAATGCCTGATAAATATTCCTGCTTTTCTCAAAAATACCAAATCTGAAATTTCTTCCAAAAATCATACTGGATGAAATTTTTGCTTGGTTTTCCTTCTTTGATTTAGATAAAAAAAGTTACTAAAATCAATGGTTTATGGCAAGGGGAATAAAGTACATTAAAAAACTGCACAGAATTGTGTTTTCATGGCCTTTCTTATGCTTCTACTGACGGAAAACAGTATAAATTGCCTATACGCCACATTGGCCACGCAGACACTGAGCAGTGTTTCGGTAGATAAGCAGCCACACACTGCTCCAGCTCCTCCCGGAGCTGTGAGTGCAGAGATGACAGAGCCGATGTCTCATAGGAACATGCCCTCAGTGGAAGATGCATCCTCTACCACCTCCCTCCTGAAGAATAGTGTTCAGTGAGCAACAGGCTATGTCCTCGTCTCTGCTGGGGGCTGCACACCCCAGGGATGCTCCGCTTAGAGACTCTGAGGCAAAGCTGAGCTCAGATTTACAGTCTTGGCTGTGGATTGAGCTGGTGAAGGACTCTGCCCCAAGAGGTGGTGTGAATTCCCTCATGTGGGTTTGCAGGAGTGGTAGGCTGCCCCCCCAGAGAGCTGCTATTGCTAAATATTAATGATTAACACTGCTGATGAAAGAGAGGAGGCCAAAGGAGCAATTCTAAATGACCTGGAGAGGTCAGAAATATTGGCAGGAAATATCAGTCCCCGGTACAATTTGGGGGGAAAAAAAAAAAAAGATGAACAGACATGCTTCAAAACAAGCCTAAATGCTGAGCTTCAGGGAGATGGAGAAAACGCAAAGAGCAGCTTCAGAAATGCGACTGCAAACAGCAAACTAAAAACTGTGAAATGGCAGCAACAAATGCAAAAAAATAATCTAGGGTATCACAGTTGTATGGTGGTGCCTTTTCCCCACTGACTTCTGGAGATTTTCATGTACTCAGACAAGGTACAGAAATTCTGCACTCTGCCTATATATGCAGCATATATGTGAAGAAATTGGAGCTTAATGGTAAATAATTAAAGTTTTTGTGGGAAAATTTGAAACATATTTAGTGAAACTTCTTGTGAGGATTAATTCTTCTTATGATAATAGTTCTAAATCACAAACTTAAATAATTTTCAAAAGTATTTACTTTTTTTTTTACAAATGAAGTCATAATTCCTACATCTCTACTGTTAAAAAACTGTTCACAACAAAAGCTTTGCTTCTGTGAAAACAAGTCTTTTCCAGGAAATACAGTTAAATTAAAAAGTGGTTGAACACACATCTGGTTCCTACAAAATATTTTAACAGAAACCTCTTGTCAGCTGTAGATAAACATTGCCTCCAGACTCCTACAGTACCTATTATGGAACTAGCTCATTTTTTCTCCAAGAAACACCTGAACATAGCATCAGACATTAACATTTGTGTTATCATCATCTGGACATGAGCACAAAAGACTTAAATTAAAAAAAAGAAAATACTTACATGAATGTCTATCTAATGATTACATGACTGGTTATTCCTAAGAGTTGTAAGTTTTCCATCTGAGCCTATAGACTCTTCAAAACAAGTACCACATGCATGTTTGGATCTGTGAACAAGTCATGATGGCCGTCATGACTGGCCCCGCTTGGCATCGGAGTAACACAAACCATTGCTGCCATCACTGAGGTCTATCAGCCTGGTAGTCACACTGAAATATGTTTGCCTGAGAGCCTTCCTGGGGACTACGCTGGCCATGCCAAGCACAATCTGGTGTTTGCAGGCTCTGCATGGCATCACATGGACAGAAGCGATTCCCCATTCTTGGCAGAGACGTGCTGGAATCTGGGACATGCCACTTCATTCCATTGCCCGCTTTTTACCTCCTGGAGGACAAGATTTTCCATTTTAACATGCCAGTAAAAGCAATCTGCAGCATTAGACTGGCTGATACAGGCAGCTTTTCTGGAGTGCAGCATGGCTGAGGCCTCAGCACAGACTGCATCATCCCCCTTGCTCCCTTGTATTTCTCATTCCAAAGCACTTTTTTTGCTCCTGCTTCCTACCCACTTCCCACACATTTCTGTGATACCCTTATATCAATATGTACAGCTTCATGGGATCACAGGACAGCTTGGGCTAGAAGGGACCTCGGGAGGTCTAAAGCCCAACCGCCTGCTCAAAGTAGGATAAGCTGGGAGATCTGACCAAGTTGCTCAGGACTTGACCCATCTGGATCTCAAAAATCTCCAGTGGAGACCGCACAGCCTCTCTGGGCAACCTCTCTGTCCCACTGCTTGCCTATCCATATGGAGAAAAAGGGCCTAAAACACAGAGGTTTAAGGCAATGGCTTTCTCTCAGAAGGACTTAGGCATATATAGTCAGAAGCTGAGCTCTCCCTTCCATCCAGTGTCCTCAAAAGTCACGTACTAAACAGCCCATTTGGCGTGCTCTGGACTGAGCTCATGGCAGCATGACCCCTGTGTGGCAGCTTTGGGGGACCTGTGGCCAGCAGCAGAGCTGGGACAAAACTCTGCACACCCTGTGCAGTGCTTCTTCTACCTGACACCTAAACATGTCCATTTAGAAGACAAAATTCTGCATTTTCTCTTGCTATCGCTATTTCTCTTTGTTGCTACAGTGATGGCAAATGAGGACAGGGACAACAGTCAAAAAAAATCTCTGGGATTTTGGTGCCAAAGCAGTTAAATAAGCAACGCCAAGATCCCTCTCAACTGAAGAAGCATGGCAAGCACAAACAGAGGTGGTATGTAAGGACAGCAGCCTTGAGAGTGGTAGGAATTTGCAGCCTACAAGGCTCAGTGCAGTAGATATATTTTCTCTGCTTTGGAACAACAGCTTAGCACTGTAAGAAGAGAGGCTTCCCACAACTATTTGTCACAGGCTTGGCAAGATATAACTGAAGGAGATGCACAAGAATCTGACTGATGTTTTGCAACTAAGACCACACAAGTACATGCAATGCAATTACCTTGTGTTATTGTGATGAGAGAAAATTTCATTTCAACTCTGGACCCAGACAACAAGTGTTCCAATACCTTATTTTTTTCCAGTAATGATGTCTGAGGGAAACTCTGAGTCATCCAGAGAGGGAAGAGATTAATAATATCCACCTTGAACTCTAGACATAGATGGGAACTTTCCAACCTGATGTTGGGAAGAGAAAGTCTCTTTGCTTCCTATAAAAGGAGGGTGGTATTTTGTGAGAAAAAGCAGAACAGGGGGATATAGAAGCCGTCCCCAACCTATCTAACTTCTCGGTTATTGCACAGTTACATCTTCCAGCATCTTCCAGAGCAACTGGTTTCAGCCAGTGTCAGAATATTGGACCAGCAAATCCTCGGCTTGATTCAGCGTAGCATCTCTCTTGCATTAGAGACATGCTGCAGGGCAGGCAGATTCATATGAATGTTGGTAATGGTTAGTAACATTTTGCTCAGTATGTACTGTGCCACAGGGGCTTGAAAGAGAACCACAAAGCAGAACACTGACTGACTTGTTTGCAAATACGGGAGCAATTCTGCAGGCAACTTTGCTGTATACGCTCTCCTACAGATTAAGAGCACTGCTATCAGGAACACATTGTGCAGCACGTATGGGTTTGAGCTGAGAGTTTGCATAGGTCTTTTTGTTATTTAGCTTCTTTCTGATTCTTAGAAGCAAGAAAAATCTCCTCAGAAAAGGTGGATTACTTTACTTGCTAGAGCACAGACTAAACCAGGTTTGCTCGAGGTCAGTTCCCACAGTCTGTCTGGCTTACCAGTGAATGCCTGACAGTTGCCAGTGAAACAGCTGAATTTGTTGTATTTTTTAAATGGTTGAAGACAGGATTTTCAGCACAGAGAGATCAATTTGCCTGTGGGAACAACCTTTGCAGTATCCTAGATCAATTGGAGCTCTTGTACGTGTGCAAAAGATCTGAGAATGTGCAGCAAGCATTTTCTGAAGGACTTGGATTTCTAAATCCAGAAGTAGCAAGTCCAAGGAAAACACAGGTCCAACAAACCATCGACCTAAAAGTCTGAGCTGTTTGTGTTATCAGAAAGAAAAAGAAAAATGAAGAAGGCTTTCCCAATTAAAATTTCTAGACTACTTCTATAAGTAATCCCCAGCTAAATGCAAAACAGAGATGCCAAATTATCTCATTTGTTCTCTCCATTTTGGGATCAGAAAATCAAACTTGGCCTGTGGAGGGGACTCTGGGGAGATTCCCAGGGTGAGAAGGATGCCCAGCCCTGGGGCTGAGCCTGAACTTTGTGGCTATGGTACTCTTTTCTGCATCATCATGTCCAAAGCAAAAGGAAGGGTTTCAGCAAAAAGGGAGTTTACCAGAAAACCTGCAACTTAGAAGCTCTCACTCTCTTCATCAGCCTAATTCCTGCAATATCCTGGAGAACAGTCAAATAGTCTTCAGCACACACCCAAAGCCTGGTCTGAGGCTGTCCCTGTAATTCCTCCCCACTAGCACTCACAAACCCTACCAAGGTATGATCTGTCTCATTTGGGTAAGTGCTTAGTAGCTGCCCCTTGGTCCCATCATCTGTTATTCCAATACACACTGCAATCTCAAGCTTTACTTGAGATATTTAGGGGTAGCTGCATTCATTATATGACACACTGGTTATATGAAAGCATCAGTCTACACTGTATGGTCTCTGGGTTAAACTGATCCAATCCAAATTACATTTAAACAGATTGAAATGCACAGCTTTTTGCTCCAGTACAAATGAATAAAATTGAAATAATGCCTACCATAAAGGCAACTGCTCTTGCCAGCTTCATTAGCAAGGCCCTGATTAATGCTGATTTCACCCCAAATGTCACACCAAGATGCATCTATAGAGAATTTAGTGAAAAAAAATGCTCTGAGTTTTGAATGGATTGAAGTACAGGAGACTTATACCACCACAGTCCAGGAACCAGCAATGGCCTGAACTTTCTAAGCACTGCACCATCTTGAAGAACTTGTAATCTTGGTTAAGTCAGCAAGACAGGCAGGCAGCATTTTAGACTAGCCAGTTAAAAATGCCCCAGAGAGGGATAGTGCCTAAGCCTGCGTGGCAGGGCCGGCAGTAAACTGGAGAAGCAGCATGGGGAGGTGACAGCAGTGTTAAAGCAAAGAGGAAAAATGACTTCCCCGTTCCGTCCCAACTGTTCCTGGCTGGTAGAGACCAAGTCATGATATTTCCCATATTAATAGTTATTAGTCTGCCTATGGACAGACAAACTAGTCCCAGTTAAAAGTTGATGATAACTCTATTCATTTTGTCTTTGCCTTTGTGAAACCCTTTATCCTTTTTCTTACTGTGGAAGACAAATAGGATTTACCCCTTGGCAGATGTGGAGCGAAGCCATTTCCAAATCATGGGAAGGCTGCAAAATTGTTCTATGGGCTTTCAAGAGCAAAAGTAGAAAAACAAGAGGCTGGAAAAGGTTTACATGCTGGTAAGCACAGGGCAGAATTAAAGTGAATGAAGAAAATTCCTGGAAGAGTTGGTGCACTCTCCCTGAACCACCAGATATTTTGGTTCACTTAAGCTGTGTGTTTATGTTACTATTATTTCCTAAGTTCACCTTGGTAAAAACTAACCGACTCTGTCTTGATACAATGAGAAACAATTGAGCAGGAAAGTGAAAGAGAATGAACAGTGACCTTTCCTTCTGCAGAGCCCATTGCTGAGAGAGGCAGGAAGAGATCTATCTGGTAATGTTTATCTGACTAAGGCAATTTACTGGATGATAGCTTTCCCCAGAAGATCTAAGGACAAAAACGGCATAATATCAACTCACAAGGGACCCACTAATATGAGCCCTAAAATGAAGCCCTCTGTGCTGAACCAACTGTATATTTCACATGTAAGCCATGCCATTGAGATGTTTAATGTTCCTCTGGAGAGCAATAGACCAGTGACAAGAAAAATAAACAAGAGCTAAAGATGAAGATGTCCTTGAACTGAAAGTGCTTCACTTTAGGAAACCCAATAAAGTGAGCGAGAAACTGTGAAGCATGATTGCATTAAAATAGGCAATATTTTTTGAGTCTTCAGTGGGATGGCTTGGGTATTTTATGCCATAGGTCTCCATGCAATTATGAGGACAGCGGTTTCAGCTCGCTGTGTACACTGAAAGGTAGAACTTCATCTCCTGATGGCAAAAATTCATTTCAGTGGGAGTGGAGGCTTAACCTGTGGGCTTCTGTATCTGCCCCGGTATCCTCACCATTGGGCTGCAGTGCCCCTCTCCTTTCCTCCTCATGCATGAATTCCCTGACATTTCAGCATGTCAATAAAAGTGTTGCTGAATCTGACTTTTTCCTTTAGAACATTTGATTTTTAACAATTGCTTTGTCAGAAAAATCCCTGCGAGCACCGTATGAAATATACTAAAAATCAGGTTAATCTAATAAGTACCTTTATTCTCAAGCAGTTCATGCCCACAATATCCCAAGCTAAACAATCCAAAAATACACCCAAAGGTTTGTTGACCTTGTTTTCAAATCCCTGCCTAAATGCAATCAAGCCACTAGATCTGGAGTAAATATAATTAAGTGAGCAGAGGTGCAAGGGTATGGCTGGGTTCATAAAGCATGTGCACAAATAAATGCATATTACGGTAAATAACCTTTGCTAGGGTGAAACAGGAAGCACAAAATGTCCAGAGGCATAAAATGATACAGTTTATATAATACCAAGATTTTAAGTGCAACTGGTTCCTTTCAGGTCACTTGCAGAGAGAAAATAAAGTTTCTAAAAACTGACTAGGAAAAGGTGGGGGGGGGTCTCTACATTTTCAGTTTTCCATAAGTATTTTAGCATTTCTGATCCCAAATTGTCAGAGATTCCCCTTCTGTGAGGTAAAATATATTTTCATTTGTCCTCTTTACTTAAAAGTTAAGCAGAAGTCAAAGTGTCAAGAGTACCTTGAGTGGTAGAAAATTCAAATTTTTTTCTGTTCTAATTTTAAACTTGGAACTTGTGGCCGTTCTTAGAATTAAGGTATTGATCATTATTTCCAATCAGTCATGCTACAGTCCTTATTTTCATGCCAAGGTCTTTTTTTAAGCGTGTCGAAAAGTAATCTGCACTATTACTTTCAATTACAGTTTAATAATTTATGAAATTACTTAGTATCATACCTGCAATATGTCAGTCAGGCTTCATTACATTGCAATGAGGTCTGATTTAACACAGTCATTATTGCTGCTGTTAAGGGTTTGTGGGGGAAAGATTCCTGCAACTGTATTAATTTTAGCCATTTTAGACTAAAATAAGCAGCTACGGATAAATGACAGTATACAGTGGGGTACTTAAGCATACCTAAGACTATGATGTCTCCTAATTGCAAATACTTGCCTCTTGGAATAGCTTCATGTTTTGCGCTCAGTTAGGGAAACGTTCTCCTAATTTCTTACAGCAAATTGTTTTACAAGCAAGGATGAGCTATGAAAACTCATGAGGAAGGTAAAGACTTGCATAGCATTCCCTGGCAGCTAGCCGGTGGACAGCTTAACTAGCACAAAGACTCCTTGGAAGTGTTAACGAGGACATCATCTTCATACGAAGCATGCTCGTGTCCATCCTCGGCCTTAGGCTGGCCCCCACGTTGTGGTTACACTGACTGTGGGTTTGAGTTTATACCCTTGATGTATGATACCGCTGGTGGTACAAGGCGAAACAGTGTGCCAAATAAGGAAAAACTTTATTCAGTTCAAAGAAACCTTGAATAAGACAGCATTTGGGAAGGAAGCGCATGAGGCTTTTTCCTTGGCCTTAGCTCTCAAATTTACCTTGAGGTGGCCAGAACTAAGGGTTTGCCAACTTTGAGATCGGGGCTTATTCCAAACTTTGAAATTAACTCAATAAACTACAGATATCTGGGTTTCTCAGGGCATGTCCTGTTTTGTATCGAAGCATGAAATCCCACAAACATGTAATTCAACCTAAGCATCATGCAATGTTTAGAAAGTTGCACTTATTTTTCACTGCTAATATGAAAAGCTACTTTCTCAGGCCTCAGTCTTTCCACAAAAGGCAATCTAATTTTCTTGATCAAGTCTATAATGCCAGGCCAGGGCAAGGAGCAGTTTTTTGCCTGCATGTATCCTAGGCAGAGATAAACTAGAGCAAACAAAGCAAAACAAAAATGCTCTTCACTTAGATGGGATTTCAACAGGAACAGAATTAAACCAAAACTTAACCCTCCCAAACAATTGAAAACAGCCTTTACTCCAAGGTTAATACTTCTGACTGCAAGCCCCCGAGGCAATATTGTCTTCAGTTTGTATTTGATACAGCTCCAAGCGCAGCACATTGAAGAAACAATCAGTATAATTTCTTGCTGTTGCTTTCAGCTCATTAGGAGTTTTTTTTCTGACTTGAGCACCGGTGGCTGAAGATGATTTGAGGCATCAATCAGAGGGGCCATTCGGATGCCGTGCTGTTGGGGAGCCTGGCAAGATGGGAAAGGTTAACTGAGGCTTCTGCTGGGGAGGGAGATGGCAGACGGGCGTGTAGAATTAGAGTAGGAGCAAATATAAGGGGAAAAATGAATCACAGTATTGATGGCTGGAAAGAACAATATTATGACTATATGGATTTAATGACTGCTGATATCTAGTTCAGTGACAGGTAGTCTCATCCACAGGGACAAAAGTACACAGTGTGCTTCGAGGAGACCTGGAGGCAATCCTTCAACTCAAATCCCATGATAGGATAATATGCTATGGCTCCTTTTATGCTGGAGGTGGCATCCTTTCTAGATCCCTTCTGAGTATGTCAGTTGATGATAACAGCATAATTTGCCTTAGAAATTTTAATTCCCCACACACACCCTTTTCCTTACAGAGAAGAAAAGCGTGAACATTTCCTTTGAGCTGTCCTGAATAAATACTTTAAGAATATTAAAAATGAGAAGTGGATTAAAGCTTTCTGAGTGAATTCCAAACCATGTAGGGCGCTTTGTTAATTTTAAAAGGAGGGATGTTATAACCTTCAGTGCTCACACTGCGTGACAGACAGGCGTCGTCAGTGTTAAAAACAGGCAGAGTATATCTGTGGCTACAGCCAGATGTATAATCTCTGCTGGAACAACATCTGTCTGTCTTTCCCCTTTCACGGAGGAAATGTAGTGAGGAGCAGGAAAGCAGTTCTGTGACATCATGGTTGTTCTACAGGAACTCCTGGATGTCATTAGCTGTTGCACTTTGTTTCCCCGTATTTTATATTCAGCATGCATTAGCAGTTGCTTGTTTTGAAGTTCTCCAGGGTATTCTACAACGAAGTTGCCTGGTAGCAGAACAATCTGTGTTCCTCAGATATGCAAGTGACTAATTTTCCATCAATCAGAGATGAGACTTAAATAAATAAAGGTACTTCATGGGGCTGCTGTGCCTAATGATAAGCAATTATATAAAGTCAAATTAAGGCAGTTCTTTGTGAAGGTCCTGTGAAATTGGTTAAGCAAAAAGAATAACTGCACCATTTCAGTGATTCATCCTATTGCTCATTTCAGTGGGAGCATTATCTCAGTTAACTGATGCAATTAATATGAAAATGAGGAAATCATTGTTTAAGGAGATGAGGAGAGAGAGGGGGTCTTAATGCGGCAGCAGTGAAGAAAAAGAGTCACAGAGATGGAAATTTGCATAGGTCAATGCTAATGTAATGCATTTAGCACATATTCAAAGCTTAACTTGCATAGTAATACAGATCCATTAAATTCTCATTACGATGACCTGTGTCCAACACAATTCAATTTTTCTGAATCTTAATGATAAAAAGTTAATTACGGTAAGGTGAAAACCTTTTGTACTTGGTCTTAAAATAAAGCATTGAAAGGGCATTGAGACTATCTTTTAGATATGGCAGGTAGTTTCACTTCTGCTTAATTCAATATTTTATTAAGCATGACAAGATCTGAAGTTTGGCTTCTGTGTGCACTGCAGATTTTTAATGTAGTCAGTGGCAATAAATAAGCCTTTGTCTGTACAACTACAATTTAGTGCTAGTCATTTTCCACTTGCAGGCTTCAGTTACAGATTGCATTCCCAGTTTATCCTGGTTTTCTTATTTTAAGTAACCAGAAAGCCTATCCAAATTTGGGAAAGAGAGGGGAAGAGGCATCTTTTCCCTTTCAGCACTGTATACGCATTCAAGCTTTTGTTCTCCAGACATGTCTTTGAGCCAATGACTCTTAACATGGTACAGTGCAAGGTCTCCGGCAGCTGTTTCTTGTCGTTACCTGATTTTGCTTCTCACCACAGCTACAGGTGGAAGATAAGTGTCTGAGTACTGCTCAGCCTCACACCATTTCTTTCCACTTATCCCACATTCACAGATAATGGTCATTCTTTGACTTACTCATCCGAGACAGGGAGCAAATGTGCTGGTTTCTTAGTGCTCTGAATCATGCTTTGGAATAAGCAGAAGTTGTGGAGATACGCTATAATCAGGTTCAACAAGGCAGGCTGCCACATGAAACAGGTTGTTGCTCATAAAAGACGAGCATACCAGAGTGGCACCTTCCTTACTCCTTTACATTAAAGCCACCATACATCACTCAGGCCATGTCAGGCTGTTTTAAATTGTGATTAATTTGCATTTAATAGATTTGTAAGGCACCTTTATTAAGATCTGTGTAATGTAAGTCAGGCTTAGTGGAAAAAAAAGCCAAGTCCTGCACATATCAGTCTCTTTCTCAGGTCCTTTTATCCTGAAATCTGCATTATACTCACTACAGTACATGACTGGTGTTTGTGGAGGCGATCCAAGTGATGACTTTAGCCACCTAACACAGAGCCAGACTTTGGGATTCATTTGGCAAAATGCAGACATCTGCAGAGCAGATGCCTGTACCTGAGCTAGTCACGCAGGGCTCTCCGTGCAGGCAGTGAAGACACCCAGCCTCAACACATCGCAGAGCAGACGGCCACACGTGGTCCTGGGCAACAGCCTGGTCCCGAAGATGCAAAGCTACGTGAAAAAAATGTATGACACTAATTCTCTAAACCCAAGCCTGACATCCCATCCTTGCCTCACTTTTAAGGCTGCAATTCACAGAAGTTTAAATTGCCACAGACCCCTGAACGCTCCTAGGTTCTGCTTTTTACCTCTTCTAGTGCTTGTCTAAGTCCCTGAGGAGCTATTTGACCTCCCAGGGAGCAAGTTCAGGTCTCAGCCAGCGTAAGACTAATGCAGCCCCTGCCCATACCTAAACACATGTACAAAAAGGTATTTTTTCCCCCACTGAGTGGGCACTGGTCAGATGAGCACCAGTGCTGGTGCAAGGCAGGGCACAGGCTCATCTCTCCCAAGCACTGCCCTACGCTCCTCGTCTGATCTCTCATCTCCCACAATTCAGTTTCTTAGCACCACACAGGAGCTGCACTTTGAAAACTATTTTAATGCTTTTAAATGCATATAAGCCTCAACATCTAAAAGTAAGTAAGAGTTAGGTGGCTAAATATTTTGTTGGGCCAAAATCCTAGTAGATAATAATTGATCTCAGTAAGAGTTAAGTGTCTGTTGCAGTCCAGTCTTAGACATCTAAATACCTTTACAGATTTAAGCATATGTGCTTCAAAGGTCTGCATCTTTACGGACAATTTTCAAACCACAGTTTTATGTTTTAGAAAAGGTAGAAGATAGATGCGGCATGTAAGCTGCAAGGTTATGCAGTCATTCTTTTGGCTGTTCGGGCTGTTTTCATCAGCCTCCTTTCTGGCAACTTCCTGGCAGTCACTTGCTGACTGCCATGAGGTGGCTCCATGTGTGGCTGGTCAGTGAACAAAATCTAGTTGAAAAGTAACTTGGGAAAAAAAGTCATTCATTAATACCTTGCTTTTAATCTTTCCTGGTCTGTCATTTCACAACATGAGAAAAGTAAGAAGTGCTGGATGAAACCATGCGGTCAATCTTGGAGTATGTGGAGAATTGTAAGAAACATTATATAAAATTAATTGTGATTAAACCTAGTAGGGGAAATAACTTGTAGATCACACTAATCTTGCTTAAGGGCAGCATATTCACCATGCTACTTCACAAATACCACTCTAATTAATAAGCTTTGGTTAAAGAAGAAGAATCAATAAACACTGATATTCATAGGAAATGGATATTATGTGAGGAAGAAGATTGGATTTTAAAATAGGTCAGTTTCCTCCAAGCACAAATTAAGATTCTTTTAGGGAAAAGAGAAACACCAGGTAGTGACAAATTGAGGAATAATCCAATTAAAGTTTCATCGGTTTCATTGTTTATGAAGATCTGACAAAAGCATTTTATCTCAAGCATTGATATTTACCAACAGGGGAATTCTGTTTCTAAAAACAGAGAAAATGCACCTTTCAACACATACACCAATGCATATTGCTAAAAGAACTTCTAATGTGCCGTATAAACAAAGGAACAAGCAAAAGCAATGCTAGGAAACCCTGATGACTACAAATGGATATCAAGAAATTCACAGGGCACGCCACATGATACAAAATCTTTGAGATTAGATTGATTTCCGTTATTGTCACTACCCAATGTTACAAATCCAAGATATCCCAGAATGAGAATAGGCTACGGTAGAGACTACCTTTTTTTGGTTGTAGAGGGGCTTTGCAACAAACACAGCAATAATTTGCCGACAAAAGAAGAAACATACTCTGTTATTCCCCACAGATTCTGCAAAAGGTTTTCCAAAGGAGATATTTTATAAACCATCAAAATCCTTTTCTTTCTATCATTCTTCTATGAGCTGCTACTGTTGTGTGACAATGTCGTGACACACTGCTGTCCAATTTCACTTGCAACCTCCTCGGAGAGTGAGGCTCTGAAGCCAAACGCTTTGCTGGTATAGGTGATGCACTGGGGTCTAAGAAGCTATGCTGAGGACATGAGAAGAGTCTTGCAGCTGACAAGTGAAAGCCCAGCTGCTTCAATAACCTGTTTGTAACCACAGTCTGTGGTCAGTGTAGACTATAGGAAACAAGAAATGTTTGAAGTGAACATTTCCCCTTTACAGCTTCTAGGTTTCAGGGCCTTCCTGAGCTGGATATTGGCACTGGACTTCCAGTACAATTAGTTCTGTGTAAGAGTTGCCTGAATCTTCATGAATTGGTCTAATCTCTTTGTGAGACACTTTTGGCCCTTGCAGCACCTGGCGGAGAGGAGGTCCTCAGCATCTGTGTTTTAGGCTCTATGAAGATGTCTCTCTTTCCACCTCTGTTTTGGTGTTCTTTCCACTTTGTTTTGCGCAAAAAAGTTGTCCAGGCATCTTTTCTTCAATCACCACTATGGTATCCAGGTCAGTCAAGGACAATAAGCTATTCCAACATGCTAAAGCATTCAGGAAGCTTTTCACAATGTGCCCACAGAACATTGGTTCTTCAGTGCTCACCAGCTTCCACTGTAATCTGCAGCTGTTCTTACATAAACTGACATCCAGGTTCATCTGTATTTTCCACGCCTGTTAAATATCTTTGATCATCAATGACCCTGAATGGATTTGTCTCCCCTAACTTCAGAGGTCTGAAATTAAGCCTTTTGTCTACACTCCTTGTCTGTGCTCTGTCTTTTGTCAGAGAGATCCCTCTAGAGAGGTATTCAGATCACTTATCTCAGGCCCCTGTTTTAGAATTAGATTAATTGCTGCCGATGAATGCCTTTCCCTCTTCATTGAGGTGACTGGTTTAGGCACAGGTTTTCAATAGCTAAACTTAGGAGAGATGACTCTCACACAGGGTGCCTTCTAAAAGCCAACCAAAAAAAACCAAACTAAACCAACCCTACCTTGCATTTGCACATTGTTACAAACATTAGAAAATTATGTAAAACATTGGCATGGGTCCACATTTACATATTTCCTTAGCTCCTGATTCTGCAGTACTGAAATCAGTACAGGCTCCATGCAGGATTTTCTAAAGCAAAAGTTCCA
This sequence comes from Haliaeetus leucocephalus, assembly GCF_000737465.1. Classification (NCBI taxonomy): domain Eukaryota; kingdom Metazoa; phylum Chordata; class Aves; order Accipitriformes; family Accipitridae; genus Haliaeetus; species Haliaeetus leucocephalus. The sequence goes on along the minus strand of NW_010972981.1, from coordinate 1,087,537 downwards.
ATATTGTTATTTATATTTCAGGACTAATAGGACACACAGACCCTAAGTATCTAAGCAAACCCTCAGGAACTGACTTTCTGCCAGTCCCTTCAGCATCTGCTCTCTGCTACCCTAACCTCAGAGAGCCTGCCCTGCCTGTAGTCACAAAAAGCTTAATTCAGCCATTAGAACCACATTCAGATTTCAAGCCTCCAGAGAGCAGACAGGTCACAGACTTAGGTGAGACCCATTTCTGTTTCTAATGCCATCAGTAAACTAGAGCTGAAAGACGCTGTCTCCCATTGCTACTCAACAAGGCCAGGCAGCAACCCTTGTGCAGCTCTGTAACCCCTCCACCCTGCTACCTGCCAATACCCACCCTGGGAAACCAGAGCCCTTGCAATCAGCATTTCTCAGGGCACTGTCATAAACAGGATATCTGAGTTTCTAAAAAAAAAAAACCTTGCCTCACTACCGAAGTCCTAGAAAATCAAGGAAGACAAAAATTGGCATCTTGCCAGGCTGTCAGTTCCCTTCTCTGTTCATTCCCAAGCTTTTGCTTTTGGCAAGAACACATCCCTCTGCTGCAGTGATCCCTGCATAAAATTTAAGTAATCACCCTGATAGTTTGCTAGACTAAATTTTGCTGGATATGCATATAAGAATGTGAAAAGCTATTTTTGTGCAACAAATCTTGCTCTGTTCTAACTCAGCAAGAGAGAGGAGAGTAAAGCAATGGGGGAAAAGTTACTGCTGTGGGAGAGGCAAGGGGTCTTATTATTTCACTTACACCAGTATAATGCAGCTGCCTCCTTTGATGGCTTTAATGCAGCTCCTTCTAATTTACATTGGTGTAAGTGAAATCAAATAAAACCCATTATGTCCCTGAACCCCAGTAGGCAATCAATGTAATGCAGACTTTTACAACCCCAATTTCTTTCTGTAATAGCAAAGGAACAATATGGATTTACAGAAGGGCCGGGCTAAAGATAAACCTCCCCTCCCTTCTCTTTCTTAGGCTGCAATCAGAAGAATCTAAATGGCCATTTGAGTGTGAAGACTAAGGTCAAGAAGGACAACAAAAGATCAAATGAGAGCCTGGGAGCTGAACCTGGAGATAATCTTGAAACAGAAAAATGCTCAGGGCACAGAAGATCATCTACCAATTATATAAAGATACAGAAAATCAGAACATTAGTTAAGATTATTTTATTACTTTATTAATAATGAAGTTGAATTGAGTTATAATGAGTTAGAATGTGAAGATGATTTCTTTGTATTGTTAAATGTACTTGTTTCAATTTTACTGCTTCAGAATTGTGGTATAAAATCCATTTCAAAAAGAATAAGATACATTTGTATTAATTATAGCATAGGGGCACACTCAAAGCACTTTTAAAATACTGCACTCCCTAGACTTGTTTCAGCATCTCTTCTCTCTGCCTATTTTTCTCTGGTTCTCCTTCCCTAGCACTGTCATCTTCACTGTGAGTCGGCAAAACCCCCACCATTTCTGGTGCCAAAAGCTCCTCTGCAGCTCTGCAGGTTAAAACAGGCTGTCTGTAACTCCCTATTTCAGCACTTTTCTGATCTCCTCAAGAAAAAAATTAGTAAGATGTGTTCTTGGCTGGGGAATCTGCAACAGGACTCAGGATACCTCCCTGGGCTTCAGTGCAGCTGACTTCCAGTTGAGCCTGGATGAAAAACTGCCATTCTCCGTTCTTTTTCACTCCTCATTCCTACCTTCTTTGGTGATTTTTCACTTTACTGCTCTATTTAATGCAAGAAGCGTTGTAGGGAAAACACTTTGTTGTATGTTGTGTTTGTATGAAATACATGATGTGAAACAAATTATATGCTAAACAGTCAGGAGAGTGACAATGCCCGCCCTTCCATACTTACTCCTGGGGCAGTAAAAGTGGCTATCGTACAGAATATTCAGAAGTCAGCTCTCTAATGCAACAGCAGTTCACTTGTTGACAGCCAGAGATCCAGCTTTCTGGGGCTGGGAGTGACTCGTCTTACATTATGAATTGAAATGAGATGAAGGTATCTTAAAAGTAGTGACTTTCACAGATGGCTTGGAGTGTCCTTTTTGACAATGCAGCACAGGAGCATCCTAGATAAAGTGCTCTGCCCCAGCACAACAGCCTGGGAGACAAGTAAGGGAAGAAAGTGCCTCAGATGAGGAAAGGGTGGTAGCATTGTGCATGGTCCCTCAGTTCACAATTTCACCTGTGCAAACAGAGAGAGAGAAAAATCCAGCTCCCCAATGATGAGACCCAAGCACTCTGAGCAAAGAGATTTCCTGATTCCCTGTCTTGAATTTCTTCTGAAATGAAATACTGTCTACTCTCACAGTCTCCTGCTTCAACCTTTGCATTTCATTGCAGATATTGAAATCGCCGTTCTGTTTTGACACTTAAAGATGCTCTAATCAATATCACTGGAAATGTCATTTAACTTTTCACTCGGACGAAAGGTGATGCTGACATTCTACTTTTCCTGAGCTTCCCAGGAGAACATTTAATCTCTCTGACCTTGCAGATATTTAAGGAACCATTCACAAGATAACATTGCATTGTGACAGCCAGCAGGGACTTTCTCACAGACAGTATTTTGCCTACAGAGACCACAGAAAACATCTGGATTCAGATAGAAAATAATAATAAAAAAGAACACATTATTGTTGTTCAGCAGTATCACTCCATGATATATTATTATTTCTGCCCATTGGAAACAATGCTGTTGTGTTTTAAAAGCAAAATGACTGTGACCTATGAATCTGCCAAACTGAGAAACTGTGAAACTGTGGTGGTAAAAGCATATGAATAAGATTTACATGTTGCTAAATGCAGACCAGCCCCTGCCATCAGTACTAGGTGCCTCTTCACATTTCTTGTCCCTTTGGAGGGAATGTGAATGTACTCTACGGACATGCTATCAGATTCAGGGGTCAACAGGGACAGCAGTCACTGGCAGCTATATCTAAAGAGCTCTGGCATAAGCCTCAGAGGAAAGCTGTTTGCTTTGCAAAGCAATAGGAAGAGACACAGGGGTTAAATAGTAGAGATCAGTGGGACCCTGGTGAAGCTGCTTTGGTCGGTCAGGTGTGGGCACAGCAGAAAGCAAAATAAATTAAACTCCTCCAGCTGGAAAATAAATATGAAACAGCAAGTGAATTTGTGCACTTCATGACTGAGTGAGCAAAGCTTAATTCTCTAATTATTACCTCTATTCTACCCACTGAGATAAAGAGCAAGTTAGGAGAGATAATCAGGTTCTAAAATACTGTGCCCTCTTGAATTCAGCCCAAATGTAACAGTCAGTAATCATTCCAAAACTGATGTATTCTCTTGAAAGATCTATAACAATATAATATTTGCTATTTTGCAATTTTATATGTCAGTAGCAAGTGAAGAAAAACTTCATTCTTATTTATTTTTTTTAACCCACTTTCCATTGCTTATTCAAATGGTTGAATCGCAGAATCGTGCATCTATTGCACAAAAGTCTGGTTAAATATTCTACATTACATTATTCTAAATATTCATATTCTTCTAATTTAATAGAAATTCTGCTAATACCACCCAGATGTCATCTTGCATTCACAGTCTTTAGTTATGTCAATGGCATATCATGTTAGGATTGATCATAAAATTCCCTGGTTTCACAAAGGCACTCTGTGCATGTAGCTACTCTACAAGAAAAAAGAAGAAGGGGGGGAGGTTCTTTTTAGTTTTTGCAATATGAAAAGAATAAAAGATATCAATAGAATAATTCAAAATGCTACTTGCAGTCAGATTATGCATTAATTATCCCATGACCCTTAAGAGTGTCTGATAGCTAAATAACACTCTAATCATTTGTTTCAGCACTTCAAGATTAAATTTTATTCATTCAATACCTGCACTAGATAAAAGCAAAAAAATGGAAGAGATTTGATTTGGGTCCATACAATTAAGAAGGGTATCAAGGAAGCTGATCAGTTCCTCCTTCTTATCTTGTCCCTTTCTTCATGAAAAAGAAAAGAGCAGTTAAGAAATAAAGGTCTGACTGAATAGCATCTAAACTTAACACAAAGAGGAAGACAGGCAAGTTCACGCAGGAGGCAGTCAGCCAGCAGCGTTAGCTACCGCAGGCAGCCAGACAGCGAGTCAGCTGGCGGAGCTCAGTTTTGAAGAGGTGACACAATTCTGAGCACGAACAAACTTGCTACCACACTAGACCCCTCTCCAGAAATGGTTGCTACCGTGTGCTGTGTGTAGGGAAAGCAAACTTGAGAGGAAAATGTATAGCCTCAATAGCCAGAGGTGACTGGAAGAACGATCACCACTCTTCCAGGCGATGGCCAAAGCAAGGGGACAGTGTCCCCAGCTTCCTCAGCAAAGCCATGCCAATAAATGGTGCCCTGAGCAGCACAAGGAGCTCCTTGGTGAGCTGACTGTAGGAAAAATGAAGCCTGAAATGGCTTTCTGAGCACAACAGAAGTGGATCTGCAGAGCAAATTGCTCAGGGCTGGACAATGCACATCTCGGTGTTTGACTTCAACAGGCTCTAGGCTGACCCTGTAGGTTCGGCTGTAGTGTGAGAATGGGCAAGGCGTGCTTCTGGAGAGCACCTTCCAGTTTAGTTTCATTTCAAAGGAACCCTTTTTTATGCCTCGAGGCTGCTCTGTGATACCAACCAAAGTGTATGAAGTAGGAACAACTGGGAAATGCAACGTGAAAGGGTGCATAGGTTCCAGGATAGGTATCTTTCAAATTATTTTAGATATTAATTCATCCAAATAGCCGAATAAATCGTCATGAGTTACTTAGTGCAGTGTTCGGTAGGAGATATCTTCCGTATGTTCTCCTCAGCACAATAAGAAAGCTTTTTCTAATTTCATCTTCTTGTTGATTCATGCTGGTTTCCAGACTCTGATAAGTCTGAAGTCTCTACTTGTTCTTTGCTCAGTACTTACTTTGTCAAATTTCTCAGGATTTTCCTGAGCAAGGACTGACACAGGGTTCCCCAAGCTTTCTCCACTTGCTGCATGACATGCTGCCCAGGGGCCTCCAGCTCTGAGCTATGGGCACTGCTGTGTGGACATACAGGCACATTCAGAGCAAGCCACCAAACAGGGAGTCAGAAGTAAAACACAGAGGAAAACAGCACAACGCTGACCATCAGCTCACCCAGTTAGTGAGAGGTGTGGAGGCTTCTCCTATTGCCTGGGATTACAATCCTTAAGCCCGGAGCTAAATATTTCTACCCCGTTTGCAAAAAGTAAAGCAAGGGAGGTTCCACCTCACAGGATCTGATAATCCAATTAGAGCATCCCTGCAATGTCAAAGAGCCAGGTTCAAACCACTCTTCTGGATGATTTGATTTTTGCCTCTTCCGTGCTGGGGATCCCTCCTGTGGGAGCTATTCATTGTGCACACAGCATTAAACATTTAGCAGGGACCGAGACCTCAGCTTCCTAGATCTCAGCTGAGTGCACTTACCAGAGGCATATAGACTCAGTCAGACCAATTAGTATTTAACTTAGAATTGACGTGAATCGAAGCTATCCGAACAGCTCCAACAGGAGGAATACCCATGGAGAATGGCTGATAGTAATTTTTCTGGCACGTGGGACACCAAAGCCTGCTTCAAAAATAGAAATTTGATTCAGGACTTCCCCTTTCCCAGAAAGCACTAGGTCATTTGGGGAGCCAAGGACTGTAACCCATAGGTTACGGGTGATCTTTGCATCCCTAATGCCTCAGGTCACGTTGTTAAAAAGTGCATGGGAATGGCTACTCGGAGGAAACATCTCTGGGCCTGGACGGGCAGAGGATGGGCTCCAGGTGAGGCAATGGAGCATCAGGGCCCACGTTCACTCTCCCCTTCCACACTTTGGGTGAATCTAGCCCTGCTGTGCAGTCCAGAGCAGTCCGCTGCCCAACAAATAAATAGAGCAAACGAATTGGACAAAAATCCAATTCTTGCCTCAGTAATGATACAATTCCCCAAGGTTCCTGATGCTGTCAGTCATTTCAAGATTACAGGTTTTCAGGACAAAGCAGGTGGATGAATATGACATCAGTGTAAAAACGTCAGTATCCACTCCCTGCTGTATCGCAGTGACAGATATACATTTCTGCCATAAGAAGAGTTACAGAAACAGACAGGTCGTGCTGACAGGACAATACATATAGTCTGTGGGAGAAGCTAACAGTGCCAAAAAAAATGGTCCTGCTATTTCTTTAAATTTGAGTGATTACATAGATAATCTCGTGTCTCTTTGAATCACAGTTTACAGGTCCTCACTGATCTCCTCATTCAATCTCAGCAGGCACTGTGCTGTTCTAGCATCCTGATGGGCATTTTCTCCTGGCATATGTTGAAATTCAAATTCAGTCCCTGCCCTGTGCCAAAAAAAAATTATCTAGCTGTTTATTTGTCATTATCAGCTGACATTTGAGGCATGTTAAGAATTTTCATTGTACAGGGTATAACCAATGCACTCATATGTTAGCTCTGCAGTGGAGACAAAACCATTCTGAAAAAATACAAGTTCTCCAAAGATTTGCCCTAAAAACATAAATTTTCTGTTAAGTTTACATTTTGTTATTTTAACATTTTTATGTTTTTCTGTATTTCTTCTAACTTTGGAGAGAAAATGATAAAATCACAGAAGGCTGCTGCTTCAGAAATCAGGAAATCTCAGCAGCTTAAAGAAAGAGCTTTGCTAGGTGACGTCTTCAGCTTCACTTTCAGACGGAGAAGTCTGAAACAGCATGGTACTCCTCTGGATTTCTGAGTGCTGCTCATTAAAACTTAGTATAAACTTTGTCCCATTTTGAGACACTTCTGTATTAGTGCTGACTGAGGTATTAAGCAGCTGTAAAATCTGCCATATAAAATTTTGAGTAATATAAGCTACTAACATATAAAAACTTGCATTAATGTAACATTCAGGTTACAAACAATAATGCTTAAAAATCAGGAAATAGAAAATTTATGGCAAAGTCAGCCATTAATTCTCTTCCATTTGCTCCATTATATGGATTATAACACAAGATTTTTCTGCCTGTTATTTTATTCCATGTGTATTCCTATTGATTGCTATAAAATAAGAGCATTACAGCAAATTATCTGTAATCATAAGACTATCTATTTTTTGCCTCAAATAAAATAGTATAATCCCATAAATACAGCTGGGCATGCACTGGATTTCTCTTGTACAGAAAACTCTTTAATTAAAAAAATCTTAATCCAAGATAGAATGAAAACCAAAACGATAAGAGAAATTAAATTCTGAAAGAAAATCAAATGGCATGGGTCTTTTAGCATTAAAATTAAACCATTTTATCTGGAGTTTGACTTGCTGCAGGATGTTGCAGTTGCTAAAAGTTCATATTAGTGCAAAATACATTTCAATACATTCACAGAAGAAGAATCTGTTGAGGTCTATTCAATACAGAGATCCATGCTCCGCCTCACAAAGTTTCAGAGCAGAAAACTGTTAGAGGCTGCAAAAATGTTCTGTGAAAGCATACCGAAGTGTTCCCTGGAAGTGGAACAGTTCGATTTTTCCCTAGATATCTGATATCACTACTGTCAGAGACAAGACACAAAGCTCTCATCCCTGAGTGGGATTGGTGAGCTGGTCCCTTGGAACCAGTAATGCTGATCTACCATAACTTTCTGTTACTTGGCATTTTGTTAAATTAAAATAATTGGAGGAAAATCACTTAAAACATAGTAGTGAGTTACACTGTGCTGAAAAGACCAGAACACTCCCTTCTCAATTAGCTTTCCAGAGCAGAATGACCAAGCACTTTCCAAAGTAAAACGGTTACACCAGGAAACATCTTACACCCAATGTTCTCTATTAATCAGCTTTGATGCATAAGCTTAGCAATTAGCAATACAGAAACTCTTGGAGTGAGACAAAAATTAACATTTTTGTTTGTACAGGACAGGATTTCCTTTGATCAATGTTTGTAAATGGCTGGAAATGACATAGAAAAGAGAGCAAACTGTAAAATTTCACAAATAAGTTTTACCTGCTAGGACCATAATCATAGGTCTTTCAAGGAAAGAATGCCCACATTTAAGACTCTACTTTCATAGTCTCCCCAGTACATGGCCTAGTTTTGCTAAGGTGCTGCCATTCAACTGCACATCCATTCCGAAATATGAAACTTGAGGCCATGGATAGAAGATAGAGATGTGCAAAAATGTGCAGATTTTGCAGTAGCTGTTTTAATTATAGTTACTGTCTATTAGGAAAAAACAATGTGCTTAATACATTAAAAACAAAAAAAAAAGAAAAAAATGGAAACAAGACTTATCCAGAAGGTCTTAGAGTATCAAAACTAGGATGCATTAAGCATTCTAAATGGAGAAACAATTTGGAGAGTTTTCATTTTATTCTTATTACTTTTGGTCTTGCGGGCTCTGTGGAAGATGTCAACATTTAGGGGTCTCTAGCATTATGCTTTAGTCATTATCGATGAGTGTTTACAGTTCTCCAGGTGGAAATAAAATGTTAGACAATAGCCAGCACCATTGTCACATCACTGGATAAGATTATTTTCCACCTCTAGAATTCAAAAGCACTGCAAATGGATAACCACCCAACTTTCCACAGGCAGGAATTTAAGAACTTGCAAAATATGCTGGGTTTTCTCATTGAAGAATAATACCATTACAGCTAATGGAGAAGCAGAATGATTTGTTAGAGCTATTGGGAAAATGATTTCAGCTATAAATGTTGAAGGAAAAGAACAGGAGCTAATGAATGTAAAACTGTCTATGCAACTATAAAGTCATGCCTCATAGTGCTATTGGCTTGGCCCCAGCAAATGCCATCTTCAAGAGAGAAATTTACACTCAGTTGCCCAACTATTTTCCTCCAGCAGATGATGACGAAAGAATAAAAATGAATCAAGTTGCAATCAAAACATTACTCCGATGCCCACCTTAAAGAGTTCCTACTGCAAAATAAAAGAACAAAGCAAAATAAAGTGGTTTTCCGTTTCAGCCCTAACTGCCAGACTGATACTGGGCTTGTTCTACAGGCTGTTTCAGATGAAATGTATTTTTAAAAGCCTTTGAAAGAGGAACAGATAAACAGGATTCCTTTCCCTTACATGAGCACCTCTGACCATGCTGGTGCAGCTCGTCTATTTCTGACCTAATTAATGAATGTTTAATTAATTTATGTAGCTTCAAAAATGAGGATGGAGAAAGGTTTCTTTATCTCCAATATTGAGATGGAGAACGCATCCCCTCTCCCCACTCCTCTCCAAATCCAAAAGGGCACTAGGGGTTTGGTCTCTCTGCCCTGGCACAAGGGACGGGGCGCTGGGTCTCCTCGTCAGCAGCCCCCTGGGCACTGGGTGAATGCTGAGCACTAGCCTGGGGCGTACACAGGAGCTGCCAATGAAATAAGTGTGTCGGCATTAGAGAAAGACCATGACGTGACCGTAAGCAATTGAAGAGGCACTCGTACATAAGTTTGCTTTCATAGGAGACAGATAAGTTAGAAGGAAAATTCAGAAACCAGGATGATCTCAAGATTTTGGGCTCTGGAGGCAGTTGATGAGTCTGGATCTCAAGAACATGGTGTGTAATGCCTTGTAGAGTAGGTAGTTGAGAAGGAAACGCTTTTTCAGGCTTAAAAAAAAAAGTGATACTCTAAAGAGGGGAAAAAATGGTTCATTTATGCAGCCAAACCTTACACATCAAGAAGAAAATAAATTAGCCGTTGACATTTTACACTTTCGTGGGTGAATCCCCATGTATGAAGCACCCACAAATAAAAGCTTCACATCCATTTTTAACTTCACTTTTTTAGGTGCTGAAACTTGCTGAAGCAAAAATAAAGCAATGAACTAAAGTAGAAGGAAGCAGACTGAAGTTGTTAACAGCCTAACAGCATGGCCGTTGCCTAAGGCCAGAAATAGCTGATGGATGATACGACAACAGTCAACAGACAAATCCTCATTACAATTGTAAATTTTGTGTCCCAAACAATTTACTCTCTTCACTATCATCCCTACACTCACTTTTTGCAGCAGCTGCACTACCACCTTTCAGTGCTGGCATAGCTTGCCTATTCTGTATCCCTGGCACAGACCATAAGCTCCGAGATTGCCACTGTCAAAGTAAAATGATGGTTCTGGAGGAACATCGTGGCAGAGGGACCAGAGGTAATATCCAGGTGTGTACTGGCCAGCCTACAGCATGCTGACAAGAAAGGCTGCCCAGTGGGGCATTTTCTGGGGAAAATAAATAGGGGAAGGGAGCACCGCCCATGAGCAGATGCAGTACACAGTCCATACCACATGGCAGAGAGAGGATGAGCAGCCACAGTGTGTCTGGCTGAACTGTACCCTCATGTCCTCAGTTCACATGAAAAAAGTTTTCAAAAGAACATGATAGCATTTGAGCAGAAAACTGATGGAAAAATTAGGCACTCAGAAAAAGCCACAATTAAGTTTGACCCAAAAAACATCCTCTTGTCTGTCGATGCATATAAATACGTGGTCACATGCTCTTCTCCACCCAGGACTCTTACATACAGTCACATAATTATAAACTATATCATAAAGCACACACAAAGGTATAGAATTAAAGATGCCTGGGCAATTTTTCCTCCTCCTTCCCTAAGCATCTGGTGGTTTTATTTGCAACATACAGAATGCTTTTTATACGTAGGATTGGTGTTGCTCACATTACAAATAGGTGAAACGGAATATAACATGCAGAGCTAACTTCCAGTCTGCTGTAAAGTCGCTGGAGTCACTAAACTAACACAAGTTGCAAACGTGGTCTGCATATAAACAAAGAATGTTTTTTTCTTGACTCATGTATATTCTGGTTGGGCACTGAGACAGACCAGCTCTACAGAAGAAACTTACCTTCCTTTAAAAGCAAAGTGGTGAGAGTAACTATCTAGCTGCTTGATTAATGAAAATGGTCTTCAGTGTGAAGCCTATGACTAACATGTTCAATAGGTCTCTTTATTGATAAATTACCATATATCTCCAAGCATGCTATAATTAGGTAATAGGGCAGAGCTGTAAATCTAATTCAATTTTTATTGATGTACCTCAGCTCTGTATCCCATCCTGTGGGACTGCTAGAAAACCAAAGGGTTGTTTTTATACCTTTCTAATTTCAGAGAAATACATCCCCTGCACTCAGAAATCTTCTGGCTGCAAGCTATTGCTGAGTGCATTAAACAGGGAACTCGTCACTCTTGCATCATTTTTGGTTAATTCTTCACCTCTCTCTCTTTGTTCCTGCCTTCTAAGCACACAAGAAACAGAGACAAAATGGAAAGGTACTTTCTCACTGCTTAGGTGTTGCTGCCTGAGCTTCTGTTTCCCATTTGATTTGAGCTTGGATTCACCTCACCTATAAATTCATTGATATGTTGAATCTGCCTGAAACACAGAGAACTGCCTGTGGAAGAATGAGCCATCTCAGCTCATCAAGGTCCTAAACAAAAACGTACCAACCTCCCTGTTCCGGCTGGAAGGACTGAGTCTCCTTTTTTGTTTTGGGTTATTAGCCCTCGGTTTATAAAAAGTGCTGCAGTTTACTCATGTGCTCAGCAAGGTAACCTGAACAGAATTAAAATTCGCTGCTGGGATCTAATTATCTCATCTTGCATGTCATTTTGCACAGTTCAGGAGGAGAAAAAAAAAAAATAAACAAATAAATAAAGATTATCAAAATTTACACATTGGAATAGAAAAGTTACTGATCCAGATACCCCTCAATTTATTTCACATGGAAGAAGTAATGACCTGAATCATTTTAAAGGTGAAATTCAAAGATGAAGCAAACTTTTGACTAATCCTAGCTTTATATATTGCCCCAACCCATGAACCAAAGTGTGTTTGCCATTCAGGTTCCCCCTCCCAATGGCAGAATTTCAACTAACAAACATCTTTTTCGTTACCCTCCACAGTTCTTTTGTCTTTTTCTGTGCTTGCCTGTGTCCACAGCCTAATCATCTCCCAGGTTGCTCTGCAGCTAGTTAGGGTCAAACGCTTAAGTAATGTAAAGAGATTTATTCTGTGGACATGGAAGAAGCCAAGATAATGCTGCACACCTACCAGCTGAGAACCTGGGCACTCTGTACATCTCTTTTTCTCAAGCACTGGGCTTGCATAGCACACCAGGATTCTTGGGTAATAAGTTCCAAGGGAAACATCAAAAAGGTAGTTTGACTGAATTAACTTCTCAAATGTTACAATACATTGATATTTCCTTACAAAGGCAGATTCCAAAATTTAATTTCTGAATGTCTAAGTTCCCTCTGAGAATTGGATGGAAATAATTTTCATCTCTTGCATGAGTGCAGAGAGGTGATTTTAGCAAAGTTTATAACACCAAATATTTAACTATTCCTTCATATGACAGTGAGCAATCTAAAGACTCCTCAATAAAACTCTGGATTTCTTTAACAATCTATAGTTAGTCTGCTACTATTTCACTTCAAATATTGATTTATTTGGTTTTCTGAGTTGTCTGTTGCCTTTCGATTATTCCTTGCCTATTACTCTTTGGGAGTCTTGCATATTTTTTCCACCAATCAGTTAAGTTTAAGGGCTGATTTACAGATAAGTCAGACTCTTCAAAAGCTGTGGCTGTTGGCCGTCAAACTGTCTTCCTCAGAGCCACTAAAACTGCGTTCCCTTCTGTTGCTATGTCTAACTGCTTGTGCACAGAAATATATGCTCCTTAAGTTATGAGATGTCGGAAGGCATCAAAGAAAAGGATTATAGGTATTAATAAGAAGCTGCTGACAAGATGGCCATTGGCAGAAAAAATCACCCTTTCATATAAGACATAGGAAGCTGGGATTTTACTTGCTGGATAGAAAGACATAGATAGGAAATAATTTTTATTTGCCATTTTATGACCTGGATTCTGTTATTTCAAGACTTGTAAACCGATAAACAATAGCAATAAGAGAGGACTGGACATTTTGAATATTACTGCAGGGCACATGTTATAGCTTTCTTAGTTTGCAGGAATGTATGTTATACTTTCATCACGAGGTAAATCTCACCCTTTGCCTAATTTATGGAAAGATAAAAACATCACTGGTTAGAACCAGCAAGCTTCTTCAGAGAGGAACACAATAAATCCAAAAAGCTCCATACTTATAAATTGACAATACTAGATCATTTGAAAAAAAATGGCTGTTTCCATCTGGTCAGCATCTGTTAAGCTCCATGTCACTACAGAACGTGTGAGATTTTTTTCCTCTAGCGTTTGCTAAATTTGACCCAATTTAATTTCAAAAATCAAGCAGAGGCACATCTTAGAGAGATGAGAGAGAGAGAGAGAGAATCTTCTTTATATCTGCCCTCAGAGATACCTGTACCGATCATCTCTTATATTAAACAACTGAATTAGTTGGCCCCTTCTACATGCTGATCCCAACTCTATTTCAGTTCTCAGGGATGCTGTCCTTTAATGAAAACCACTATGGAATAGACGTTTTATATTCTTTACTTATTATTAGCTGATTTCATTAGCCAGTGACTGTACAAAATACATAACAATTTCTTTGGTCAAGGACAGCTTCTTAAACTTGTAAGACAAACAAGAGATGACGTGGGAAAATTGGTGTGCCCAGGATCTCATGCTAGGTCAGGAGCAGTGCTAACTCAGCCTGTCCCTATGTCCCAGCTCCATCCTCTGTCCCCTCGCACAGGATCTCTGCTCATGGTGAGGTACAAGCAAGTGACCAGCTTACAAGCCACAGTTACTGATCTTATATCACAACAACCACAAGGCCTTTTTGTAATTTACTTGATTATCTTCACATGAAAGCTAATCACAGCAGTGAATAATGCCAGTTTTACCCATTAGCATCTTTTGGTTTCCATACTTTTTAAACTTCCAGCTTAATCTTTTGTCACTTCAAGTATTGTAAAATGTCTCCTTTGGTAAAATATTGGTGACAGAAATACATGTGAAATGTATGTCTGCTGTATTAGCAGACATAGCATATTTTTTGGCATCAGTGGGTTCTCAGCCTGGCAAAGCAGTAAATTCTTTGTTTATATGATACGCATTTTCATCTAAAATGCCTTATTATCCTGCTTATTGGGTAACTTTTGCCTATTTTATACCATCGTTATTCCACTTTCCCCAGGGAATCACTACTGATTTGAAGCAGTATTAGATAAAGATGAGCCCGTACCATACCTCAGAATGACTTCAACTTTCCTTTATTTCGTGAAAGGTTGATTTAACATTAGATCAGGCATCTCCTGAGATCTTTCCATAAAATTGAAGTTCTACTGAAATATCATGTTTTGAGATAATCACATGCCTTAGAAGTCATGGATTATGTGTATCATGTAAGATATTAAACCTGTCAAGATGTTGTTTTTAATATGTCTTTTAGTTAAGACCATATCTTGACATGAATTATTCCTAGCATAGTTTCTCACACACTGGTTCAGCAAGCAATCATCCACCACATCCATCATTTCTGTTGCTGTCTCACCATATGTCTCAGAGGGGGTGGAGGGGGGAAGTTTCCAGTTAATCATTTTTTTGCATTTGGTATGCAAATCACTTAAAATTGAATGATGTGGCAATTTCAAATAGTATTGTCTTAAGAAAGACTGAAGTTTTAGTGCTGAGTTAAGTTTGATAGGTTTACTGGGTGGTTTGGTTTTTTTGCTCACACCTTAACAAAATTTTACAGCTAGAAAAAAGTCTCATGATAATCTCTAGCCTATTTCCTCCTCAGAGATATGTTTGCAAGAATTGGTTTTATATTATCTTAGCGAGAGGCTTTTGCTTGTAATATTTCAAACCTTCATCTGTCCTTGGCTGCCATGACATTCATCCATCTGACAAAATGGAAAAAAAATGTGCCAGCCAACGAGTGAATGCTCCTTTAAGTAAATTTGTTACCCAGGCATAAAGGGTACTGTGCTCACTGAGGCTACATTGGCAGCCGCATCCTCGAAGGTCTTGTGACTCCTACAGGCAATGGGTAATACAGGGCAGCAAAATTCACGAAGGGACATTCGAACAATAGAGCTTTTGGTTTTAAGAACAATCTGTTTTCATCAGCCGTGAATTAATCCACAGAACAGTGGCACTGCGTAGGTTGCTCTTGGCTCTCTGAAGATGCATATAATGAGATAAACAATGGTTTGTTAAGTTTCGGATTCATTTTCTAACCTCGTGAAAAGCTCTGCATACTGCTTCTCAATATTGGGAATTGTCCAGCCGTAAATGCACATCAGTAAAGCACAGAAGGCTCAAATTCAAGAAACCGAGCAGAGCCTGAATAAAATCTTTGCACAAAACCAGCAAGGCACTGAGACCTGAATTTCTCAGCTGTATAAGACAGGATGTCTGTGCAGTCAGGCCTCAGCTGGGCACAGAACAAGACAGAGATGGGGAGAAGGGATATTATGAATTTTTATCCTTCTGAGTTTTTTGTGAGAGGTCTGTGCTGTGCATAGACTATCAGGTAGTCTCTCAGGCTGCCTGCACTTTTTTTCTCTGTAGATAGTAGCAGGGATCCATGGAAGCTATCACCACCAACAACAACTGGTTTTGATTTCATACTTTCTCTGCAATTAAGACATATTTTATAGGCAGCTCTTTGTTTTGTGGGATCATCAGGTCACTTGGAGCTTAGCTCATGAGATAGATACAGCAGCTTACTGAGCATGTTTTCATCTTTCCATTCAGCAAGAAAAGCTTCATATTTCTGATAAGGGTTCCTCCCACACAGAGCACTTATGCACAATCCAATTAAAAAAAAAGTGAAAACGAACGTAGGGTCAGATTTTTTTTTATGTTATCCAATGATTTTTCCATATAAAAGCATGCAAATATGTGTAGGAGAAGGGGTGGTATGCAGATTTCCTTCTGCCAGGTGGCTGTACAAACTTCTAGATGATACGCTCTTATTTCCTCTTGGTCCCTCTTTGATCTATTGAATTTTGAAGGTTTTTCTGCGTGGTGGAACAGCTTCAGTCAAAAAGACAACAGATGCTCTCTGCCCCCTCACGCCCCACTCCAGCTCCTGTACCAGCATCGTAGTGGTTGGGCCTCTTATATGGGGGAGAGGTGAGAGATTTGGGTTTGAACCATCTCCAGCAGGGCAGGAAGCTGAGACGGAGTCTCTAAGACTCTTCACAAATGATCCAGCTTTCACTGTAAAATAAAAAAAAACATATAATAGCAGGCAACTGTGGAGTTTAGGTTCTTCCATATGTAAGTGAGAGCTGAGAAAATTACTTCAAAATTACAGTTTTCAGTACAACCACTTTAGTTTTGCCTGTTTTAGGCACCTACCTCATTTTTGCAGGAGATCCTTATACTATGTCCTGGAAAGCAGTCCCTCTAATTCCTGAGCAGAAGAGCTACAAATGCTACATTACCCACTATCAACAGAGAAGTGGCTGTTTCTCAAGCTGCCTGGATATTACCACTGACCAAATTTCTCAGCTGAGAGTATTTCCGTTATTCAGAAACTGGAGGTCTTGTGGTTTAGTGCCTGTGAAGGCAATTTTGTCCATCATAAAGTAGTTCTCTGGAGCCAAGCTGTGCCACTGTGCCCAGCAATTATTAAGGCATTTCCCTTCAGCTGGGCCTGAACGCTCCTGTGTTACAGTATGGAGCTCCAAACCTCTGAATCTTCATTAAGATATTACCTTCTGTTTCGCACAAAGAATATTTGGCCGTCGAATGGGCAGTCGATGCCCTCCACAGACACCTGCCGGGGTCCTCCCACCCATAGTCACGGAGCCACTAACAGTCCTGTTAGTGAACCGCAGCTCAAAAACCTCTGACCAAAACCTCTGCGGGTCATGCTGGTGTTTGGGTCTCAAAGCATTTGCCTTTCAGGTGTAGAGCAGGTAGGTCCAGAGCGGCCTGCGGCAGAGGGGGGTTCTCCCACCGCATCCCCGTGCTACATGCAGGAGGAGGACGTACCACCTTTGTCCTAGATCAGTTGGGAAATGACTGTCTTTCTTCCCTAAAAAAATATGGTTCTTTTTTATTTTCTGTTAGAGTAGGGCCTGCAGACGTGACCCAAAGCTTGATTCATCTCTTACAAAAGGAACAAAGAACCAGATGTGGATGGAAAAGGTAGAATAGCCTTTGGCTGGGAACCTCAGCTGAGGAAGGCCTACGCAGGGCTCCATTTCACACCAGTCCTAGGGTGAAAGGACATTTCTTCTTTAGCTGAAAAAATAATGACCACTCTCTGAAAACCATATATTTTATTTTCCCTGGGTAACTCACAGGCATTTTACAATGGCAATAAAGTTTTAATTTAAAGCATCAATGATGCCATCTTTCAAGAGGTAATGCTTGGTTTAGTCTCTGGCAGCTCTTTGGTCCAAATCTCTTGGTCTTCACTTTTCATGGGCCATTAATGAAGAGATGAACTGCAGAAGAGAAACTTGATCCATTAAATCCATGCCATTAGTTCTTTTGTCCTCTTTATCAATCGTATCCAGATCCAGGTAGTGACTGGAATTTTCCATAAACCCCTATTGCTTGTTCCATTTTTCTTTCTTCTTTGGGCAGTTGTTATTTTAGTCTAAGCATAACTTTTGCCTACAAGATCTCTTGCATGGAGAGGAAACTTGCTATGAATACTGATATTTTATTGACTCATTTTATTTCTCAAAAAATGCTATGACTTTGCATAACTCTTGATCTGGAATGTATTGTTTTGTTGCCTAAAGAAACATTAATCATAAATTCAAGAAAGACAGGGGAACAGAAATAACAAAGATGAAACTGGAACAAGAAATGCATAAAACATTGGAAAGATGTAAATAAATTCACCAAACAAGCCTGTTAAATCCTAAGAATATCAATGATTTTATAGAAATAATTGCTTACATGCTAAAGCAAAATGTTTCTGATCATGACTGTTGTATTCTGTTTTGATAGCCCAAGATATTCCACTGTCTGAAGCATCTGAAGCATTGAAGTAATTTTCCTTTCAAAGTAAAAAGAAATACCAGATACATAAATAGAACTAACAATAAAGGCGTTTTTCCTACCAAAACAAAAAAAAACAGTTAAAACAATTTTGAGTAACTTATTTTAAAGGAGATGATGAAACCAGATTTTCTTTTATTCTGACCAAAAAAAAAAAACCTATGAACATTTTTAGCATAAATAGATATTAATTTCAAAATCTCTTCACTTGACAAGCTATTTTCTTTGAAATATGAACCCAGAAAATTCTCAACCATTTCAGTGTCTGAGACCTTAAAAGGCAATAACTTTTGCTTGGTGGCAACTTCTCCATGATAGCCATTTTGCTATGTATAATATTGTGTGACTTTCTTACGCTTGCTTATCACCTTAGAATTTGAAAGTTATTTAACAGTATTAAGGAAAGACAAAAATAATTTTCCAAATACAATGAGGACACTAAAACAGACAGACATGGTCAAGCCAAAGCTTCAAAAACATCTACTCTATTTTGGATGCTCAGTTTGAATTCTTCCAAGCTAAGCACAGAAAAGACAGAGGATTTGAAATTAATGGGCCTGTGTTAATGACTTAATCAAGGACACTCTGAGGAGAAAACTGCAGTAACATACATGGATTCACTCAATGCAGTACTGTTCCCATCACAGTGTGGTGGGAGGGTCAGTCAAAACTGGCACTCGTCCTTCTTCACCGCCCTGACGGAGGGTAATTTACCCATACCAATGGCAGGAGGGACCAGCTGCTGTTATAACAGACTGGCCCAAATGTCTCCAATCTTGTAAAAACTGGCTAGTCAAGGAATCTTTGTCTAACCACATGGAGGTATGATTTGTGTTGAAATATCACTTAGAGGTTGTAACCAGGGACATGGTCCTTCTGGTGATGGTCCGCTTCCTTTCTTTCTGGGGCAGGAGGTCCTGGGCACAGGGCTGGGAGCAGCAGGACAGAACAGCTTGCATACCTGTGGTGTATGACCACACTGGCACCCTGCTATGTGGGCAGAGTCACTCAGGATGGGTGTAAGGCAGAGAAGGAAGCGCCCATTTGCTCTTCTGGTGCCTCTTCTGTATTTACCCATGGGTGGGAGTTTCGGCATCAGGTCCTGAAGTCCATCGGGTCTGTCACTTAAATCCAGGGGGTCTAGTACTGCTACCCAGCCTGGAGGAGTTCAGAAAAAGCACACCAGAAAAAAATGTGTTTCCAATGTTAAGAAAAAGAAAGAGAAAAGGATTACAAGAGCAGTGAAAATGCTATGCAAAGGATTTACCTATCCTCTACCTGTGTCACTTGTAGAGGATTTGGATGGATTTTAGCTACAGGGAGTCAACTATTCTGACTGTGTATACTACACAGTAAGGACTGCACAAACAGGCATAGTCTCCATTCAGGTAATGCAATCAACCTCTTATTTCCTTACATTACACAGCAGCACCAGGGGTACACATTGTCTCAGTTTGTCACATAGCCTACCTGCTTCCATGCTTCCTCCAACACTCTTCCTCTGTAGGAAACTGAGCCCACAGTCTTCTTCAGCATATGGATGATCTTCTTCTCAGGGGCTGCTAACATCTCATCAGTTAAGTCAGGGTGCCAACCAAAAAATAATACTTTTTTTTCCTGAAGCTAAAGGGCAAAAAATCCAGCAGCAATGAAGCTTAGATTATGCAATTTATGCCATTTATTAACTGCTAAATTTCATTGCAAAGAAGCTTCTAGTGTGTATCACTGTTTCTCTGTCTTTTCTTTCTTCCCTCCAAAGACATGAGTAACTCACATCCTATCTAATGTGGCACTGACCTGTAAAAAACACAAAGAACATGTTTAGCAGAAAGGAGAGAAACACTAACTAAATGTATATTTATTTTGTTTGTCTCTGAAAATATGCACAAACACAAACTCACATACACAGAGTTTCCAATGCTGTTTTACTAAAACAAATCTTCAGACCCCCAGCAACAAACAGCCAGTCACTTATTAGTAAGAATCCAAATGGATATTACAGAGCCTGACTACTTGTGCTTTTGAGATGTAAATATCAAAATTGCTTTTTGAAGAAGTAAAATGTAAAAGCAGTTAAAGTTCAGTATTCCATTTTTTCCTCTTCTTTTGATAAATGCATTTACATTTTAATTTTCAGTGTTTTCAATTTTCATCAATGAAAGGCTGTATTTCTGGATGAAAAGCACAATAATAAAATGTTCTCCACTCCATAATTTTCTTGTAATTCACAGAAATGATCTGAGGGCATATAGCTCACAACGATATATATTATAGTGTTCAGTGCAGAGAACTCAATTGTTAGGGATGCAATTTCAAACATATGTATATTAACGAACTGGCTGTGGCTTCATTAGAAATTCCTATAGAGTTTTTTGCTGACATAGAATCATCACCGCTGTAATCTTACAAATCTGCAAAGATTGTCAGGACTGTGCATGTTATTTCATTTATTCAATCAATATAAGTGTCAATGCCAATTACATTGCAGAAATCCATATAATAGTCCTATGTTTTTAAGTCCATATGGCACTATAGATTATGAAAGGAACAGAACAATGCAACATGCCGTGTCTTACATAATTTGGCAAAGCAGCATGGCTTTATTTATAAGAAGAACATACTATAAATCCTTTTCTGCTTTTATTGCAATCAGTTCCTTTCCTGCACTCGAAATGATAAAGCAAATTTTGCTAATGTGAAAAAAAAAGGTCCAAACAAACGCTGGAAACATTATTGGTCTTTATCCATAGCATGGGATAGATTTTAGCTATACACCTTAATCACTCTGGCTACTAGAAACTGAAGAAAAAACATTGCAACTTGCCGAACAGACAACAGCATCTACAGTTAACAACTGTTCAATGCGGTACCCATTATCAAACGTAAGATTGGTGTGCAGAGCTATAAAAAGCATACAGATTCCATTCTCAAAAAAACTGGTACATCAATAAATAACGCAAGTTGAGAAACCAGCGGATAAGGCAAAATACGTAGGAGGTCAACAAAAGTCTGGTAGATAAAGCTCAGAAGCGGGGCTGAAAAAGCACAGAATGGAGAATGCATTCAGCACGCTGCCGAAGAATAGAGACAGCCTGCAAGTAATAACAGGCTTCCTTGGGGGAGCCTGCGATTTCATCTCGGCACGGAGAGCTTGCCGCCGTAGGGAAGCGTCCCTCTGCTCATGCTAAGGGAGCCCAGGGAGCCGTTTGAAGGCTTGCTCTTTGGGGAGGCTGCATTCTTCTTTTCTGCAGATATGGCAACGGGGCAGGAGGGGGGAGTTCTGCTTGCAGCAGACACCTTGTCCTGCTCATGTTCATTTCTTTTTCCCTCTCTAAAGCTTTATTTCTCCCTGCCTAGGTTTGTGGAAGCTCCCACGAGCACTCCTTGCACCTAACTTATGTCTTCTGATCAAGTTTCATTTTTCAGCTTTGGTCAGCGTTCTCCTCTCCACATGGCTGTCAGGTTTGTTATCCTTTTTCAGTGCAGAGAGATGGGACTAAGACGGACCTATAGCCCTCCCTCCTTCAGCTCTGGCGCTTCCCATAGGCATCCTCCTCCACCTCCACATCATCCCATCTGGGGAGAAGAATAGGAGGTGAAAAAGCCTGGCCTTAGCAAGCCAGTGACTGAGCCCTGGCTGCTTTCTGGAAGAACCTCTAAGGATAAGCATCAGGAGGAGCTTTTTGAGCTAAAAGTCAGAATTCGCCCAAACGTCATGGTTGTAAAGGAGGCATGAACCACATCATACTGGAAATAACCACACACACAAAAGAACTGTTGGTCTAGGAGTCTAACTTCTTTTAAGAGAAAAGTCAATAAACATAAGAATAAGATTATGTAACATAATGCTCACTTGCTCAAATCTGGAGTGTCCCTAGCCCTCATACAACTGATACAATTTCAAACATGAACATCGTATGAATAGTAAAGTACCTTAAAAATAGGAAGGAAGCATATTCACTTCTACGATAATTATTCCTCATTATATTAACATAATTATATGTATTATTCTAAGCATAGTACATGCATATTTATTGACAAAGTGATGTCATCAATATATTTTTCCTGAGAAAGTGTCTACTGAACCAGTGCTGAAATCTGAGTATTTTAGTGGAATTTAACGCATTGCACTTGTTCACTCGCAAGATCATGTCCTTCACATTTTTGGAAACTTAGTCAAGATTGTTGTGTTCACTCATCCTAAATTTATTTGACCTTAATCCATGCTTGATGATGCACTGAGAAAGCCAAAAGGGACATAGCAGACATAATAAGAGATGTGCCTCACGGCAGGGAGCAGTTTATTCTAATGATTATTTATAAACCCCTTCAGTTCCCCAAGATGTGCTTTAGCAGTTGATTAGAGTTTTTTTCAGCATATTAGAAGCTGTTCCTAATAATATGGTAGATTCTTCTAGCTGTTAGAATTGTTTAAGTCGCTGATTAATTTTGTATCAGTTGTGATACTAAGAGGAGGTACTTGTCCCTAGTCACAGCCCATATAGCCAAAGAAAGGGAGCTTCGCTGCTGAAGACCTACCCCTAGTACAAGCAGGCAGTCGAGAGGCTCTTTAAGATAAAACTCCCTTTGATTTCTCCAGATATTCTTTTTCCCAAGTTAAGGCTGCAGGACTTGGCTGTGAGTTTGCAAGTGCCAAGGAGCTGAACTGAGTTTTACTACTCCATTACTCATGTGTCTCTATTTTTCCCCAAACTCTTTATATAGCTGCCAGAGTTCCTCTGCACCTTGCAAGAGATGGATGAGCCAAGAAACACCTCTTTAGCAATACCTGTAGCACTTGCCAAGTGCCAAGTCATCTATTTTACGTAGGATATAAGCAGTAGCTTTGTGTGCTATACTGCAAGCCGACTGTCCTGTAAATAAACCCTGGTCTTTCCAAGTTGACCCTCTGCGCACATATAAACACTTCATCCTGCAGGACTCGGGGCTGCACCGTGATGCACAGCGGCTAAGAGAAGGAGTCTGCAGCCAGACAGCCCTGCAGTAAAGTACTGGGGACATCAGCAGAGATGGCTTCCCAGAAAAGTTAATTACCAAAGTCAAGATTAGAATTTGACTACTTCTGCCTCCGTCCAGGAGGTCGCTACTCTCTCCTCTTGCCCAGGTTTGACTCTGGGATTA
The DNA here is from genome assembly GCF_000737465.1 of Haliaeetus leucocephalus. Lineage (NCBI taxonomy): Eukaryota > Metazoa > Chordata > Aves > Accipitriformes > Accipitridae > Haliaeetus > Haliaeetus leucocephalus. Next base: position 1,064,416 of record NW_010972981.1, on the reverse strand, counting down.
CAGGAGCTGAGGTTTCCCTCACTGTCCTTCTTGGCAGCTAGCTGTGATGGACAGCGAGTCCATGGTGGCGTGGAGAGGACAAGGGAAATAAATAGTGGGATAAGCCAAGCCTTGCTGTTACCTGTATATTGTATTCTCCACTACAAATGTTTGGCAGAGACGTTTGTTTCTTAGGAACCACTGAAGCTATTTGCACGCTGCTTGTACTGCAAAACAACTGATTGTTCCTATTCATAGGCAGAGCTAATTTACCTTTCTGCCAAAGCAATTTTCATGGAAAACAGAGTTTTAGACAACAACTGCAAAAAATACCTTCTTTATAGAACGATACAACTGACAAGCAGTAACTTCCCTGACCCCAGTCCAAAAATGTAGCTTTTATGCAGGAGTCTGAAAAAATCTATGATAGGTGAGGAGAGGGAAATCACTGCATCCTTTCAGGATTAGTTTTTGCCCTTCCAGCACCTACTTCTCCGAGGGGCTGGATCCTGCAGGATGACAGCAATTGTTGTGGTTTCTGTGCATGCTGCAGTGTCACTGCTGGCCCAACAAGGTGAGATAAACTACATTGTGCTGACTAGTGGTCCCACAAAAGTGCTGTGACCATTACATGCACAAAGACACTGAGCATTCGACTTGCAAAATCCGGCGGGGAGGTGGGTATGATAATGTTTCATTAGTGGCCATGCAGTGACTTTCTTCCAAGATCAGGTTCTCCCACACTTGGGCAAAGCTATGCCACAGCAAGCTGCAGGAATGGGCTTATAACACGCAAATAGCTACCACAGTCAAAGTACAGTCCTGCTCCCACTGCAGCCGACTGCAAAACTACCTGACTTCAGCAGGATGGGCATGTGTGGGACTGAATTAAGCCCACTCCCTCTTCTGCAGCACAGTCACTTCCCCCGTATCCCCCCTTCCCTTTTAAGTGCAGGCACAGAAGCTTCTCGCTCAGCTAAGGGCAGTCTCCTCAACCCACAGCCTGTGCAGAACACCTCAACACATCTGAGCTGCGGATGCCTGCCCTCCCCATGACCTTCTGCAGCCCACAGTACCATGCCCTGGCTTATCCCAGGTACAAAGTGAAAAAAAAAAACCAACCTTACAGTGGGCTTTGGTTTTCTTAGTCTGTAGCTTCTGGATTTGGTAGGCTTTTCTGCTTGCAGTTGAGCTGACTTTCACAGCAAATAGCACAGATTAAGTTCTGTGCTCTGAGCAGGGATTTCTCATTTCATACATCATTTATAACTTTCTGCAGTGATTCCACAAAGTCAGTATCTCTCCATAACACAAAGATGAGAAGGATGGAAAATATAGCTGAAAAAGTGACAAACCTGCAAATTGCATTTATGTAGAGTTCTGGTGCCACAAAGCTTCTACAGCAATTTTATGGAAACCTAGCAAATTCAGTATAAATAAATTTGCAGTTTAGGAAAGTTATGCATTTATGGATTTCAGCACAGTGCCATATTACAGCTTAGCAGAGATGCTAAATATCTCTCGCACAAAATGGAAATTAAATCTGTATTTTGTCAGATCAGGTCTTTGCCCATGGTACCCTGGGCATAGATTCCGCTGCTCTTCCCTCACAGAAGTTGCAGTAGCAGTGAAAAATCACACAAACAAAACCCACTTTTGCAAAGGTTGCAAACACTAAGTACATCAGATGGCTCTATAACTGGCAAGTGATGTCTTTTTTCAGTTCCTGTTTCTCTGGGATATTCCATCCATCACTCGTTACCAGAAAGTAAACAGAGGCTACGACGGAAGAACCCCAGTACGTTTTGGTGGCATCCTGATTCCAGTGAAGTAAGCAGCAAAAACCCCACAGGTTTTATTAGAGCCACAAACTGCTCCTTTGTACTCTGTGCTTGTTTTCATAGCCAGAGCTCGTTGCCAAAATGCTGGTCCTGATCCTGCTTTCATAGCTGGATAATCAGGATTTACTATGACCTAAATTAGTGAAGTCAGAACGGTGTAAATGAGAGGAGAACTGGGGCCATCTGCTGTGAATTTCCAGACATCAAAAAGGAACTGAAGAAGTGAGAGATTTTCTTACCAGCTTTCAATTCCTAATGGGCAAAGGTTTACAAAGAAAAGTCCTATCGTGCCTGTCACCCATATTTAACTGTATCTTAAGTCAACAGGAAATAACGTCAGCAGTATACACACACTCACAAACACACACATAGGAAAGCATAAAATTGAATTCAGGTTGAAATGCTTTTCATTTCAGTGCAGCATATTGCCATCAGATAAAGAACAAAATATATATTATTCTCTGTCTAGCTCTTCCAAAGGAAATAATACCAAAGGTTTAAGAACATGCATTGGCTTCCTTCCTGATATGATTTAAAATGTTCTTTTCCAACGTAAGTGCAAAACCAAACATTAAGGTTGAAAATCAAGCACGCTAGTCACGCACGTTCAAAACTGATGTGAAAAACCTGGACCTGCTAAAGCCAGTGGCACAACTCCCATTGACTTCCATGGGGCCAAGATTCCATCCAGTGTTCCTAGGAGAACATTAAATTGGCCACATTATGTATCTCATTTAATGGACTACGCTAACAGGCATGATTTATTAAGATTTACGTTCAACAAAGAAATGAATTGAGTTGTGGAAAGTATTTAAATTAATGTATTTGTAACAATAGGACCTCTAAATTAAGGTAGCATCCAAAATCTTATTTTTGGTACCGCCTGACTTCTTGCTTTCCAAAGAAGTATTGCAGTAAGGGATTTGAACTTGATTTCCCACTTTTCCCACAATAGAACAGCAAAGGTATGACTTAACATAGGAGTTTTATCAAAAGCTTCCTTAAAAAAACAAATAAAAAAACTTCAAATCAGAATATATTAAGGCACAAATTGTACAGAGACATGAGTAAATTATTTTGTTCTTATTTTTCTCAAACCAATTCCCTGCTTATTTTTAACCTGATTACAAGTCTACTGGCTGCCAGTAAAATTTGGATCCAAATTTTTCTCCTAACCAAGAGAAATTGTTTGAATAGTAAAGTCAGAGTTTCTAACATCTTAATCAGGTTGCTTTCTGACTTTTTTAATAACAAAAGTAATTGGCTACATTAAAACTGGAATTCTTTAAAGTCCAAGATAAACATCATCATAGAATATCCATTTCTTTAGGGAAATTCTAGTATAAGAATGAAACTAATAGGATTGTATTGAAATTACTTTAAAAATCTATAGTAGTTAACAGATTAATCTACTTTCTCTAAGTTTTGCTGCATTTTAGATAGTTTTCTAGGAGGACTGGAATTACGCATTCTGTTACGCAGCTGCTACACCTCTTAAAAGGTTATGCATTTCTTGTCGCTTCGCTGTGGCCCGAACAGACAAACAGGTCATTTAATTTGTTTTCCTATATTGCAAAGCTGGAACATTGTACTCATTTTGCTTTGTCCAGTACCTTTGTTTGGCCTCAAGCATCTCAGTAAGCAAGAGACTAAGCTGCCGTGCCTCGCCAGTCACGCCAGGCGGGTTGCATTCTCCCGCGACCCTGCAAGAGCAGCGCATTGACTGGCGAAGGGTGGGCAGGCGATACCAGCACCCTAACCAGTGGGAGAAAAGAGCTGACCCACAGCACAAATCCCGCAGATTCCCGGTGCGGGCAGCCGCGGATGGGCAGGCAGGCGCTGTGCCGCGCTGCGGGCCGGGGGTGATGCTTCTGGGTGCAGGCAGGGGACCCCCGTGGGAGCGGATCACCCCGAGTGCCCATGCACGGCACGGGGCATGGGACACGGGGCGCAGGGCACCGCGGCACGCAGGTGAGGCAGAAATACTTTTCTCACCCCAAAAGTGGCTGACGGGCAGACCCTGAGCGTGTGGGAGGCAAGCACAAAGCAACCACTGAGAATGATTTTAACTTCCAAGAGCAAATAATTGCCACCTCCACCCAGCCCCAAACAAAATATTTCCAGGCAAATCTGTACTGAAAGGGAATAAAGTCTGGCCACTGCAAGCAACTGTCAGAAACTCTAAATAATGAGATTTGGTTATAGGCATTTCTTAATGCAGAACAGCAGCAGCAATGAATATGCTGGGACAATGCAGGGTTTTTTATTCTCTTTCTGTGGAAGAAAATAAATGGGGAACTTCATATATTCACTGGCTCCAAAGCCAAGAAAAAATAATCGCAACCACTCAGCATAACCCGTTGCACAAGCAAGTTGTATAACTTCTTCCGAGTGCTTGATTAAATATTCTCCTAAAAGATGTGCTTTACTTTTGCCATAAACACATCAAGAGATGCTGAATTTACCACATTCCTTGATAAATTATTCCTTTTCTCCCTGCTAAGAAACTGCATCTTCTTTCAGGATTCATTTTATCTAACTTCAATTTGCAGCCATCTTGTTATGCCTTTCTCAGCAAGATTGAAAAATCCTCAGCAAGAGCCTTGCTGGAGAACCGTGCTGCATTCTTGTTATGCGTTAAGCACCCTTCCTTCAAGCCATCTCTCAACTTTCCCTTTGATAAGGAGTTCAATCTGTTCACAGCTTCTCACATCACGACACTTCGTGTTCAGCCACTGGATCTTGTTTGCAGCCCCTTTTTGCTTCATAGCCCTTGCAGTCCTGTCCTTTAAATAATATTCCTGTCTTGTCTTGCATATGTTCTCTCGTTTGTGCTGCAAACTTCACAAACCAGGAGCCTCCCGAACACATTATCAGTGGACTTTATCCAGCAAAACTCTCACAGAAACTCAGCTGTTAACCACTGAAATATGATCTTCTACTGTGTCTCCCCTGCCCTCTGAAATGGCATGATAACAAGAAACTTTTACAGCAATTTCAGTACCGAGGCCTATTTTAAACAACATCAACTTGTTTCAAACCTCATCCTATGAACACACCGTGCCCCGGATCTCCCCTTGAAGTATCATGGGAAATAGAGACCATCACCATAGTTACTTGGATTCCCTTCTCCTTTCCTTTCTGTTACTTTTCCCAACCATGACAGCTTCCCACCGGCATGGGGCGAGGGGAGGTTTGTCCACAGGGCTGGTCAGGTACTGCCCTCCCTTCCTCACCGCCTCCTCCCACCCCCCATGGCTTCACCTGGCCACAAATATTTAATACCATGCCTCACTCTGTAATTTTTCTTTGTCTGTGATATTTTTCCACAGTGAAAAGAGAATACAGTTTATTAGTTGGATCTTGTGGGGTTTTCTCAATATTACTAGAAGCCGCCAATATTTTACCAACTAAAGGAAATTTATAAACAGCCAATTTCTAAATTAAACAGATGGCTTATTAAAAATGAGCAGTCGCTTCTTTGGCACACAAAACCAGTTTTAACTCTTTTTGTATTATAATATTACTGGCTTTGTGTATGTTACAAGTAAGAAGAGTGACAGTGACCCACCGTGTTAAGCAACAAATAAAAAAAAAATCGGTTGTGTGTTTTTGTTACAAATTGCAAAGATCCTGTTACCTTCACTTATATGTATGTAATAGAACTAAGTAAAATATCAAGCTAGTACTGAATTCACGAACAACTGGTTTCATTTATTGCCAAACATTTGCAAAATTGATCCAGACCTGCTAGACAGAAAAATCACCGTACTGGATTTCTGAAGTGACTGCTGATGCCATGGTGCCCCTTCTTCAACTAACCCGGGGTTAGATTGCTCACTCAGGATGTGGGTAATCTAAGTGAGCCTGAGACTTAGAGATCTTTTTTCTTCTTAGAATGTGAACAAAAACCTCTTAACACATGAACAAAACCTCAATAATTCAGACAGCCCAAACATGTAGCCTAAACAAACAATCACATATGAGACAGTCTTAACTTCATAATTGCAAAAATGAGTAAAGACACATTTTCTTGCAGCGCTGGACAAAAATCTGGAGAAGTTTCTTTCACTTTTCACCAAAACTCTCCAAGAAAAGCTTCACACGCGCTTCATACATATATATATGGACATATATGTATCAGAAAGCTGTAGATGCGACATTAGAATACAGCTTTAATTTCTAAGAAATTAGGGGACTTGGTTTCTCTCCATTTATCACATCTTTTCCGAAGACTGGAAACAGCACACTAGTCTGATTCAAAACCTCACATGCCCAATATTTCCTAAGAGCTGAAAACAAATAACAAAAGACAGTCTTGCCTATTACTCATCCAAAGACTGTGGCTGTTCGTCTGAACCAAACTCCTGATCTAAATCCTGAAACTTGGGAGATTTCTTTTTCTTCATCAGTGTACTGTATGAAACAAGCAGCTTTGAATGTATTTGTTTGAAACTGAAGAATATAACTCCCTGAGAATATTAATAAACCTACATAATATTAATATATCTATATCTAGGTGAAAGGTATGATAGTTCATCATCTGAAATAACTATTTGGATTTTCTTCACAAATACAGAGCAAGCAAGCATTGACCTCTAGAATTATTTTTGGCAGAAAAAGGGGGTCATTGCAAAAACTACATACTTGCCAGCAAGGTAGCATTTTTTATGGCCAAAGATTTGCATGTTTGTTGATTATCTAGTGTGTGCAGCTTCCAGAAACTTTAATCAAAAACTCACCGTGGCAGAGGAAAAAGTTATCACCTTAGTTACAAATACATTTCTGTAATGGATAGCTTCCCCAATCTTGCCAAGTTAGCCTACACTGTACTTTTCTGGAACGATGTTGCTGACACTGTCATGAGATATTGGTATATTTAAGCTAAGTCTGAGGATTTCAAAAGACTTTCAAAGAAAGAAACCTCATGACTTTCTATAACTGGGTCTCTGTCTTGATGCTATGAATACTGAATTTGCAGTAATTTCATTTAGAGAGAAGCAGAGAAAAAGGTCACTTCAAACATGGGAAATTAGGCAATGTGATTCTAGCAGAAATCATGTTGAAAGGTTTCATTTCTTCAAAAATAAAATAAAGGAGTAGCTAAAAATATTAATCTTGTTCCACAGATGTTTGATGGAAAAGAACACGTGAAAGAAGCTCCCAGCCTGTAACAGATAGACTGATACACTGCCACATCCAGTCTATGATTCAATTAGACAAAGAAAACACATATACATAGGCTGCATTTTTCTTCAGTTGTTGCCTCCCTTCCATAGGATATTATGTGTTGGAAATGCTGCAGCTGCTCAGTGCCACACCGAGGGAAATGGCGTGGGCTCCCACTGCTGCAGGATTTTGTCCAGAATGGCTGAAGACACTGTGGCATTATCTTGCCACCTTTTCCAGGCATTAGCAGAATAGTACGGGGAAACAGAGCACCAGACGTCCTGACACATCACATGTACAGTGATTTGATTTTTTAAATGCCTTTAGCCAGCAGGACAGCAACTGAGGGCATTTCTAATATCCATGTTTTATCAGATCATCCTCTTTAACCAATAGTAGCTTTAGACACTGATGTGTGTCTGCACATCCTTTAGTAGCTGGCCTCTTCTGTGATAAAACATGGTATTTTCTGTCTTGTAGATACTCTCTACCCTAAAAGGTTGTCATTTGTGCATTGGCCATACTGGATAACAATTATCCGGAGTAACAGTGATTGATATTTTTAAGTCTTAAAATAGTAGCAATGTGGCAAGCATCTAATTGCTGTACTTGGTCTAAAACCAGAAATAATATCCAGTCTGAGCTGAATGAAAGCCAGACAGTGACAAAACCAAGAGGATTTGTGTGTGTGACAGTGCACTTGATTTATTGCCTCAGATTGCAAGCAGTAAAAGGCAGTGTCAGTACTCATTTTCAGGTGACAAAAGATATAAAGAGGTTATTATAAGGACTCCAACAAGTTTCTACAGGTCTGATCTGGGAGAAGATAGTAATGTTAGGTGTTACGTAGGGACGGAGCAGAAACACAAGAGGCTGAGAATAACTGGCCATGGAGGAGCTTCCCAGAAAGCAGCTGAGGGCTTCAACCTTTGAGAGCTGTATACACCCAAAACACAGATTTTCAAAGCTTTTATCCAGTCCTGAGGCGTTTCAGCTGCTAACAAATAGTAAAGTCCCCAAGGCATGTAATATTTTGCTTCTAGGTGAAAAACTATGCTCAGAAATGAAGGGGTCAGCGCTGAGCTCACGCCTAATTCCTAGCAGGACTGGCACAGTAAGGTCCCTTGCCTCTCTCCGTGGTTCAGCCCCACAAGGTCACGCATCCTGGCAATATGTGCCCCAAGCAGAGCAGACAGCGTACCCTTTGGATCATTCACGGGGGCTGTCAAGGGAAACGTGCTCAAATCCCTGATGCTTATACAATCCATTTCTCAGAGCAGGACCCCAGCATCAAACTCCAGGATCCTCAGAGGCGAGCCGCTGGCAATAAAAATCAATGGCAAAATCTCAGCAGAGTCACATATTTCACACTTGTCTCTTTTATGCTTTCAGTGGGCCACTGAAAAAACACAGTTAGTCAGTTAGGGTGGGTTTCACCTTGTCTAATTTCGGCTGCCTGAAAGTTAAGTGCCTGTTCAAGGGGATATTGTCAACACAAGGAGAGAGGCACTTGCAGGGGGCAATTTATCCCACGCATCTCAGACACCAACCCTAGGATCAGACAGCTCCCTGTCTGGAGGGTTCTCTTTCTCTTAGCAGTTCGGGGTATGTCTGTACTGCAGGACAGTGCAATCCATGGTGTGTCCTGTAGTCCTGCTCAGCCCGTTGTCAGCCCAGAGAAATGCTGGGGCTCCTGGGGCTCCCTCCCAGCCCACAGGCTCAGGTTTTCCTGCAGAAACAGCCAGGGCATGCAGAGGGACAGGAAAAAACTCTGGTTTCACCCTAAGATGCAGTTGGGTTGCAGCTGGAGTAGATATCTGAGGATGAGGACCATGGAGGGTATTGCAGTGCTATATATTGTAATATAAACACTGCTTGGATTCACAGCTTAGGTGAGGACTCTTTTAGCCAGATAATTAGGGGACATGAATCCAGAATTTAATGATACATACTTTAACCATACTTTTAATGGCACTTGTGAAACAACACCAGAATAAACCTTGAACATATTCTCTCTTACTATCTTTCAGACTGAACTCATGCTAAAGGCAAATACATTTTAATGCTGATTAGGTTTTTTTTTAATTTAATATAGTACAGTAGCTTCTACACAAGTATAGTGCTGGATTTGAACTATACATCTTGCAAAGAAAAAAAAATAGAGATATACAGGAATGCATCCACTACCACTGAACACATTTTCCAGCTTCCAAAATACTTCTCAGATTTCAGCGTATTTATTATTACACCATATTTATTTATTTTAATTCATGTTCCTAATTCATATTCATTGAAATTTCACTTGAAACTTTACGTAAATGAGAAGAAAGCGGGTCATATTCGGTCTAGATTTTCTTCTTTCTTTTTTTCCAACTAGAATTGGCCAAAACAGAGATGAAAAGAAGCTTCTTTCCCATTCTGTTTTACTCTGTTCTAAAAAGAAGGTCTTAACTGGTGTTACTTTTCAGAACTATTATATGAAATTATGTCAGAACTAGAAGTAAGTACATGCTGCCTTCAGATACATACCATTAAAATGGTAGCATTTAATATCACAATATTAAGGTACCTTTATTAGTGCTTTGTTTGCCCCAGTTAAGTCTTTAACAGTATGCTACCCCAATGTTTTGTGGATTCAACGCGAAATGGATGGTATTTTGTATACTATATTGTTTACTGAGCATCACAAATAGGTCTTGCTGTATAAACAGCAAGAAAGATTCCTTATCCACACAATTTACAAATGTAACAGGCAACAGAACAGAAAATAGAGGCACAGAGAGTGGAAACTATGTATTTATGACAAATAGAAGCTTATGGCCTATAGGTTAATAGCAAAGGCAGGATGAAGATTCATGTCTGCTGATCACCAAGGCAGGGATATCCACCTGACTTGTGGATAGAGGCAGGAACTGACCTGCCTCCAGACAGTGTTGGGCACACACAGCTCAGCTCTCTTCCAGAAGATGTACAGGAATATTCTCTTTTGTCTTTGAGTTCATATGGTTAAAATCCTAAAGCCAAGTTTCAGCATCCTTTTGGCTGGCTCTGAATTTGCCAACTCTTCCAAGATCAGACCTGAGAAACAAGCCCTATTTTGGGCTCCCATGAAATGTGAAGCATTTAAATAGACTAGGTGAAGACGGGTCTATTCACCAAGTACACTTATTCTCAGGTTGTTACAGGCTTCTTTCGAATCGTCTCAAGTTTCTTCAGCACTTAAAAGCTTAAGCATGGAGCTATCTGCATGACATAGGGTAGATGAGAGAGGAGACATGCACCATCAAAAAGCATTTATTCACTTACAAATGCTTGCTGAAGAAAATGCTTCAAAAGGTACCAAATAGATACTCTATTGCAAAACAGGAATTTAACTAATGTGTTTTGTTTTATAAGCATATAAGATAAAACTAATGGATGTCTGACATACAACAAACAATGAAATATGGGCTGAAAACCAACTATTCTGAGCAAATAAAAAACATTCTGCTAGAGCTGTCTTCTGTAATCCCAATTTATCTTAGTAAAGCAAGTTAGGACCCTTCTAGCCTCTTAGAGAACTAAACTACTTGTGCAGCTCCCTCATCCAGTCCATTTCATAGGTGCAGTGCTGTCACTGAGCTCTTGATCTTGGATAACATCCATGTCTGTACCACCAAACTGCTGTCCTAGCAGCCTTTGGCCCAACCGCTATAGGAGTTTCATACCAGATTAGCCAAGAGCAAGCTTGAACATCTTTGGTTTTCAGTTACTACCAAAGTTTGCCTTTTGAGGAAAGTTGCGCAGCACTGGGAGGCTCTTTCCTTTATTTCTGCCCTTTTCTTGATTGTTTGGGGGTGTCAGTCTGTGACACCTTTGGACTGCATGGTCTCCTCCTCTCCAGAGATGCCTAGCCACCAATAAATAAGACTGCCACTAGATTTGGCAAAAAAAAAAGAACAGTTTGATAAATTGCCTGGCAAATTCAGTCAGTACTGCTAATTGTAGCTATCTGGAAAACCTGGACAAATGCAAATTTCTGCTACAGGGGTTGACTCTACAGTGCCTGCACAGAAAGCTCAACACTTTTTGGCTTTGTTGCTTATATCCCCTGTCTTTGCTGCACCAGACATTCTGCACAGTTACCTGGATTGCAGTGTTACTGTCCTCAACATATCAACAGATGTAAAACCTCTCTCATTTGCAATAATCACTGCATGTGCATGCTACATGGCACATGTACACGTAGCCTTGCCTGGGAGAAAAACAGAAGCCCAGCTTCTACAGAGCTGAGCCCCTTAGAAAATACTGACTATAAAACAATCAGGTAGGAAGGCAATTGGTTCTGGGACTTAAGGAGAGAAGCAAAATAGGTGCACATGCTGCCATTAAAGCTTTAAGAGAGCATTTCTTCTTGCGGGGATGCAAACAGGACAGAGCCCTGCAGGCCTGCATCTGGACTGGACCCGCTACTGGCCCATCACTTTGAACCTTTGTCTGGCAGATGCTGTATGAAAAAAAATAGGTTTGTACTATCTACGTACAGCATGTGCCATTGTGGGTTCACTAGAGCAGTTCTGATTTACTGTGTCTGGTCAGTGAACGGTACACTGAGCCGGGCAAGTCTTTGCAGCCAGGCGAGAAGCAGGACAGACAGGAACCTGGTGAGGCAGATCATTCTCAACAATAGTCTCTAATGCAGAATGAAGTGGCAGAAACAGTACATTATGGATATTATCATCATTATCTCTTGCTACCTCTAATAGGTTTTTATATCATTTTGCTCATTTTTATAGCTTGCTGGCTCAGAACCGACATTCTTCGTAATTCACTGGAGGAAATGCTTGATTTCTGCTCCCCTTGTTCTAACCATCCACAGAATGGATGAAATAGGGATGTGACCGCTGGGGTAGAACAACCCTTTCTTGCATGATTCAAACTAAGACATTTCTAAAGCATGGTATTTTTTATACACAAAGGGATAAAGGAAGCTTCCTTTTACATTTCTTTTGGGCTAGATTTTTTTTTTTCATTTCTTTCTGCTGATGAAAAAACTACAGAAAGGTGCAAACTGGGTGAAGCTCAATCCTCATGAAGCTGCAAGGAGGGATTCAGCAGTGAAAAAATCTTAGAAGACTATGTAAAATGGTTACACAAACCCCTGAACCAATATCTGTAGGATTTTCCCAGAAGAGAATTGATAGTCTGCCTCTTTCAAACTGCCTCAGGACATGGAACAGAATGATAACTCGTTATGGAAATATCATAAATTGTTCCAGCATTTTTTATCATCTGAAAATGAAACCTCTTCTATGCAAAGGCTAACAACAAGTTAGCAATCTGTTTTATGATAGAAGCCCCACTATAAATATGAAATAATTTAAAATCACCACTATCCCGAGGGTGTGCCAAGAGCCTGCATTGGGGCAGCTTTGGGGAGCAGGTAATGCATGTTACTTTGTACCTCTTACTTCAGCAGTTCATTGTTCTTCTCCTGTGTTTGCTGATATAGGCAATGCCCTAGGTTTCTGCATGCTCTGCAGGGACGTACGCCCCGAGGAGGGGGCACAGGGAAAGCAGGGAGGTTCCAGTTTGGGGACATAAAGGGAACGAGGGCCAAGGGTGTATTGTAGAGCATGGCGGGGCGAAAGCAGAAGCACTGGGACTGCAGAGTGGGAGCCAGACTGGGAGGAACTTGACAGCAGAGAGGCATGAGCGTGCGTGGGGTCCTGGGGGAGGAAAGCCGAGTCTGGAAACATGGTGCAAACATCAGTTCAGTGGGAAAATGGGATTGTGCACGAAGCATCTGAGCAGTAGGAGACCTGAGATGAAAGAGAAGGAATCTGCCACAGGTGCAGGAGAAAGCGGGGATACAGCCACCAGCAACACACTGCAATGCTAATGGACGCTCGCGGCGTGGGGATTAGCTGCTTGCAAAATAAAATAAAATTTAGCTACCGAATGTCATTACTGAAAGAGGCAGTTTCAGGTGTCACATCCGCTGCTGTTTCACACTGCTAGGTCTTTATTAACCTGCCCACACATTTGCCTCTTATACCCCACTCATACTGTTATTTTTTAGTATTCTGCTGGCCCTGTTCTTGTTACATTCAATAAGTATTTTTCAAAATGGTGGATGTTTGGTCTGTTATGGGAAAGGAACATTTTTTTAAGGTAAGTACAGTCATTTCCTTCCAGTCTCTCTTATTTAGAGATTTTTTTCTTAAGCTGTTTATTACTGACAGTGTTCTTTGCTACCCCCTCTAGTTCTGCTTCCAGCCCGGCTGGGCCAGTATTGCTCCAGCTGTTCTAGATGAGGTCCAACCAGAAGAATCCTGGGTGACATGACAGGTGGCAGTCCCACATCCCCTGCAATACTGTACACACGTACATGTGTATGTGTTCAGTGTTCGGTAGGAGTTTATATATCATCTCTAAATGTTATTATGCCACTTAGACAAGTACAAAGACTTGCACTTGAGGAGGAAGATAGCAGGTTTGGGATTATCCTCATTTCCTGTGGGTGTTCAGTCTAATCTTAGACAGGCTGTCAAGAAATTTCTATTCCCAACACAGTCAAACATAACCTTTATCTGTAGGAAGTTCTGTTACACCGGAGACATCGAAACCTTGAGCACAGTCTTTATCACAAAGCTTTAGCTAACACTACATGTAAACTGAACCCCAGCCGTCGGATGTCTGAAGCACAAGGTCCAAAGCCTCGAATTTTCTTTGGGGCTCTGCAGGTTGGTTTGGGGAAGAGAAAAGATATAGGTTACGTGGGCTCGTGTCGCTGTTGTTTTCTGCAACTTGCTGGAATGGCCCGAGTGCCAAGCCTTTCCATGCAGGTTTAGGGGATTGCCACTGCCTGCAGGAAAAGAGTCACGGGGAACGGGTTGGTGTTTCTGCGATGGAGCTAGGGTCCTCAGGATAGCTGGAGATGGTAGAAAGCATTCTATACCACTATACTGCTATGCAAGAGCTTGTTTGAAATCTATATATTTGGCTGGCACTTGGGTGCCTATTGTCTAACCTCTTGTCTAGCTTTTGCAAATATAAGTTAAATAAGGCAGAAAAAAAGAATTAATCCTTCAGGGACTCTACAAGTGAAAGAGTGCCATGGGGAACACTGACAGGTCCCAGATATAGTCCTCAGGGCTTATGCTGTTAAATTCTGTACACAATACATGTTCACACTCTGCTGTTTTTTAAGGAGGACTGAAACATACACAGTTTTTTATCCCTCTTTGGCAAGTGGTGTCACTATAATGCTTCCTATATATTTCACAGAGATAACATCCTGCTACACAGTGCTGCCTTTATTCTGGAGTACTTCTATGTAAATGAAACCATCAGCACCAAGGAAGCAATAGATATATCAGCCAAATACTGTTTCGTTCTCTGAGTTCTGGAAAAAGTTGTATTTGATGAACAAATATTGATATGATTATTACTTCAAGATCTTTTATTTCATTTGAGAGCTTCTGTAAGACTGTTTTTAAGATCCACAGTTGACTCTGCTTTTTTTCTGCATGCAACCATGTTTTGCAAAAAGAGTTAGTGAAAACCTCATCTTTTCCCTTTAAGTTCTCCCTATTAAAGTGGATGTTGAAGGTTTGGTTTCATCTGTTGAAACTGTTATTGACAATACATTAAGGCCACACACCACTGGTAGTTTGCTCATGAATACCACAAAAACAGTAGAAGCACATTTTTAAACTGGTGGCTTCTCACACCATTGGTTTTTCTATTCTAAAACTGGGACTAAATTCTGATTAAAGGGATGTATATATGCAGTTGCTAGACAAGAGCTCACACCAGTACAAAGCAATGGAGCTGTGCCCATAGATTTCTTCCAGGTGCCAGTAAACACACCAGTCTATGTGTATTTTTCTTACAGTTTCTGCTATAGTATTCTTCATAAATGAAAGTCCCTATGAATCCTGTCCTTAAATCAATCAGCTATAATTTTCAGCCTCAGTAGTGGTACAGTGTGATAGATACAATATGTTGTCAATCCATTTTCTTGATCACAGTCGACTGTCTTGGACAATGCTGTGAGTAGTAAGAAAACAAAGCATTGCTATTTCATAGTAATGCCATGGTACTTCAATGACAGTGAAGACTGTTGCTGAGAATCCTGCTTATAAAACTGACTTCATACAGTTCCATCCTAGGATACATTTTTCAAGCTATAATTATCTAATCATGCACTCATCCAACATGAACTTTGTCTTCTCGTGAAAAGATACAATATTATATGGTTTAAAATAAAATGTGGAACTGCAACCATGTATTTTAGTTTTGCTTGCAATGCTAGAATACACACAGTTATGCTAGCTTTTGAGAGGAGGCACAAATTAAAAATGCATGTTACAAAATGCATTTCATGTGAATAAATGTCAAAAGGCACACAGTCTCACCCCTTGACTAAGCTAAAGAATTAATTAATATATTAAAATGAAACTAAATAGATTACAACGGAGAAAATATTAGCAGAGTATCAAATTCAGATTATTATTACCTGCTATCCTACAGAGACTGCCTAAAAATGAAGGCTTCCATTTTCTTGTTTTTCTACTTCAACCCACCATCCATCCTGCTCACTTTTAGAAATCATATAGTTTGAGAAAGCTATACTGGGGTGGCAGATATAGCCCACACATGCCTATGGGTGAGCTAGGATTGCAGAGTTGTTAAATCAAGAGAGCAGATCTTAGGAGCAACACTGCGCATTACAACCTCTGCATCACACAGCCCAGTGCCGTGACTGCAGGGATACTGCAGGGTGAGAGCACACCAAAGGTACAGCCCTGTTTAGGAGCCCTTCACGGTACTTTGCTAATAAAAATTACAGTTAGAGAGAAAGGAAAAAGAAAATATAGATTACCCTGTGCCACATTAACAAAATTTCCTACAACAGTGTGTTTTCTCAAGGATCAGCAGAATCTGAAATCTGCTGTGCTTTTTAAAGACAAGGAGGAAGAGCTAAGGCATCTGCACACATACAGCAGGTAGGTAATTTGGGAGCCCTTTTTCCTACCTGTATCTGGAAAGACAAATGTAAGTGTTCACAGTAGAAGCCCCATTTTGGAAGCTTTTTCCACCAGAAGGAAGTATGTCACAACACTATCTCATGGACACTAAACGCACATACGAGATGTGAAGAAGCTAGAGAAAATAGTTCGATTAATAGGAAGGCATACTGAGTTTAGCCATTCCCTTCATGACCCTGAATCCCATTCAGTCCATTTGGTAAGGGCACAAATAGTTAAATAATAGCACTTACTGAAGCCTCAGGTGCTCAGCTTGCTCAGGGATGATACGGAAGAAACCATCTAGCCAATGGCCATTTATGCCTTCCTCCTGATCTACTTACTGAAATGTTTTTCCCCACTGATAAAGGCAGTTAGGCACGATTTTCCATGCACCTGCTTTGGGGACTTGCACAGCTCTGTAACCAGTTCAGCTACACAGGGGGAAGGCTATAAGAAACTTGGCTTTCATTGTTTAAATTTTTAAAGCATACATTGGGGCTAGGTGAGATCAGATCTCATCCTAAGAGAGAACAAGACCAAACAGTGCTTGCTAAAAGATATGAGTATTTAGAATAGACTTCTGCCTTACAAAGAGGAAACGATAGAGACAGAAACTGCTTTCTGCTGGAAAAAAATGCACCACATGTGCAAAACTGGAAGATGCCTAGGGGAAAAGACAAAGTTGATATCAGTGTGAGTGGCATCTTGGGGAAAACCCCAGCTGACAGAAGGAGGCTGCATAGAGGGAAGAGTGCTGGGAACTACTAGACGACTGACTGGCACATATGTGGTTTCTGGTGATTAAAATAAGCCATTTAAAAACAGACCTGCTTGAAAAGCAAAAAAGTAAATGACATTATACTGGATGGAACAGCTACCAGATGGTCCAGTTACCAGCAGCTACTAGATTTTGTTTTTGTTTTTTTACATACACACATGCACTCGCACGAGCAAACGCTCATGGGCCAAACTGGACTGTAAAAGCCATCTGGCACTGCCTGTGTAAGTTTACTACACTGCGAAACCTCATTCTCTCTGACATTATTTGTGGTTAGAGGACTAATTCCAGTTTCAGCCAGGCAACTAGGCTGCAATCTGGAGCATGAGAATCAGAGGGCATGGAAACAAAGCAGGGAGCCATAGGGTGGATTCTCAGCTGTGAAGAGACAACTTCCAAATGGAAAATGAACTTCACTTTCTCTGTTCCTAACATGAGTAATGGGATGGTAAAAAAAAAAATTCCCCTCATTCTTTGCTGTAAATCAAGACTTGTAAAAGCCTCCCCCACCCTTTACACACGGCAGAGATCCACAATCCTGTTCCAGCTAGGATTTTTTTTTTTACAGTCACCCACTGCTTTCTTCTGTCTTCTCCAACTCCTGTCCATTACAACATCACAGTATTTGATGAGTTTCTATTCTCCATTCACTTGTCTACTCCCAGTTCAATTCCACTTCCCTGCTCTTGCACATTAAGGGGGTTGTGAGCACCTCCAGGTGTATCCTAAAAATGAAGGAGAAGCATCTGCCACCATGCACAAATGACATTTGATCTGTCATCACAAAGAATTTATAAAATATGCTTATAGCACTCATCATATTAACATGTCTTGTACATCTTTTCTTAACTTTTAAGGAAGCTGTTTAACAATGTGTATTTCTAAAGGATCTCATTCTGGTAGTAACTGGGCATTATTTTTATAAAACAATCAAAGCATTAAAAAAAACGTTTTACACCTACCTATCATTGTACAAGAGACAATGTCCTTGCCCTGGGGTCTAATCTGGCGAGTGACTCAATACAGTCAGAATTCAGTTTAGTTTCATTAAACGCTCTCCTTGGCTGCAATGCAGAACTGGGTTTTGGTGCAAAGAAGAAAAAAGAAACAAATGCAAACAAATTTCGGATCTATAAACATGCATCAACAATCAGCATAGAGCTAGTTTTCTAGCATATTAAAAGCTACATCTGCACCATATATGTTGGGAACCTATTCCCTCCCAGCTGAGACCTGTATCTCAGGATGTAACAACAGTGCTTCAACACTGTTGCTGGACCAAATTCCAGAGCCCAAACTGAGGCTTAACACATGGTACAAACATAGCCCAAAGTAAATGCTTGGCCCAAGTTTACTTTACAGTCCCTGAAATTCACTGGCAAAGCTTTGAATTGTGTGAACATGAACTAGCTCTGATCTACAGAGCATCTTGACAAAGCTTAAAGCACTGCAATCAATGTCCAAGCTACTAACATTGCCATATAGCCCACTTGTGGGGGCAGAGAGGCTCAGGTTTATTGAATTTATCTATATAGACTTGCCCTTGCTGTACTTTGCCAAGAAAATTCAAGTCACAAATTGTGGCTGAGGGCATTTACACAGGGACTGGATGTGGTTCGGTTTGTTTTCAATATTCTGAGATGGCAATTTAGAACTCTGAATTAGGAGGTTATAAAATTCACGAGTCTTCAATATAACAAGAAAAACGCTTGTGAAGGAGATAGTGGAAGCTGCAAGCTCCCCTCTGTAAGGCTGCTAACACTTTGTAACCAATTCAACCCAAAATGTTCCTAGGAGAGTAACAAGTCAGGGAAAATGTTATAAAGGGCCAATTATCGCTATATAACCCATTCTAAAATTAATTCAAGTTACAGATAAAACCCAGAAATGCTCTGGTCACAAAAGATGACACCTGCAATGCTTCTTAGCCATTTTCCCCACAGAAACACTCAGAAAAAGTAAATCAAATAAACTAATGTGAAAGCTAGGATAGCTCACTGGGATTTTCACAATCCCTTTTTCTCTCTCTCCCACCTTAAATGCATTGTTTTCATGCTTGAAAACATCTGTTGAGGAGGCTGATCCACAGAGCTTCAGCCCAATTCTTCCAGAGTTCAGGGACAATGGCTCAGCCCCACCTCTGATTATTGGCTATATATTTTAGACTAACTTTTAAAAGTATAAATATCAGTATTTTGATGATAGTAATTTGATTGATTATAATCAGGCTGTCGGAGTTTCCTCTTACAGTAGTGGAAATACTAAGCACTTGTTAGGATAATTCTGTGGAATTTACAGAGGAAGATCCATGCCCCAAGGCCCTGTGTATCTCTCTACCGAATGTTAGAGCAGACCTCTGAACTCTACAGGACAATTCGAAACCCACAAAGCCTTCACACGTACTTACGATCCCTTTAATGGAATTTCACTGATGGAAGATAACTCTTTGAAACTTTTTGTTATAGGAATAGAGGATGACAAATGTATTTTGCCTTAGTTCCCAAGAAGCTATATGCAAAAATGTTCATGAGTCAGACCAGAATTTCTCAGCCCTTTCCCACTCCCATTGCAAACAAAAAATAGGTTGGAGGTCTCACTTCAACTTGTAATAACTATTCTACTTAAAAACTGTAGCACTTTAAAAATACACTTTTTATCAGATTTGGTATATTTTAATGATTTCTGGTTCATTTGGACTCAGATGGAAAACGCAACTTTGCTGATGGTACTGTTGCATATAGCTGATCATATGAACTAACAGACATTCCTTTGGATTTTTAAGTTTTGGACAAAACCAACCATTGGGGTGCATTTCTAGACACCTATCAGACACATATTGGCAAGCTCTACCAAAAGATAAGATCTGTGAGGCTTTTCCAAAGTAGGACCTAACCAGATGTGCCATACCACTGCTTGCTCTGTTCCTGTGCTCCTGGAATCCCAGTTTACTCGATATGTCACCTCCTATTTATAACCAAGTGCTCCCATTAAAAGAAAATACATGCACCCACAGTTACCCCCACCCTTCTGCAGCACCTGCCTTGCCTTTTCTGCTTGCAGTTACAGGGCATTTGCTGGAGGGGGAAAAAGGGTTAAAAGAAAAACAGCCTAATCTCCATTCACACATTTGTCACCTTCCCCAAAATAGCTGCAGAATTTGAGCATAGTATGCCATTTTCCTCCCTGACAGGTTAATCCGTTTATTATTCATCCATTTAATGAAAATACTGTGTCTCCATGCTAAGAACAAAACAAAACCTCCAACAACACTGGTTGTCTTTAAATCATATTCATAATCTTGCACAATTTGATTTGTGTTTGTATTCAGCTTTATTTTTTAACTATAAGTTAGAAGCAGGAAACCTATTTTTTCAGATTTCGCATTGTTGCCTCTAGCCACATTTATGGAATGTTTTCTGGGTTTTGCAAAATTATCAGCATTTCATTACCTGCTTCTGCAACAGCCATGTATCTACTGTGAAAAGGTCACCCAAAAGTTAATGAACCTCATGCTTAGCCAAACTGCTCTTGTCCTGTGGGACAGAAATTTTCATGAAACTCTGCAAGGCTCATCTTGCAAAGTTTCCTGAACATGTTCCAAAAAAGGAATAGTTAGTAAATCATGGAGCAAATCTGTCCCTTTTCACAGGCAACTGGCTCTATTAAGCTTTCCGCAAAAATATGGGGCTCGAGTTCTCAATGGCATCATTTCTAAAGGAAAACTACAGCAGTGTTTTGAACCAGTCACAGAAGTATTACAGCCATGTAGCTATACAGAACAATCATATTCCCTTCCAGGCTTTAATTCTTCTAGAGGATTACCTATCTCCACTGGAAGCACCTTTTTGATGCACGACATACAGGGGTTTTTTCACAGATTCATCATATTAGAAGACTGGATTCATGATCCATTCAGGTAGTATGCCTAGATCTTTCTCCTCCTCAGGCATTTTCTCATTATAACTACCGCGAGTACAGAAGAATTAAATAACATTGCATTTTGAACTACTGAATTTCATACCACTCCTCTTATTCCAGTCCTCATTTCCATCTTATATCCCAGCCTTTTTCTCTATGAACAGTGCTTCCCAACTCCAGCCAGCCAGCATGCTCCCCTATGTTTCAAAGTATTAACGAAGGTATGAAATAGGAAAAGCCCCATGAACAATATTGGATTCTCTCTCTGATACATCCTTTCCCAGCACTGACGAGTGTTGCCGTGTTCTATGCCCTCCAGTTCCCTCAGGTAGCCTCTACTCCAGCACCTTCCACTTTGGGACCATACCAAAAGTTTGCTCTTATTAAGGGGTGACATCAGAGAAGTCCAGCAGCATCTATTCTTCATGAGCCTGTTTTATTATACCCCACTTTGCCTTTCTTAGATCCAAATATCAGAGAAAAATCTGTGGCCATTTATTGCACATTTAGTTGGAGCTCACAACATCCTGAAACACCTTTGTCAACCTGATGCTGTCTTGAAAGTGAAACACTGCAGGCAGTTAGATTTTGAATCTGATCTACTACTTAGGCAGAGTAACTGCATGAACAAATTGCTGGAAAAAGATGACTGGATGATTATAGTTATTTTATTTAAGTTTTGGAGGGAACGTTCTTGTACCAAGGAGTACATTCAAAAGGAAAATATTAAAAACAAAAAAATAGGAAAAAAAAAAACATGTGAAAGACAAGGGCAGTTGTTTTGGGTTGTTCTGCTTTGCATTACAGGCAAATTGTTCCAACAAGAAAAGGAATGTTTTGTCTTTTTACTCTTAGAGGAAATTATTACAGCATTAAATGTCTGTAGGCGAACTAGAAATAGAGCAAGACTTGAGTTTAAGGGATGCTAATTCAACTGAATGCAAACTCTGCTAGACTCTGCGGTGTCTGGATTTCATTCACTGATAACAGGAGTTGCTAGTTCGAGTGAACTGTGATTTTCACCTACATCAGGCACTCAGTTCAGACAATGCTATTCCCAAAAGAAAGAGACTATGTTGTCTAATGCTTTCAGTTCACAATTAGGAGCTGCTGTTTCCCAACTAGATAAGGTTATGGAATTTAATAAACAGCATATTCTGATAAAAAGCCAGATTAACAACAAGGGAGAATTTTAATAGGACTAAATTGTTTTGGGGGTAGAAACCTAAAGAAGTTTGTAGAAGCTGTAAAAAACTTCTGGTCACCACTAGAAAAAGACTAGGCAAACCCAGAATACTGAAAGGTCAAAAGATCTGTGATGTGCCTCATTGGTCCAGAGATGTTAACCTTGCCTCTTATGCTCCCTAAGTGCCCTTCTCAGTTAGTTATTAGTTATTCTTGACTCTGGAAAAAAGGTCTTTATCTTTCCTTTGAAATGTCCTGGTTTCACTCTAGTACAAAACAGGAAACGAATCTGGGGTGGGAAAACAGTTCCTTCTCCAGCTGCATTACCAAATCCTGATCTCAGCCCTCATGGAGGCCTCCGTGGGGCTTCAGCCAGGGCCACCTTTTCCATGGTTCCCCCAGCAATAATGTGAGGTAGCAGCTCACAGAACTCCTGAAAGTTAACTGTTGTCCGAAGCACGCCTCAGAAACGAATATTACTTGCAGAAGTGTAACTCTTAGGGCCAGGGCTTGTAGAGGCACAACAGGGCTTGACCAGGTTCAAGCCTCGAGGCAATGCAGCAGTCCGGCTGCACGATCACAACCCCTCGGGCTGGAAGGGACCTCCAGTGGGCTCCAGTGCAACCTCCTCACCAAAGCTGGGTCAGCCATGAGGTCGGACCAGGTTGCTCAGGGCTTTATCTAGCCGGGTCTTGAAAACCTCCAAGGACAGAGACTGCAGAACCTCTCCAGCCAAAATGTGTATTTTAAAACATCTGTTGTTCAAGTGCTGCCTCAGAACAGCAGTTTTTCCAGGCCTGAATATCCCACTGGTTTTAAGTCAGCAACCGTTCCTACTTATCTGTCTTGACAGAAGTCGTCACCATGGCATCCAAGCACCTGGAACAATTACCTAAGGGACAATATGGAAATTGCAAGGCAGCTCCCAGCACAGCTAAGAGGACTCAAGGGCGATGCAATGCCCAGTTTGTCTGCAGGCTGTCAGGGGCTAATGGCAGGCTCTTATTTCACCCTAAACCTGGGTGACTCCGCTCCAGCATGAAACCTCCAGCTGCCCGCCTGTGGTGAAAGCAGACGGTGCTTCCCGAGCTGTCAGTGATGCTTGGGTATCATCACGAGCAGTGCATAAATACACCCGGGCATAGGTGGAACAATGAGGCAGGTCATAAACAAAGTAGATGCGGTTCTTAAAAATAGCAGCTCTCTGAGAGGTTACACTCGAAAATGTAATGACCCACACTTTTTTCTTTATCTGTTACTGTAGCTACACAAACTCCACAAAACTATCACTGTACTTCTTTAACTGAACAAAAATAATGTTTCATACTCTGCTTTCGACCAACAGACATAATGAATCTGTGCAGGTTCATTTGTTCTGGTGGACTGCATGCCCTTAGCATAATTGTTTAACTTAACTGTAACTTAACTTAATTTCCTAATAATCCTCATCAAATTTCCTCAAGCTGTCAGAATACAGACCAATATTTAAACAGCAGATTCTAGGTATTAATAGACCAGAGCAAATGACAGTTAGACAATGAAAAACTTTTTTTTTTCTTGCCACTGCCAATAGACAAGCAACCAACAAGGTATTTTAGCTTGCTTGTGTCTCTCAGACAGCAAGGCTAAAATCAAAATACCTATTGTGAAAAGACTTACATATGTCTCAATTTCAAGGAAAAATTCAAATTTCCCACAAAGCTTAGGCAAAGAAATCAGTATTAATTCATTTTCATATGAAACCATGCACTGCTGTACATTTTGGTATGCAAAAGAGGTCTCAGAACGGGGCAGGGAGAGGGGATGTCAATACTGAAATAGCCTTAGATAGAGCTGCTTTGCAAGACTGGCACTTACACAGCAGAGAGCTCAAGGACTGGCTGACCTTGGGTATGTTATTGGCCAATTGTTCCACAAGGAAAGGACATTAGATTGCTTGGACCTAATAAGTGAGGCAAACACGTAACAACAGGCACGGAAATACCTGTATTTTTTTCTCGTTCCATCACCCATTTACAAGATTCATTTGAAATATTAATGTGACATTAAGTCCGGATGCTAGAACATGCAAGTTTATGAGGTCTGAGTACTGGCATATTAATTAATGTCTACGGTTCACAGTAAAAGATACGATACACACAACTCAATTTATACGGCTCAGCTCTGAGTTGTGGGAGTTCCTGTCTGTAACTGAGAGCTGCGGATGGGAGAGGAACAACTCTGACTTGTAAAGCAATCGGCTTTCTAAGTTCTGCTTTTAAAAATACTTTGATGACTAAGCAAGCGTTTAAATGTTAAGAGAGATTTGGAATGAGATCTCGCCCAGTCAGAACACCCGATGCAAAGCAGAAACAGCTATTTGAATAAAAAGAAGAGTTTGTGTTGTGCACACAGAACTTTTCTGAAGTTCAGACGAAAAGTAGAGATTGCCACCTGCTGACCAAACGGAGGGTAGCAACGGGGATGAGAAAATGAAGCGCTTGCAGTGAAATCCAGGCTCTGCCAAAATCGACGGGGATTTTGCCGCTGATTTCAGCAGAGTCCGGATCCCACCCTTGCTCTTACCTTGCCTCGCCAGCCAAACCAAGACGTGTACTCGTAAAACCCCAAAGCTGTCTACTTTATCCGCGGAAGAAAACAGCTGACAGAAGAAGAAATGTATTCAGCCAGCAGGTCTCTGGTTCTGGCAGCTTCGGCTGATGAGCTCCTATTATCATAGAGTCGTGCAATGGTTTGGGTGAAAGGGGACCTTTAAAGATCATCTAGTTCCAACCCCCCTGCCATGGGCAGGGACACCTTCCACCAGACCAGGTTGCTCAAAGCCCCATCCAACCTGGCCCTGAACACTTCCAGGGATGGGGCATCCACAGCCTCTCTGGGCAACCTGTTCCAGTGCCTCACCACCCTCATCGTAAAGAATTTCTTCCTTATGTCCAACCTAAACCTACTCTCTTTTAGTTTAAAATCGTTGCCCCTTGTCCTGTTCACTACAAGCCTTGGTAAAAAGTCTACCTCTGTCTTTCTTATAAGCCCCCTTCAAATATTGAAAGGTCGAAATAAGGTCACCTGGAGCCTCTCTTCTCCAGGCCGAACAACCCCAATCTCTCAGCTTTTCTTGCTAGAAAAGGTGTTCCAGCCCTCTGGCCATTTTCATGGCCTTTCTCTGGACTTCTCTAACAGGTCCATGTATTTCTTGACCCCAGAGCTGGATGCAATACTGCAGGTGGGGTCTCATGAGAGTGAAGTAGAAGGGGAGATCCAACTCCCTCGACCTGCTGGCCACACTTCTTTTCATGCAGCCCAGGATACAGCCGGCTTTCTGGGCTGCAAGTGCACATTGCTGGCTCATGTCCGATTTTTCACCTACCAATTGATCAAGTGAGGGGGAACACCTGATCAATGGGATCCTACAGTGGCATGAGGGCCCCAGGCGAGGTGGTTGGTGGAGACAGGAGGCAGCACTGGACCGCAGCCAGGGGCATGCTGCTGCTCCGGCTCGGATAAGCTCGGAGGCTCCTCACCACACCAGAGAGAGGGCTGCAAACGCACCTGGTGTGGCTGTAGCCACCTGGACACACACGGCCTGTTCCGCACTGCGTTTCCCAACCAACGGAGGGTAAGAGCGGGGAGGGGGGGACCCCCTTCGTGCTCTGAGAGGGGTTGCAGCTTGTCACCCCTCACGAGCTACCACAGGATCCACACAGAATGGGGACCTTATAAATACCTCAGCCACAGAAGAACCTTCAAACCAGAGCTCACATCTTCTTAAACACCGAAGCTGATCACTGCTGAATAGATCTAGAGGAAACCAGACTACATCCAAGCAGTGCCTCTTACTTTACCAGGGACATCAGGCATCATTCTGTTATACTGCTAATTCCTTTCCATATTGACAAGAAAGAATAAATACTCAAGACAATATTTGCTTGATTTTCTTTCTGAAACACAATAGTCTTTTTCAAGACATGCATTGCACACACTATTACAGACATGTAAAAATATAAACCCTAAAATACAAATTTCAACATGGTCTTCTTTTTTTTCTTAAATTTTTGAAATGTATTTTTCATTCAGGGTTGAATTGAAAGCAAAACGTCACAGTTTTCCACAAACCTGAAAATCCAGCCTGATGTACTATGGGGTAATTGCAAGAGGCCACTGGCCACAGGACCAGGGCCATGTGGGTTTGCCTGGCTCCTGGCACACAGCCAAAGCCATACAAAGAAACTTAAAGCATGTCTGGAGAGACATTACTTTTGTACAGCCCCAGAAGACCTTGTGCGGATGTCGTGGTTTAACCCCAGCCAGCAACTAAGCACCACACAGCTGCTCACTCACTCCCCCCCCACCCAGTGGGATGGGGGAGACAATCGAGGGGAAAAAAAAGTGAAACTCGTGGCCTGAGATAAGAACAGTTCAATAGGACTGAAAGGACGAAAATAAGAATGATAATAATAACAATAATAAAATGACAATAATGATAATAAAAGAATTGGAATATACAAAACAAGTGATGCACAATGCAACTGCTCACCACTCACTGACCGATGCCTGGTTAGTTCTCAAGCAGCGATCTGCACCCCCAGGCCAGCTCCCCCCAGTTTATATACTGGGAATGACATCACATGGTATGGACCCTTTGGCCAGTTTGGGTCAGCTGCCCTGGCTGTGTCCCCTCCCGACTTCTTGTGCCCCTCCAGCCTTCTTGCTGGCTGGGCAGGAGAAGCTGAAAAATCCTTGACTTGGTATAAACACTACTGGGCAACAACTGAAAACATCAGTGTGTTATCCACATTCTTCTCATACTGAATCCAAAACATAACACTATACCAGCTGCTAGAAAGACAATTAACTCTATCCCAGCCAAAACCAGGACAGTGGACTAGTACCATGTCATTACCCCCTAACCTCTGCATTCTACCACGCTGCAGGAACTGTGCCGACCTACTCGCTGTCCTAAGGTGTCCCCCCCTGCCTCTCACATCTCAGCCATAGTTCTGACCCCTGTGCCTGCAGCACAACAGAGTTTTGCCTGGTGCAGATCCACATTGTAAGCTGAATCAATAAATTGATTCAGGCTTCTTTTCTGCGGAGAGGGGGAAGACTTTTTTAAGAGAGATTTGGCCTACACCAGAGACCCACTAGCAGTTATGTGATGGCAGGTAAAACAGTGACGCAGGTGTAGGAACAAGCAATCTGACTTGGCAGGAACTCCTTAAATTCCTTAAGTCAGCTTCAGTGCCAAAGTCAGAACTTCATGAAACTACAGGATCAAAAAGCTGTGGCTGGTGTCCAATAATCTGGAGCAACAGCATCGGATTCGCCCTGCACTTCACCCAGGAGAGCAGAGAGGTAGAGGCTACTAACAAATTCTTTCAGCAAAATGCTTTTAGACTGCATGTAAAGTAAATTGGATCAAGTTCGTATCAGTTACTTTAAAATACACATCTCAAATCCAAAGGGAAGTGAGCTAGGCATTGCAATGCCATGAGCTTCACACACGGGTTAAGCAAAACCATGAGTTCCCAAATTGTCAGAAAACAATTTATTCTTCTGAAAAAAAACATTGCTGCAATAATGCTCCAAGTGAAAAGAACTTTTCTGCGCTGCAGGCACAAGCGTATGTACTCAACTTACAGGTTTCCCAGCGCCAACTTGTGTTCATGACTTCTAAGCAAGTTAGTTATTTTGGATAGGTACGTATTAGTCATTCGTTCACCCACTCTCTTGCTTCCTCTTGCCCCCCCAGCCAACAGACTTATCACCCACTAAACAAGCTGTTGATGCTTGTCTCTGAATTGCCATTTTGCAGCCAGTGGCACACAAATCCCAAATTGGCTATTACACGCGGTTTTTATGAGGGCCTCAAAATTCTGCCCGCTTCAGAGAGTCTAGCCAAAATGTGTAAGTCACGCACCACTGCACAAACAGAGAGCTGTGTCGTGGAGGTGAATTTGGGGCTGAGAAAGGTTGGATGAGCTCTGTGGATTACCGCCTGCCTCTTGTTACAGGGAATGTGGGAACACTTTCCTAAACAACAAATTTAAGTTTTCTGGCTCAAATATTCAGGCTACAGGAGCGAATGTGCCCCTTTATATAAATACTGGAGAG
Source organism: Haliaeetus leucocephalus (assembly GCF_000737465.1). Classification (NCBI taxonomy): domain Eukaryota; kingdom Metazoa; phylum Chordata; class Aves; order Accipitriformes; family Accipitridae; genus Haliaeetus; species Haliaeetus leucocephalus. The sequence goes on along the minus strand of NW_010972981.1, from coordinate 1,036,418 downwards.
CTTCTTCCTCTGAAAACCTAAGAAATTAGGTTAAAATATACTTAGCTATTGAGTTACACAAGTGTCCCCAAGGGAGGACTTTGACACAGCATCTTGGAGAAGACATAAGGAGAAAAACCATAACGGAACTGTCATCCTGGAAAAAAAAAGTGATGACCACTGTTATGGACCAGAAGAAATGGAATTATATGGTCCTTGTTTGGAAAATTAATATATTAGATTCAAAAAAAAACCCAAAACCATCAGATCTAAGCCTATACATTGGCAGAAGAAGTAAATAGACTTATAATAAATAGACACATAAACACAATCAGTATAGACAGTAGTATATGCTAACTGTTTAAAGTTTGTTACTTTATGTCAAACTGAGGGAACTGTGAAAGGAGGGTTAAATGAGAAAGCACAAGGAAATAAACAATTGCAAAGTTTTAATGAGTTTTGCAGTCCTTTAAAAAACATGAAAGACCACTGGAGATTTAACAACGAACAAAGGCAAGATAGAAAAGGAAATCAGGTGCATGTTAGCAGAGATAAGAGCAGCATGCAGCCAAATAGCACATATTTAAAAATTTTCGCTTCATTATATTTAAACCTTGAAAAGAAACTTTGCTCTTTTTCACTATCACAATATGAAGCCTAAAAGTAAAATTGTGCTTTGAGACTTTAAATAGATCATGTCTCCCTGGCAATTTTAATTAGCATGCTTCTGTTTATACAAATGTGTCTGTGGGGAGCTGGTTTGAAGAATGGAAGAATAAGCCTAGATGAGTATATGGAATAATTTTAGTATCCATAATTTAAGTTTCCTTTGCCTGCCCACGAGCAAAAGGATCCAAAAAAGCATAAAATTAATATTTTTAAATTATCCAAAATCCCTGTTCATTTAATGCACTATTTACATTTTCCTAGCTTGCTCATATGCTAGTGCAAATACCCATCTCAAATAGCACCGCAATTACACAGAGCAGTATTTCAATAAAATGTAATTGTGAGAAGCAAGTTCTAACTGCAGTTAAACTGGAGTTTAAAAAGATAGGGGGGAGAGACAGAGAAAGAGGGAGGGACAGAGGCAAGGAAGGAAGGAGGGAAGGAAGGAAGGAAGGAAGGAAGGAAGGAAGGATCTATCTTTGAAATTCTTAGTCAGAAGACTCTCTCTGCTATTTTGTGACAGGAAGAGAATTTGAGAATAGCTCTACAGAGGAAACAGACGTGGGAGCCCCCCTCCATTTACTCTGAGTGTTTTAATATCAGAGGAGTAATCTATAATACACGTCCCAGGAGAATCTAGAAATATTTTCAGCTGCCCCAGAGGTTTGGATTACTTGTCTAATAAATTATTTTAATCCGTCCCTCAGGCAAAATGAGAAATTTGGCATATGGCAACTCTGTCCTTCCTTCCTCTGCTATACATAAGGTAAAATCCCACTCCAATTTACATGCAGTACTCTACCGATACAATCAGGGGAACTGCGGCAGGAAAAGTCAAGGCATAATCTAGTGTTATAGATGTTTTTGGGAAATGGTAGGTTTCACAAACTTTCACTATTACCAGCCTTTACTGAGTTTTGAAAGTTCATGTAACTCTCTCCTGACTCCCTTCCTCTCTTGAGATATTATATTGCAGGCTTGTAAAGAAAGTTCTGTTATGCCATATAGGATTTTAGTTTATGGGGAGCGTGTGTACATTGTATTTGTGATAATCTTGTCCCTTCAGACTCTTTTCAACAAGCAGTAAATCATGAATTTGGCTGAAACAAGCAAGTACAGAAAGATATTTTAAATGACAAAAAAAATTTTCAGATCTTGCCAAGGGGATCTGTGTATTAGTTTTTAAATAAAGCTGATTTTAACAACCACTTGGTAATCAAAGCTGAAAAAAATACCACCCAAGCTCACTCCAGGAGAGACGCACAGACCAGGATACAGAGAGTTGTTCTGTTCGTATGAATAGATAGACTGTGGGACAATCTAACAGACTGGCTTGGAGGCAGGACTTTGTAGCACCAGTCCTGAGAAGCTCCTTTCCCCTTTAGCACTCTCAATGACTACACAGCTTCATGGTTTCCCTCCTTGTTACTTTAGAAAGCAAGAAGAAAAGAGACTAAAGTACCCTTGTCCAATGTGAGCAATTATTCATTCTGTCTCAGTGGAGGGAGAGTTGGAAGCTGGTGCTTTTTTCATTAACGGACAGAAGTAAATACAATCAAAACTCTGGAAAACTTCAGACTCTGTTTTCTCACAAGAGAAATCAAACAGTCCTGGGAAAGGACTGCAGACTTACAGAGAGTCATGGAAATAAATTTCCATCTATATTCGACATTCAGACTGAGAAACCACTTTAGACGATTTCTTTTGATGCCAGCAGCCTTGGCAGGACTGGAATATTTTGTTATCAGCGATAAACACTGCAAAACATCCCACTGTGTGTATCACTTGAGGGCAGCAGTCTGAGGGCCAAGGAGAGTTGTCCTCGTTTCTCAAGCTAGGAGCCCCAGTTACCAGCCTCTGAACCTGACACACACGTTTTCAGCAGGCCAAAAAACACTTTGGCCCCTGCCACATGCAGAAGCACTTCCTTCCCTCTACAAAAACGTCTACTGGCACTAGCTGGAAACAGTGGTGTTACTGCAATGACAAAAGACAGAGAGATGGAGAGGGGGTTCTTGCTCAAGAGTCCTTAGGACAGAGGAGCAGGTATTGCTTAGGCCGTGGAGGAGAGCAGAGGGTTACTGGCATACAGTTTGTATTTTAATTCTCTAAGCCTTTCATTCTTTCTCTAAACCTGCCTTTCTTGAAGTTTGAACTGCTAAGATATTTCGGAGAACCCTGAGCAAGCAGGCACTTTGGATGATCAGGTTTCCTTTCGTTGATCCACTGTCACATAACAACATACAGAAGAGAGGGGCATTGCCCGAAATTTTCCCAGCACCTTACTGATAAAAGTGAAGAATATGCTTTTTAAGTCAGTGTATAATGAGAAAGAAATTAAAACTGTCTTTATGTAAAGCATACCATACAGCTGGTTAAAAGAGCCTGCGGCAAATGGAGATAGCTTTAAGATATTTCTAACTACACAGTAAATCCACTGAAGTGCAATGCTGCTCTCTTAAGAATTACTCTTATAAAACAAGCTGTATGACATTAACAAAGCCAGTGAGGTGATGATCATTAACACACAGCAACAAAGACCATGGGGTAAAATAAAAAAAGGACAGGTTCATGATACCTGAGGCAACATCTGCAGAAGAGGCTGCAGACAAAGCAGTCTTGCCCTCTGTGCTCAGAAGGGGCTGCAGGCAAGCCGGCTGGATCCAGCAGCTGTGTGACAGTAGCTGTGCTTCAGCCACTCGTCCTCCTTCCAGTCAGCATACTCTTAAAACAGGAGAAAAAGGCTCTTGCAAAGTTGTTTTCCTCCTTTACAGCCTCAACAGCTCCTTTCTACTGAGCACAAAAAATGTTCAATGTTTTTTTACTAATCCCATTGCTGGAGCAAACATCACACGTCTCTGTTTCAGGAAGGTTTCAAGCCTTGCTAGAAGCAAATGAAAGCTAAAAAACACCAATACATTCAGATTTCTTACTCTTGTACACATTCCTGAGAATAAATTTTAAAAATGCCCTCTTCCTACTGTAGGATCAAACTTGGGATGCTTGAATGTTTTGGGTTAGCATTGGTAATACTGTTAATACTTTTCCCTGACTTCCCATTTTCCTCCGGTTAAACAAATTAAATAGGAAACCTTGCATTTCTCACACTCCCCAGCGTGAGTGAGCGGGTGCGCTAGTCTGAGATTGTTTCCCCTTGTCTGACTCCTACATCAGTTCCTATTCAGAAAGCAGCTGGTCTCTGAATATATTCAGAGCTGGTTATCTCCATACACAATATATCCTAGCGGATCCAGGCTTCTATTCTTTTTTTTCCCCAGGAAACAATTATTTCGCTATTTGTCAGGCTTTCTCCAACCCCTGCCCCATAACTTCTGAAACGGTTGGCCAATTTTAATGAAATCTGGCAGAAAAGCACGAATCTTAAAGACATTAAATTCCTATCATCTTTCTGCAGATCAATAAGTGAGGAGGAAAGATTTTGAGCAAGCGTTATTATTTCTGCTGTTTCACTGAAGACTTTTTTTCTCCCATGTTCCACCTTCTTCAGAATGAGTCCCAAGGGCTGCCCTTGGCCTTGAAGGGCAATAGTTTGGGGCAATCCTCTGGGCAGGTAGGAAACCTCTGGGCTCCCGTTCAGGCACACCACCTGGATTTACTGTGGGACCAGCCTCTGGTGGGCAAAACTCTCCCCCTCTCTCCCTGCTCAATGAAGAGCCAGGCAAGGATCCCAGGCGTACTGCTGGGGTATCCAGTGGGATCTGCAGTGGACTGGGAATGGGGGAACACCCTTGACTGCATCGGACCCACCGCCTCGATTCGCAGCCGGACCCAGCAGAGTGGTGGGTTCCACCTACAGCTCCTTCACACCCGCCTTCTCTGCACACTCCCGCCTCGCCAATGACTTCGGATAGAGCTCTCTTAATTGCCCAGCTGTACAGGGAACCAAGCACGGAAAGTAGGTCAACACGAACGAAATAACCCATCTCACTCCCTGCCTCCACCCCACCTCTCCTAAAAGAATGCTGTTGGAAGGTGACTCAGCATCCCTTGGCACCTGAATGTGTGGCACCCCCAACACAAAAGAATAAGTCAAAAGCCCAAATTTCCCTTTTGAAATCCTTTTGGTTTTTTACTTTAAATTATTTTCCTGAACAACATTTTCAAAAATTTCCATGGAAAATACTATTTTTGTACTAGATACAATAACTCTAATTTTTACTTGAGGATTACAACCAAGGTTGCAAAAATGATGGCACGAGCAGTTTTGAGCACCCTATTATTTAACAGCAAAGTCCTGCTTTGATCCATCTCCCTGCTGACTTCAATGGAACTACACTAGGTATAAATTAAAGCAAAATTCAGTCCATCAGCTCTACTTTACTTCATGCATCCCATTTATGCAATGCCTCCACCTTGATTTCACCTTGCTGCAGTCAGCAAAGACTGCTGATATAAAAGGTGTCATGCTTTCGTGTATCCACTCGCTCGGCTTTCATGTTTAAGCTGTACCATTTTACCTTACCATTAAAATTACACTTAGGCAAAAGTGAAAGAGTGTATAATCTCTTGTGCTCTCTCTGGAGAACAAGCCTCCATTACGTTTTTCTCTGTCTCCCTGTACACAAATAGCAAAAACATGTATTTTCCAGTCAAAAACAAACAGCAAAGTAAAAAGTCTATTAAAGGGAGCACAGTCACTGATTCTAACATTTTTCATCTGAATGGAGAAATGAAGTGGTATTTCTCTAGCAGGCAGGAACCTACATCTCAAAAAAGGAAAAAAAAAAAAGATATGCTGAGATCATCAATCACGGTAGCAGGAATTAGATGTCCAATCCCTTAGATGCCAATAACAATCCCAACCATTTTGCATCAATTAGTCATTGATTGCTTGTGAAGAGGTAAGAAAGCTTTAGCGCTTCTCTCCCTTCCCTCATTACCATGGATGAGTGCAGCACAAAGAGCCGTACCATGAGTCTCAGCCATGGCCACACAGGTGGGCTTTCCTCTCACAGGCAGGTCAAGGCTCCATCTGCCCTGGAAGATTTCTTCCTGGTTACAGAAAAAAAAATCAAATAAGTCTGTGTATTAAAGCTATTTGCGACGGTAACCTTTTTTTGCTCTCAAATATCATCCACTAAGCAGGCTCTACTCATCTTGTCACAAAACTTGGGGATCCAGGAACTCATCCCTTGGCCTTGGCAGAGACATAAAATGAGAAAAAAGGGAAAAGTGGCGTAGCTGTACCTTCAAAATAATGTACTTTAAAAGCATCATGTGCAATCTGGGTGTCATATTGCAGTTCTGAAATTGGAAAAAATAATCCTAACCTTTCATATAAAGTTACACTCAGAAGTGTAACTTTAAATTGCTTTTACATGTTAAAGCTAGATAAATAAAGATGAATTCGTTTCTCTGCACATCAGTGAAAAAGAAAATGCAGTTTGTTGCAATGTGACTTAGAAGACTTTACAAGTGTTTTTCAAACTTTAACCAATCTTCCCAGGAAATACAACCAGTAGCATTTGCTGAACGTGAAAATCTTCCTGTTTTTAAAGAGCACTTCAGTCTACCTATTTGACCAGCCACTACGAGGAGCCACCACATGCTGTCTCCATTGAACTGAAGTGTCACTGACAACAATCACCCTGCTCAGCTCTGGTGGGAGAACCTGGGTCTCACAGTAGTTATAGTTTTGCTCAAGGAATCTCCTTAGAAGTGACTAAAAAGTTCTAGAGCTGTCAGCGGAAGGTCATGACTGGCTAGTTTAAATAAAAGCTTTCTTTTCATCACTTTAAAACATGTTGACCAGTCACTGTTTTCATTTCTGCCAAGTCTTTCTCTTGCCAAAGGCATGCCTGTGGAAAACACTTAGGACAGGGAGCCTCCTACTAAATCAAAATACATTTGCCGTTCCATGGATAATACACTTAAGGCACCAAGCTTCACCTTTTACATAGGGCCTACTTGCCAGTACCAAACATAAAAAATATACATATGTATATACATGCTTGAACAAATAAAAATACTACTAATATCTGGAAAGAAATGTGGTTGTAAAGCCAGAAGGAGAACTTCAAGCATGCTTTATTAAACAACAGTTTTCCTAAATGTTCTTTATTTATCCCAAAAAAGATGACAAAATCATATCCTCCAGTCTTGGAAGTCCAAGAGCATTTCACCCACCATGACTATTGCCATGTAAGGATATGGACGTCACTCTGATCACATCACAGCTGAAGGTATAGTCCATGTCTTGGCTACATTTTAGTCTTGCAACCAGAGCATTTCATGCCACAGCTCAGCTGAAGCCACATTTGCTGTTATCGACAAAGCATAAAACCTCAGCAGCGCTGGCACCACTTCTCTGCTGTTTCAAACCAGAGTGGACTAGATTGTGATTACTGCTGTTGCTCCTAGGCATAATAATTTTGCCTTTTTTGGAAAAAATCCCATATCAGCAAGCATCAGAAAATCTGAGACTTTCTTTAACTAGAGACGATCATAAAATACACTGTTTATGCACAGGGAGAAGCAAATGTGAAGTATGCATCAGGAGATGCACGTTTATACAAGCAATCAATTCATCACCGATGGTTCTGGGTTTTATTGTACCACAATAAACAACACGTAAGCTACCCACCAAAAGAAAATAAGCCTCAGAGAATGGAGCAACAGTGGTAACACAGATGGTGCAAGGCACAGACATGTTACCACATATGTAGAGGAAGAAGTGAGCAATTCATCCGGGATGGATCTCTAGCTGGTGTTGGGCAGCTTTAGAGTTTTTACTATCCAAGAATCTGCTCAGGCATTTCAGTCGTTCCTGGTGAAAAGTCTTTACTTTTTCCTAGACAGCTTAAATTGCTTCTAAACAGCTCCCCTTTCTGTGTACCCTCATTTGTAAAAGACCACAGAGATTTAACAGGAACATTACCCTTCTAAGTTCAACACTGCCAGCAACACTTTATCTTTAGAGAGCGCAGAACTTTGCAACAGAGTTCATCGCAGAGGAAGGGCATCTCTTATCAAAGCCAAACTTGTTCAGATCAGTACTTCACTCCTATGCAAAGTGAAGGATTTTTACCTTCTTTTTACTTTCTTAATCCAGCTGTCACCTGGATTTCAGCTACTTCATAAATTTAGACTCATTATCAGCATACATTGCATAAACAAAGTTTTTGAGATAGAGGAAAAAATTGCGCAAAGAAAGTGTTTCACTGGAAAAAAAAAACAACCAACAGAAAACATCAGCTTATGTGCCAAGTTCTGTTACTACTTTTATCAGCTATGGTATGAACTGTCTTCAAGAGAGTTTAATTTTATTAACACTTATGAAATCAGTTGGGGAAGTCGGCCACCGACTTTGATGCTTTTGGCCTCAGTCTCCTCTTGCAGGCGCATAAACTTCTTGTTCCCAGAATATCACATGCACCTCCTTTTTGTCTCGTATCTTAGTATTTTTTCAGCAATTTAAATGTCGCCTGAACTTTAAGAACTGCAGCTGGAACTAAGAAATATCTGTCATCTACTTTATTGATATTAAGAAACTTGCTGAGACTTTTCGTATTAAATACGTCAAAAATATTTAGAAATGAGACTGTTTCCCTAAAAGAGAATGCAAAAGCAAATGTAATCATTACCAGTTTGTAAATACCCAAAGCAGGGGCTGCAGGTTGCAGGACACGAAAAAATGAACAAATAACAGTAACATGATTTTTTTAAAACAAAGTTCCAGGTAAAGTAAAATGCACTACAGTCAGAACCCAGAGTATAAAATAAAGATTTTCATACTGTGATTAGGGATCACATGTTAATGCCAGAAATATTCCAAATTACTTTAGGAAGTATAATTCAGGGTACAGAAAATTTGCAGTGCAAGACATAAGCCAAACAGACAGTATATGTAGTTCAACTGTTTACATAAGTGAAAATTGAGGAATGAGGTGAATATGGAAAAAGCAAAAGTTAAGGAGAGCTACTCTTAGGACTGTCCAGAAAAAGAATTGTTCCAAGCATAAGGGAAGATATGAAGCATGTGCAAATTCAAGGGATAACAGAAATATCAGTTAGGAAAATCAACTGGGACTATGAAAGTAAACAAGGAGATTGCTCAGCTGAGAACGACAAAATACTGAAAAAAAACCCAAATCCTTTGTACTCATGCCAAACTGTTTCTGTTAGTTATCTGACAAGTCTTTTTCAATGTCTACTCACAGAAACATTTTACTAGCACTGGGTATCAGGCATCACTAAGTGACTACATCAAATGACAGTAAAAACTACAGTAAACTACAAAGACAAATACCGAGTACAAAATAAACAACTACAAGTACTTAATAGTTCTGGAACAACTGAAACAATTAAATATGTAAGTTCAATTGTGAGCTCACTGAAAACAGCAAGATGGCTTAACATTTAGTTGTACATTCATAATTCTCTATATAGCTATACTGTAGTGCAATCAAAAAAATAATGTATCTTTTTATTAGCATACAAGACTTCATGTAACCCCATCTCAGATAACGTAAGACGGCAAAGCATCCTTAAAACAAACAGACAACAAAGGGCTGATTTCGGTTTAATTCAAATTCATGTTTTATTTTCAGGAGGCTTCCAGTTTCCTTTACAGCATCTTCCCGTAGGACACTGTACAATTGGACACAGACAACAAAAAAGCCATTTTCAGCCAGCATTTAGGATAAAGATATTTTATTTGATAAATAGGATATCCAGCGAGCCTGCAACACTCAATAAGTTGCATGAAACATGAGATGGTACGTAATTCAGAGCACAGAACAATCTTTTACATTCAGCTGTTGAATCAATTAGAGTATGGACTGCTTGTTGCAATAGTTTCAGACCACTGGGCATAACTGATTCCCGATAGCCCTTCAATTCGCAAATCTCATTAATGGATTCCTGCTCCCTAGTATGTATCCTTCACAGTACATTCATTGACATAGTCTGAGACAAAGGCCACAGATATTCCAGGTTGTCCATGACATCTTGTGTGTGAATGGTATACTGTTCTGTGAGGCAGGTATCGCACTTGTGCTCTTAAAATAAAGAAGACATTTTTTTATCATTTTCTGTACCAATGGGGGGGGGACACACGACAAAACAAAAAAAAAACAAAAACCGAAAACCAAAAACAAACCGGCCCGCCAAAAAAGACCCACAAAACCCAACCACAAACCAGGATGTTGCAGTGCCTTTTTCTAACACAAAATGCTGAAAGTGTTAACTTCCCAGTAATGTCTGAAATTTCCATTCACTATCACAGTAAGTCACACACTATTTCTAAAATCAGTAGATGCATTTACTAAAATGACACCCTTCAATTCTGCCCTTTCTTACATACTGCTACATGATCTTTAGTCAGCGGTGAAGAAACTTTTCTTTATTGAGAAAAGATGTAACAGAGTCAGTAGATCATGCATTTGGATATACCAGTAGGGGCTGCACCAGGCTGCGAGCTGCCGATTCCCCACCCCTCTTAAACTTTGGTGCTCTAATCCTTTGAGACGTCCGTGTAGAAAATATGAAATTACACAAACAGAGGCCAGAATTTTTAAATTATTCTGGTATCCAGAGATAAAAATCTCACAATACTTTTAAATACTTGTCAGATTTGTTTCCTTCTGTGGAGTTCTAAATTAGTTTAGGAGTACTTAGTTTACAGTAGGAAAACTAGGGGCAAGCTTTACACTTCTAACCTGCTTTTAAGTCTGCAATAACAATCCTAACACTCCCGCCTTTAAAAACCAAACTGATTTCTAATGATTACTGCAGAGGGTGATTCCTATTGTAGCTGGACAAGATCTCCACTCATTAGGCGGCAAAATTTGTGTAACCAAAACACTATTACTGCCAAGTCCCTTTTCTTTTCCTGTAAGCCAGTCCCTCTTTCTATTTTTAAGTACATTTTTACACTTCCTTTCATCCTTACCCCTCCTGGTTAGGACAGGAGCTCAGCCGCCTAGGCAAGAAGAGACTGGAGAGCCAAACCGCAGGCAGTGAGACACGACTGTCCCTCAAGTTACTGTCTCAAGTATAATGAAATTAACTCCTCTGTTTCCAGATTTTGTTTGCTGCCTCTGGGGTCCTGTTTTAGCTGTAAGAGGTCAGCCCGGGAACTACCAGCCCGCAGTCTGCGCTGAATTCAACTTCGAAGACTGCGGAAGCGGAAGATACTGAGAGGAGTGACAAGAGCAGTTAGGGCCACTGACGAGACTTCAGCCACAGCGTATTAAGCAGTTGTAACCGTAACACTGAGGTAAGAGAAAGGAAGGCGTAACAAAGCGGCAAACGAGAGACGGCCTGAAAACGTTTGCATTAAAAAAGCACGTGGGAATGCACCGAAACGTGAAGGAAACGTGCTTCAACTCGAGTATTTCAAACGCCAGCTGCCAGCTGCCTGACCCAGGCCCCTCACGGAAAGGGGAGATACGGGATCCCACGTGAAGACCGAAGCCTCCCGTTACCCTTGGGGCGAGGGCTGCAGCGTCCCCTGAACCAGAGGAGGGAGGGCCGGGGCGGGGAGGCGGGAAGTGTCCGCTAGCAGCCAGCGACGGCTCCCGAGCGCCCTGAGGGGAGACC
>NW_010972981.1:969729-1025042 GCF_000737465.1 Haliaeetus leucocephalus | reverse complement strand
CCCCGGCGGGCGAAGCCGGGGCCCGTGTTGTCGGAGGGGAGCGTGGGCTGGCCGGCGGCACAGACGCGCCTGGCTTCGCGGGGCGTTTCTAGCCGTGCGGGCGCGCTTAGCACGCTGCCACCGCTGCGAGGCAGAGGGGGCGGCTGCGCCGTCAGTGGGTTGGGGGGGCCGGCGGGGCTCCCAGCTCTTCCCGCCGGCGGGGCAACTGCTCATCAGAGCCCTCCTGTCCATCCTCTCTGTCGTTGCTTTCCAGCCTGCCTACCAGAATTTGAGACAGCGCGTTGACAACTTTGTTTCCAATCATTTGGCAACCCATACCTGGAGTCCTCATCTCAACAAGAACCAGCTGAGAAATAACATTAGGCAGCAGGTTCTCAAGTAAGTGACAGCTCTGGGGCTTCTCTGTTTGAACACGCTCGTGTACCGCAATGGGTGACGGGGGCTGTAGGCCAATTGTAAAGTGTCTGCTTTCTTCAAAGAAACTTCTGAAGAAGCTTTTTTTTTTTTTTTTTAGCATTTAAAAAGTGCTGTCATTTCAGATAGCTCGCCATCAGCATTAGTCAGAATTAGACTGCAGATATTATTTTGTCTGATCCACGTTGATGCAGGGGTGGAAAGCTTGTTTCTGACTTGGGATGTAGCACCTCAGCTGAAGTCTGTCTTTACTGTTTCTTTTAAGGGAGATGTAAATAAAACTGCTCTTATCATCAAGTTTTGGGCTAAGGACAATTAAAAGGATTCAACAAGCTAAGCTCTGCAGAGTACAAAGCCAAATTCACAAAACAAAAAACTGGGTGTAAATCTAACCAGACAAAAAAGACTTTTTTCAGAACTGCTGTTATCTCAAAATGATGTCAAACACTTATCTGATGTTGCATTTTTTTCATGAGGCTTCGTCTAGTTTTTCTTCTCAAAAGTTAGAGTCATAAGAAGCGTTAGGAAATTTCTTCAAAGTAGCATGAGTTTGTCACTAAACTGGGTCGAACAAGGGATTTGGGAACAAACTTACTCAGTTATGCTGTAGTGGTACCATTGATAACTTGTACTGAGAAGCTATTGTGTTTGGTGGGAGGGGAGCAGTTCTTGTTTGGGGTTTTTTTTTTTTTTTTAGTTCTTCTTAAAGAGGGAATGAGGACATAGAAGCAATAAGTGTTCCACAAAAGATTACAGGGGTCTAGAGAGAACCCATGGACATAAATCTCTCTATTGCCATTTATTTGATTCTGCTGAAGATTAAGGGTGTTCTCTAAAGCTGCAGAACTCTGAGGCATCACACTGTACCAGGCAGAAAGTAACTTAGGGTGGTGATGTCTGATCTAGTAGTCGTTTGTCCCTCACACCATCTACAATTCATCTGTCTTGTGCCATGGGAATTGATAACATCAGGTTTCTTCTTAATTTTTTCCACAAACGTCGCTTTTACAGTTAGATGACATTTCTAGGCATAACCAGTAACAACATAACAACAGGCTGTTTGTTGTGTTAATTCCATGCAGTTGGATTGCTTTGTTTCTCTAGCAATTTTTTGATTCGCTCATAAGGTATAGAGAGAGCTGTTGGAAGTACAGGCAGCTGGCTAAATACATAGCTGCAGTGATGCTCAGAAAATGTTAATGCTTCATTGGAGGCTCTTAAGAGTGTTTTCGTCACAGCTAAAAGAGCATATTTCATCAAGGTGTTCTTGAAAAGTCATTTTTCTTATTAAGTATTCATGTAACTCTGTTCCAGGTCTGGAATGTTGGAATCTGGAATTGACAGAATTATTTCTCAGGTTGTGGACCCAAAGATCAACCACACATTCAGACCTCAGGTGGAAAAAGCTGTCCATGAATTTTTAGCCACATTGAATCACAAAGAGGAGGCAGGCCCCAGTACAGCTCCAAGTGAGGAGAAAACAGATGCTTCTATTACAGTACAAGGTATTCTACCATTTCTCCGAGCAGTCTGTTAACAAAAATTTGTTTTTCAAGAGAGCAAAAACATTGGCTAGGTTTGCTGCTAGCACAAAATTGTTAGCATCAGTATTAACAAGCTGAGCTCCAGGCAGCATACCACAATACTTGTCTCTCACTGTATGTGTAAAGGTAGAGGGCGAGAGAGACATCACCATGTACCACCATGTCACTCTGTCACTCCTACTTGAGATTACAAGGGATCGGTTTACTGTAGGGAAAAAAGTTGGTCTCGGGGTTTGGCCCTCTGAGTATTATAGGATCAGATAAGACATAGCTGTAAGAGAAGAATGATTCAATTTTTTTGTGCATTGGTAGATCAGAAAAAAAACTACCTGTGAGACAGTTACCTGTCTTAATGCAGTTGCTGTGTGCCATAAAATTTGAATGGGTAAGGTCCTCTCAGGAGCTTAAGTTCTGCTGTAAATCAGCCAATCTTTAGTTTGCTTATAACCACAGCACTTTTTCTTTACGGTTTTCATTTATGTTGCCTGGTATCGACTTCTAAATGCTCCTGCAGGTAATTGTCCATTCTTTCCCTTCCTAAGAGACTCCATAGCAGTCCATCTATTTGTAACCAGACCCTTTATTTAAATCCTAGCCCTTTTCCTGTGAGGCCCACTTCCTTTAAAGTAAGTGGGTTAACAAGCCAGCTGCAGCTCTTAGTGCTAGTCCAGTTAACCCTTTCTCATCCATCTTCAGAGTTGCTTCTACAAGGATGGGAAAGTGATAAGGTATCTCTGATGGTCCTGTTGTTATATAATCAATATGCTGAGTCCATTTTCCATGTCGTTTATGGAGATACCAGAAGTATGTAATACAGACTTTCTGCTGCCGTATTCTATATTGTGCTTCTCCAGAGTCGTCATCATCCCACTTGGGATGGTGGTAAAGTTGAACAAGGATTGTGTTCAGAACATCCTTCCCATAGACAGCCTCTGCTTTCTTTACATGATCTCAGGAACAGTGGTATGTCACAGACCAAAATGTATCTCTGATAATAAGATCATAATTGCTGCAGGAATGCAACTTATTGTTCTTTTTTTTTTGTTTTTTCTTTTAAACCAAAATCTCTAAATGCAAAATTAGTCAAATCTTCTAGTTAATTTTACTTCTTTTAAATAAAGTAATTATTCTTTTTCCTTTCACTTGCTTAACATTCTGTCTGAACGGTATTATGGAAACTAAGATGAACTAAAACTATTTTCTTTCTTACTATTCAAGGTGTCTCTGCTACAGCTCCTAGTGGCAATGTAGCTAGTGATGCAATGTCCATTTTAGAAACAATAACTTCTCTTAACCAAGAAGCAAGTGCTGCCAGGGCTTCAACAGAGAACTCAAATCCCAAGACCAACGACAAAGTTGCAAAAAGACTCTCATCTCAGCAGAGTGTGGATGGTAGCACTGATAGAGAGAGAAATGCAGAGGACTTGCCAGACAGAGAGAAAGCAATTTGTGATCTTTCTGGAGAAGGGGCTGAAACATTTGGAAAGTGTGAAGATTTAAATGAGCTTCCCTGCCAAAGTGAAGAAATTAAAAATTCAGCAAAGGATACTAATAATTTGACTTTTACAAATAAAGATACAAGTAAAGAAACTCAACAGGAAAATGAAGATCAAAAGAGTAAATTATTGGATAAATGTGACAAGAAACCAGACAGCAGTGAAAAAGGTGAAAGAAGAAAAGAAAAGAAGGAAAAACTTGACAAGAAGTCCGACCATTCAAAGAAAAGTGATGATACTATGAAGTCAAAAGAAGAAAAGCAAGCAAGGGATTCAGAACCAGTGAAACAGTTAGTTCCAGAAAAAAATAGCAATAAACATAAAACAACTGAAAGCACTAAAGAAGGTATGGTGTGGGCAATGCTCTTTCTTAAGATGTGGATATGGGTGGGGGGGTTTAAGTGTATGCAGGAGTTGAATCAGAAGTATATTTGGAATGTGGGTTCTCTGCTAGTTCTGGCACATTTGTCTAGCTAGCCACAGCTAGGTCTTGGTTCATCTCCATTAACTGAGGTGCCCACATTAGGAATCAGATGAGCTTTGATTCCTGAAGTGTGTGTGATTGGTCATCTGCCTTACTCTGGCAAGTTCTCTCAATGATTCCAGTCTGCATTTAAAGTTTCTAGTTGTACCTCAGGGTGATTTTTGTTTTGAGTAAACCAGTTAGCCTAAGAACACTTCATTTAAGATGTTACAATTTTTTTCCCCTATTTCCTGTTCTTAAGATAATTTTGTTTTCAGTGGCAAAATCAGTGTTTTGGTAAGAAAAGTTTCTCAAACTGTGCTGCATTACAGCCCTTTCTTTCTCTTTTTCCCTTTGCAAGAAAATGCATCAGTAGATTCAGATATGGATGCACTCAGTGACATCACTGTCAGCTCTGTCCATACCAGTGACCTTTCTTCCTTTGAAGAGGAGAGTGAAGAGGAGACTGTAATTTCTGACAGTACTGAAGAGGGGGAGATCACATCAGATGGTAAAAGAATTAGGTTGTTAAGTAGCAAGAAAGAATATGCAACACTTTTGTTGAGTGCATCATATCATAAATCTGAGGTTTTGCAGTATGTTTTATTGTACTTATTTATGAGAAGGAACTCAAATGTGGAATGGATAGTACATGTGCAGTTATAAAAAAAAAAACAAGGATTGGACAAACTTTGAGTATTTTTTTTTTAATAGCTTGACATATTCTAAACATTGTAAATCTTATTTGTGCTACAGTATTTCATAGGCGACAGAAACACTTAACAGTGATGGATATGTCGCTTTCCTATGGGGTTTTTTCCTCTCCCTTCTGCTGTGAATTTGGTATAACATTGGAGTGCTTTGTTTGTGACCCCAGGGTAGTGGATGTAGCTGACTTTGCAGATCAGGTTGGTTGTAGAGCTTTAGGACTGCAGGAATTTCCAAATTCTACATGGCCACAGTGGAAGGAACAGGAGTGGATCTAGCTTTAAGAGCTTGGAAACACCAAATCTTTTCACTGACTGGGTTACCTTTTTTGTGTTCTCCTTGTCTAGAGCAGACCTCAGACTCTGATTTCTGTGGATATGGGGCTTTTGCAGTTGATAAGACTTTCCACTTCATAATACAGAGTGCCTTAGTACCTGAATGACTTGTCTCTAGAGTGCTGTGAGCTTTTCTGCTCTAAGAATATTATTTAGAAGCACTGAATTACTTGCATATTCTCTGGCTTTGGTGTTACCTTTAAACAGGAGAGATTGCATTCGGTTATGACTAAATATTTGTGAAGTGAAAACAAGCCTTAAGTATATTTCAGGGGTATAAATAATTCATACGGTAGGGAGCAGAAGTGGTTTTGCTTTATTTCTAATAATCCTGATAAAACTGAAAGAGATTTATTTATTTTTACTTGAATAATACTTGCATGAGTATAAATAACAATGCTTTGTGTATATATTTCAGTAAGCCTATCTAGTTATTACATACTCGAATATTGTACAAATTTTTTTGGTGTAGGGAAGAAGCTTAATTTAATATATAGCAGAAATTATATTCTGACTTCTTATATGGTGTTAACTACTAAATACTATATGTAAAGAGGCAACGTGATTACAGGCAAGAGGGTAAGCCCAACTGCTGTATCCCAGTTTATGCTGGGGTTTGTATCTTGCAGTTTTTTGGCTGAATGGTGTGCACAAACACATGAATATACCTTTCAGGTTTTCATAATCTAGTGATACTTTGATGTTAAAGGGTTTAATTTTTTTAACTGTCTACGTTTTTAGAATAAATAATTGCTAATACATTTTGAGTAGCTTTGCCTCATCAAAAGTTGTGTTGAAAGCACTGCCCTAATTTATCAATATATCTCTATGCTTCACTAACCTTTCTTCAGATGAAGAGGAGAAAAACAGTCAAAGTAAGACAAAGCCTCATGCTAATGAGCTGAGTGATGGGAAAGCCAAGCCTGTTCGTCATGCTTATGTTCGTAAGCCTTTCTTGTACTCCAAATACTTCAGCGATTCTGATGATGAACGAACTGTAGAACAGCGCCGTCAGTCCATTGTAAGTGTGAATTTTGTTACCACTCACATTCTGGCTGCTTAAACTTTTCAGCACAGAAATTCCACTTCTTTGGTGGTGGTTTGTGAGGGGGAGTCTTCTGTTTCGTCTCACTTGCTTTCTTTTTTGCTTTTTCCTTTTGTGTTACAACTCCCCTCCTTTAGATTTCCACCAATATTGCATGATCTGCTCTCCAGCAAAGCGCTCTGGTTATAGCTTGAAGGCTTCTGGTGGTGAAAGCAACAACACACTTTTCCGTCTTTCCCCCCCCCGCTCTAAAGTGAACAGTCTTTTGGTGTTGACAGAGGATTTACTTATTAAATGTCTTCACAGAATCACAGCAACAGGTGGATTCTTTATCAACTGAGTGATTCGATGGGGAGAGTAAGAACTGCTGCACATATGAAAAACTTGTCTTCGATAGATTTAATGCATATAATGACAATTTGGGTGGAAAAAGTAGCCCATATCTACCTGCAGGCTGCCTTCAGTGGGACTTTGTGTAGTTCGGGCTTGCGTTGACTACTGCAGGCTACTTAGTTACATCATCTCTTTACAAATGTAGTTCTTGCTGTCCATGAAATCAGTAGTTTGTAGCATGTCTGCAGCCATTGAGAGTGAAAAGAGAGGTTTAAGCATGTTCATTGTGTTCTGTGGAAGAAGGACCAGCACACAGAAGAGGCAGCAGCAGTTCTTTTAGATCGCTTTCCTTTGGCGAAATACAGGGGTTTTTTTATAGTTACATGTATTTTATATATATATTTAATATATATACACTATGTATATATTTTTTATATATAAATTAAAAATAAGATATATTCTTTGAGAAGGTCTTAGAGCCTCAGTCGGTGGTGTTAAGCAGCAATGAAACTGGAATTCAGCTAGTTTCACTTCACAGAAGTATTAGAAGACTCCATTAACTTTCATGTAATGATTTCTAAGGACTATTTTGGTTTTTTTTAGTTTGCCTCAAGCTACAATGTTCTGTTTTCTGTGGGGTTTAGACATATATTTGTAGTCAAAGAATACCCTTTGACCTAATGATAAATTAATTCTTTTCCTTGTTTTTGTATGTCCAGGCCAAAGAAAAAGAAGAGAGACTCCTAAGAAGACAAATTAACAGAGAGAGACTTGAAGAAAAACGTAAACAGAAGGCTGCAGAAAAAACAAAATCCCTGAAAACTGGAAATCAAAATGCTAAAGGTATGAGAAGTATAACATTAGCCCCTGCCATCCTGCTCTTGCTCACTCTGGAAAAAAGTATTCAGCTTAAAATATTGGTAATAGGTCTCTAGTCATTTCCCTTAAAAACCCAATGTTTCAACAGTGATCTAATGGAAGTATGTGTAATACAAATTATTAATACAAAGTTCTATATCTTCAGTCTTTCCTATATCCTTTCATACATCATTATATTGCTTAAATGCAATGAATACCCGTATACACTAGTATTCTCTGCTACATGTTAGTACTCTCTGTACTACTTTTCAGTCATGTTTATAGCTGAAACAGTAATATAATGACATGCTTATGTATTTCACCGTTTGTGTATTGTTTTAGGAAAAAGTGGCTTGAACTTAGAAGAAACTTCATCAAGAAGTCTTGAGTCAAAAGTTACTGGTACCAGCATTAAGGATGTGCTTAAAGAACAGAAATTTTTAGAAAAAAAAGTAGCTTTGAGCAGAAAAAGAAAAAGAGATTCAAGGTATTCATGTATTTGCTCAAAAGGAATTAAGTTTTTGAATACTCATTTTTTACAGATTTAAAACATTCTCTTCAACTTCGCAGTTAGCCTTACCCATTTTAACAACTTTCTCTTAAAATAGTCACATAATTTTGTTACTAATAAGCATAAAGTTCAAGCAGAAAATCAAATTATAGCTGCTTAAATATATTGCAGCTCACACTGCAGTAGTGGCCTCTATGTGGCTTTTCCTACACAGAATGGTAATAAAGGAATGAGAACGAAGAGCTTTCAGATGTTTGTGCATCTAATACATCAGTCAGCTTGGCTTAGTCTTTAAATTGGTGTTTTACATAGCTGTGTACACATGTACGTATCTGTCTACATACTGGTATGTATGGCACAAGGAGATCTTGTCCATTTTACAGGGACAACTGTAGTACTAATGCTGTCGTACTAACATTCTCTGCTTTAAAGCACTGATATCCAGAGGATATCTTTGAAGCTGGTACACATAATTTTTCAAGAGGAAAAAAGCTTGGACAAATTGGCTAGTTAAAAGTTCTGTGATCATGTTCTATTTCAGTATTTTTAGTGTGCATTTCTCTCTCTCCTTCAGCTTTAAAAGCAGACAGTTCACAAACTAATGTTGGGCTGATACAGATTTTTCTTTTTTTAATTGTCCAAATACCTGTTTCAGGCATGCTGAAGATGGCTGCAAAAAGAAATACGAGCCATCTGAAGAAGATCCTAAAGAAATGCAAAAGACAAGTGAGGTATGTGTCTCTTAAATATAAACCGTATGATCTTCCTTTTTAATTATAACAGCACTTGTTCATTTGTCCATGCCAAACTGCATAATATTGCATTTGTTCTCATGAATTAGTTTTTTCCTGCTAGAGTTCTTTCAGTGGCATTAGTGATCTGCCATTGGTGTAGTAATGTTTTCTGAATTCCAGTAGCCACCAGAATATACAGTCTATGTATTTAGTGCTGATGCATGTTGTAGTAGAACATGAGATATAGTTTAAGCCCTGTTCTGTGAAGCATGTTGGGTTTTTAAAAAGAGCAAAGTGTGTCTTACACACAAAGACTTGAAGATCTTGATCTATTTAAACTTCTCACTGGGAAGTTAAGGGAAAACTGAATGTAGTCCAAATACTAAAGGGAAGAGAATTTTTATGGTGGGAGTTTTTACCAACAACTTTATTAACACAAAAAAATGTGATAGTTGGAAGTTCAAATGGAATCTAGATTTATCTTTTGTGGGGGTTGGGGTGTTGTTTGGTTTGGGGGTTTTTGTTTTGTTGGGTTTTTTGAACAGCATAATGGCTGTTCAAAGTAACTTATGGAGTTCTTGAAATTGTGATTGTTCATTTTAAAATCCATTTAAATCATTTTAGAAAGAAAAATCACTTTATAAAGAAAAGATACTCAAGTTCAAACAGACTGCTTAAGGTTAACTTCTCTTTCTTTGGATTTTCCCACAGTGGCAGATAGTTGAAATGAAAACGGCAAGTTTCATTTTCTTACTGTCTGTATTTTAGGTGACTTTTAATTACAATGTTAAGTGTATTCTCTGGTGTATTGTTTTTATGGAGAGTTTGCCCTTAACAATTCTGTTCGGTCATGTAGTGAAGGAACTGTATAACATTTGCTTATATGTCTAAAAACTTTCTGTTGTAGACTTGTGAAAAAACTTCTTCCAAAGAATTGAAGCATAATCATGGGAAAAGTGAAATCTCTAAACAGCTTAGAAGACTTTCAGAGTCAGTGCATTCAACTGAGGAAGGCAAAAGTGATTCTAAAGCAGAAAAAGAACATAAAAGAAAAACTTCCACCTCTCTTCAGGCTGAAGGAGCCCAGCAGGACAGTGAAACAAGGGATCCAAAAAGACAACTGGATAGAGCAGAAGTCAATACTGAAGAACTACAGAAGCAGAAATCCATACTTAAAAATGAAAAACACCCCAAAAAAGATAGTGACACAGAAATTCAACATATGAGAAATGCTGCCAAAAAAGAAGCCAAGTCTTACAGAGATAAAAATGAAAAGGAAAGAACTGGTTTAGAAGATAAACTTTCTTTAAAGCACAAATATAAAGGAGACGGTATTCACAAACTAAGTGAAGATGTTGAACTCCATTCATTTGAGAGAAGTTTGAAAGGAGAGGATGGTGGTCAGAAGCATAATCAACAAATAAAGGTTTCCTCAGATGACAAATCTGAAAGAAAAAGTAAACACCGAAGTGAACGGAAAATATCAGTAACTGGAAAAGATGGAAAAAATATTTCTGAATCAACCTTAAAAGCTGAAGAATTGCTGCGTAAGGAAAATAAAAAAGACAGACATCTCTCAACAGAAAAATCGAGAGCAGAATACAAGTCCAAAAGGTCCCTGAGTGATTCTAGGCCACAAAAGGATTCCCAAAGTGCCTCAAAGCAAGCTGCTTCTGCATCACACAGAAGGAGCGAAAGCTACTCCGAAGATAAACGTGAAATAGAATCAACTAACTCTGATTGTAATTCAAAACAAGAAGATGGTGTTCATAAAGATAGACGAAGATCTAAGAGCCTTGTAGAAGACAAGATTTTGTTAAAGTCTAAGTCAAAGGGTCATACTAAACAATTCAAAGCATCTGAAACAGAATTGCAGGAAAATTTAACAAAACCGGAGACTGGTCAGAAACTAGACAAAGAGAAGAGCACGGAAGAGAATGATTCAGATAAGCAACACAAATCCAAGAATGAAGACAAAGTTCTTGAGGAGAGTGGTGCTGAGTTTGAGCTTGTAAGTGGTACGCAATCAGCTCAGGGATCACAAAAAGATGTTAGTCACAGAGTTAAGTTACATTCTGGAGAAAGAGGTTCTGTAAAAGAGAAATATAGAGGTGATAAAGATTTAAGCAATTCCAAACTAGAAAGAAGGTTCTCTGCTGAAGGTCACAAAAGCAGAAACTTAAAGCACAGCAACAAGGAAATAAAGAAGAAGGAAGAGAGTATGAAATTGGAAGATAAAGATATTAAAGAAATGGATAGTGGGCATGAAAAAGTATTGAACATCACAGTGGCAATGGATAAAAAACAAAGTAAGAAGATATCATGTGAAAATAGAAGAGGCAGTATATCAAACCAGGATATACTTGGAGAGGAAAAGGAATCAGCTAGCACAACTGAAAAGAGCCATGCTCCAGTCCCTCAAAATTCAAGTATGAATAATGATGACTTGCATTCTGGTCATGAGGAAGAGCTGATGGAACTTGATTTGAAACAAGAAAAAGTACAGGAAGCATCTAACATAGAAGGAAAAAACATTCAAAACTCACTGCAAGCCACAGATGCTGAGTATGCAGCAAAAGAAAAACTATCTCTCTCTGTTTCAAATAAGGTATCAAAACACAGCTTGGCAGATCCTGAAGCTTGTGAATTGCAGTTTCTGCCTGCAGCTGAAAAAACTGTTGAACAAGAAGATATCCCTAATAAACAAGTTGGTGCCTTAGACACTTTGTCCAAACAAGCTTCCATAGATCAAGGACCCAATAAACAAGGGGCTTATAAAATGAGCGTTGTGTATGAAACAAGTGGTAGAATCTTACTGAATGTTCCCAGTAAGGATCAAGCTTCAGAAGGTAGCAGAAGACCAAAGAATTTTAAAACTGTGATAAATTCTAATTCAGATGATGTTCCTTTAGCAATTAATTCTTCCAGAGAAGATGCTGCTGATGCAAAGTCCATGGATATGGATATCTCAGATTTTACAGATTCCTTGGGTAGTATGTCTAAGGAATGCCATAATTCAGATGAGACTTCGTTATTTGAAGATACTTTCATTTTGAAGAATGATGCAGCACAGGTTGTATACGTGGAACAAGATAGTGCAGTGCTGAGTTCTATCTTGAAAGATGATGGTGACAAAACCACTATGACAAACAGTATAGAAAAAGATAACAAGGTGCCCCAGCCTGATGAACAGGCAATGGAAGAGAGTACAGCTGGGTTACCTAGTCAAGAAGACTGTGATGAAGCAGCAAAGTTAGAAAGCACTCAGGGAAGTGAGTTGAAAATAAAAGAGGAAAACGTGATGACTGACATACCTGAAGATTGTGGAGATGTAACAACAAAAGAACTTGTAGAAAGAAAAGAAGGAGAGTGCTTGAATACAGATCCTTCCACGAAGGGAGAAAGGACAATGATGGATAATGTGGAAAAGAATGAGATGCATGATGTTGATGATGTGATACAGTCTTCCTCTGTGTTAGTGCCTAAAAGAGTTCCTGAGGAAGCAGTCAAAGGCTCTGTTATGGCCAGTGGGCAAGAAGGGAATACTGTGATTGGCATGGAAGATAAAAATGAAAGCAATGCAGTAGGTACCAGTGCAGGAAGTAGTAAACTTAGTTTGTTGTACAGCAGCCTACAAACAACTCCAGCCACTGTGATAGGAACTAGCACAGAAAAGATCATTGAGAGCACTGTAATGGCCACTAGTACAGGAGAAGAACGAGCTGAGGGTGCATCACATTCTGAAAAGGACAGTGATGCTACAACCACTTGCTCAGAAGAAAGTGAGGTGACAGTAATCTGCACAAGCATAGAAGCTGACGAAGGTTTCACAACAGGCATATGGGTAAAAAGTAGTGAGAGTGGCAGTTTCATCACAGGAGCAGATATTGGTGAGTGTACTGTTGCAGCAGCTGAAGAAGGTGGTGGCAGTGTTGTCACTGAAGGATTAGCAGAAAGTGAAAGTTTCCTAACAAGTACAGAAGGAGTAGAAAATGGTGATTGTACCATGGTTGATGCAGAAGAAAGTGGTAAGGATTCAGTCAATGCAAGTGGAGTAGAAATTGAAGACAGTGTGAATAGTGCTGGGGCAGAAGAAAAAGATGATGCTGTGACTAGTGCAGGCTCTGAAGAAAAGCGAAAGACCTCAACTTGTGTAGATACAGGCAAATTTGAAAGTTCTGTATCCTGCTTAGGTGAAGTGGAGAGCGATGGAGCTGTAACTAGTGCAGGGACAGAAACAGGTGAAGGGTCGACAAGTGGTGATAGTTCAGGTGAATTTAGGGGCAGTATGAGAGCTGGCCAGGTAAAAGAACACGAAGGTACTGTGACTTGCACAGGTGCAGAAGAAAGAGGTCATAACTTCATCATCTGCTCAGTGACTGGTACAGATGCACAAGGAGAAAGCACTGTAACTGGTGCATGTATTGCAGTGGTCACAGACAACAGTGCTGCAACTGGAACAAGCCATGACAAATCTGAGGATACTGTAAATGGTGAAAGCGCAGTGACCAGCACAGGCATAACTCCAGAAGATGATGCTGAAATTTCAGTAGTCTGCACAGGGCTAGAAGACAGCAATGAGGGGTTTGCAGTTTGTTTAGAAGCTGAAAAATGTGAAAGTCTAATGGACAGTACAAGGGCAAAGGAAGAAGCCAATATCACTACAGTCAGTGTAGGTCTGTGTGATGATGAAGGTTTTGTGACTAGTACAGGCTCAAAAGAAGAGGATGAAGAAGGTGAGGGCATTGTGACCAGTACAGGAAGAGGAAATGAAGAAAATGAGCATGCTTCTACTTGTACAGGAATGGAAAGTGAAAATGCGCTAATTTGTATAGGTACAGAAGAAGGTGAAAGTTCTATTATCTGCATAGTTGCTGAACAAATGGAAGCTGAGTCAGGAGTGGCTGGCACAAATATAAATAAGCTTACTGTCGACAGCATGATGAGTGCAGAGAAAGAAGCTAACTGTGGCACAGACTGCAAAAATGATAAAGGGATTGTTGAAAGCAGTGTAACCAGCGCAAGTGCTGCAGATGAGGGTGCATTGACTGCCCATATAGGAAAGCATGAAGGTACCTTGATTCCCTTAGATTCTGAGGAATGTGAGGGTCCCATGACTAGTGCTATGGCAGCACAAGATAAGAGTCAGTCTGGTGCTGAAGATGAACATGAGAATGCCATGACTTCCTTTGACAGCAGAGAACTTGATCCCTCTATAAGTAGTGCAGTTCTAAAGGAAGATGAGAATTCTCTTATTCCTGCTGACAGAGAAGAAAAAGTAAAAGGGGATATCATCTCTACCAGTACAGTGGAAGAAAGTGATGCTCCCTTACATTCAGCCATGGATGCTGAGGAAGGTCCACTTGCTGTTGCAAGAGCAAATGAAAGTGGGGAAAGCTCTATGATCTTGATAGATGCTGAAGATACAGAGGTGCCTATGCCCAGTACAGCTACAGAGTTTAAAGAGTGTGTGCATACTTTTAGCAGTAAGCAGGAGAAAGATGAGTGCACTATGATTTCCACCAGTATTGTGGAAGAATTTGAGGCTCCTATGTCAAGTGCAGCTATTGAATATGATGGTGAGCTCCCCTCTGTGAAAACAGAAGAAATAAATGAGAATGCTATGGTTTCTATAGATATGGAAATATACGAGGTTCCCATGCCTAGTGAATCCAGTGCAGGAGGAGATGATAATGATGATGATGAAAGTCACCCAACTGCCAGCGGCAAGGAAGAAAAAGATGAGTGTGCTATGATTTCCACAAGTGTCATGGAAGAACAAGTAATCCTAATGTCAGCTGAAGTCACAGAAGAGGCAATTCAACATGTGTCAGACACGGAGTCAAAAAATGAAACGGTAATGATCTCTACTAGTACAGCAGAATGTTTTGAAGCTCCAATGTCTAGTGTGGCTATGCAAGATGAAAACAAACTCACTGCTTCAGAAACAGAAGGAAGATATGAAGCTGCTATGATCACTACAAGCATGACAGAAGAATGTGAGATAGTCCTGATCAGTGCAGCACCGCAAGCTGAAAGTCAACTCATTGTAGCAGAAGAAGATGAAGATGCCATTATTTCTCCAAATGCATCAGAGGAATGTAAGATTGTGGAGACCACTGCAACTGTAGATGAACAGTTTGGACTAGCTGCTTTCAATGCAGATGCAAAAAGCAAAGGTTCTGTGATTTTTGTGGGAGAATGTGGAGCTCCTGTGCTGAGGGTTGCCACCAACAGTGAAGATCAACATGCCGCTTCAAGTATAGGAGATAAGGAGGAGGGGGCAGTGATCACTCTGAGCACAATGGAAGAATGTGATAGTCTCTTCACCTTTACAGTCATAGAAGAAAGTCAACTTGCTGCTGAGAGTACAGAAGTAAAAGACAAAAGCGAGGAGATTTTTAATACTGCTAACCAGATTGAATGCATCCTATCAACTACAGGTCCAGAAAAAAGCAATAATTCTTTGCTTGTCATTGGTAGAGAGAATGAGACCCATGAGAGTGGTGTGAGGGGAGAATCAGCAGCATCTCAGACCACAGTAGACAGTGAAAACACAGAAACAGATGAAAATTCAGTGAACCTCATGAGTGTAGATGAAGCCCTTTGCGTGGAGATTAGTACAGAGACTGCTGTGAGTCCAAGTCCTTCCTCAGAGGCAAGTGAGGATGATGAACAAGCTGAAGATGTTTTGCATGAGGAAGTTACATCAGAACTCCCTTGTATGATTTCAGAAGCAACAGTAGAGAGTGAAACTCTAAGGAACGTAAACTATAAATTTAACTCAGACTTGCTTTTAGAAAGTGACTTTTCTGAAATAAGGACTTCCCTGCCTAGGGCACAGGCTCTTTCCTTAGTTTCTGCAAATGAAGTGACTGTAAATACCAACCATGGTGAAGTGACAATAGAAGCAGAATTAGGGGAAAAAAGTGACTTACGCTTGTTGCATGTAGAAGAGCTGTACAGCAGTGATGACAAAACAAACTTGGTCAAAATAGATGATATTAGAATTGAAGTTCCTTTTCAAAAAAGTAATGCAACCTTTAATTCAGGTGAGGATTTATTTTTTTTCCCTCTTTTTTTTTAAGTTTTTGGTTTATAAACTGTCATAAATAGTGCATTTTATCATTATCATAGTTAAAAATAACTTACACTGTTCAAATATACCCAATTTCTTTGTTGGTTGCAAAATAACTGTTAATATATTTAAGAATTTGTGACAAATATTTAAATAGGCATGTGATTCTGGGAGTGTAGGAGTGACTGAACACAATTATCTGAGGTATGTTGGAAAAGAATTAAATGTTACTAGAGTGCAAAAAAGTTACTAAAATACATTGACTTAAAATTATAAGCTAATATTTGAAGTGGTTTGCAGGGGGTAGTTACCATGGAGCTACAGACGGGGTTTGTTATTAATGTGTTTTGGAACTCAAAACTGCTTTTACAGGAAAGAGGATGCATTTCATTTAGGCATAGGTTCAACATTTTAAAAAGGTAAATTCTCTAGAAAAAAAAGGTAACTTTTCTAGTAATTTTGAAGGTTAAGAGTGGCCATCCTTAATCATAACCCCAGATTTTCTCTGGATAGTTATTTAATGGTCAGATTCACACTCTTATGCTGAATTTTGTGTTCTGCATGCACTTGAAATTGTCCTCCTTTGTGTTACAAAGGAATCGGTCATCCTAAATAAATGAGTATTTTAAGTGAGCAATGATGATAGGTGTCCATTTTAAATAGAAAACTTAAGTTATGATAGTATATGATATTAAGGATATCATATTTTATTTCCAGATCCATTTTTCTGGAAGCTAACACTTGAAATGAACTTGCATGGTTGCTAGTTCCTAAAATACCATGTAATGAACATCCTGCTATTTTCAGCCTTTCTCCATTTTGACCCTCCACAGTAGCTGAAGCACCAAGTTTATGAGAATGAATACATTCTGTAGATGCCACAATGAATTCCAGATTATGACTTCATTATAAATTTTGGAGAAATTAAACTGTAGAAAAATAGTAGAGAAATCTGCTTATCTTTCTTTATACCAAAGGAAGTGGAATGATGCTGTTCAAGCACTAATTTTAAAACCTTTTCCTTCTCATGTCTGTCTTTGCTATTATTTAAAAAAACATTTTAAAATGTGAGTTGAGGTCCAGTTTCTCAAAGGTTGGCTTTACTTTCTAGTTTTATTGATATTTAGGGTGAGAAAGCTCACTCTGCAGATCTTGGGATCTTAGGAATTTATCAAGGAAAGATGCTGATTTAGTAAACTTGAAAAATGTTATTCAGTATTTATGCAAGAGACAGGCATGAGCCATGAAAATGTGAACTGCTACACTAAGGTATTTCTGTCTTGGTGCTTTGCTCAATCCTTGTTGTCCCTTGACGTAGCTTCTGTAAGTACCAGTGGTAATGGTAGTCTTATTCTGTGGACCACAACCACAATTTAATCACTTCACATGCATCATTGATGAATTACCATGTTATAACTATTTCTTTTTGTTTAGGAAAAGCTGTATAAACAGGCTTCTGAAATAGGTGTCCAAAAAGGCTGTAGAAGTCATATGAAGGTGCTGTCTGCATGGTCTGTTTTTCAGATGTTACAAGCATACAGCTGTTCCCATGGGGAATGAAATGGGTGGGGTTTTAAGATTTTCAGAAATGATGTTGTCACTAACAGGAGCTGCTGAGCTTTCAGTGTCTATGGAAATGGGAAATTTCAGTGGTTATGGTTCTAGAGCTTATGGATTTAGATCTAATTGTCACTTATAGAAAAATATTATTCTTAGTATTAACTCTTAGCTCTGCACTCATTAATACAGAGGTAATTTGCTGTTTGGAATTTGGTCTGAAAATCTGTTAGTGGGTTTTTTTTAAAGGAAACGCAAGGAAAAAAGCCAAAGTCAGAATTCATAAGTAAGCTGTGGTAAATCCTGATAGCCCATATTTTCCAATCCTTTTGTATTTAAGGAAAACATAGCAGTACTTGTGTTCTTGCAGATGCCAAGTTGGGGTTTTTTGAGCTGGTTTGCTGCAGACAGACTTGCTATTGTTTCTGTTGCCTACAGGAAGGAATTAAAATTCATGTGCTTTGTTCCTGAGGTGATACTGAGAAATAGCATCCTACTGTAGCATGAGATAAATACAGCGTAATGTAATCTAATAATTTTAACATATTTGTATTTCATTAGGCAATAATGCAGCTTTACCAAAGTCGGCAGAAGAACTAGAATTTGAAAGTAACTTGAGAACTGACGAGGTATTTATTTTATTTTGAAAATTTTAACTATACTGTTTCTTGTATAATTACACATCTTGCTAGGGTTTCTTATATACCTTTTGATTTTTGTGCAGCAAAAATGGCATTTGAACTTCAAAAATTTTGAAGGGTCATTTTTCAGACTATTCAGCTGTACTTTTCTAAGCAGCTGGCATTGAAATTGTGGGCCGTCCATGTTATGCTGTGGTAGAACCAATTCCCTCCCTCAGCCATGCTCTTTCTGTGACCACGAAATCCAAATCTGCTTTTTTCACAGTTGATCATACTGTGTTCATGTTGCTTGTGATACTACTTGTAAATAGTCATACATGCCTTAGCTCTTACAGTTGGCAATTGTTAGTTTAGTGTTTTGAAACAGTAAACATACACTGCTGTTCATTTCATTGTATCACTTCCTTGCCCGTCATCAGACTTGCCCATCCTCTATGTGTTTGAGGAACACTTGCTGCTGTTCTGTACTGTGATAACAACAGCCTGTTATCTGCTGTAACAGAAGAGTAGGGCATCCTGAATAATCCAGGATATTGGGGCTCATGGTCACCTATAGCTTGTGTAAGACCAAAGTAGAGCCCATCTGTTTGTGTGTCTGTGGTGTGATCCATACTAGCTGGGATTCCAAATGGGTTAATTCTTCATTCAGATGCAGGGCTGGTTCCATGTATTCATGTCTTGTCAAACTCTGGTAATAAGCATTTTGAGGGAGAACATGGTTCAGAGTCTCCCAAGCATCTATGAAAGGGTGGATCTGCACAGGGCTACTGGCTGCAGCTCCAGGGCAGAGTATTTCTCAACCATGGTTTTGATCCCTGGGATGCACTTCAGAAAAATCCAAGTCGGCTTCAGTCTGGTGGGATTTATTGATTTGAGTTGAGTTCCACCTGCAAACAGCTGTACTGTTTGCCAGCATAAGGTGATCCTAGAGTTGGTATAGCCATGTTCAAGTGGCACTGTATCTGAGTTTACAGTGTCCAGATCTGACTTAAGTACACTTAGCTCCATATAGCATTATCTATGCATCAGTAATATATAGCTGATCTGCAACCTGAATTTAAAAAAAAAAACACAAAAAAACCCACAAAAAATCAAAACACATGAGTTGAGAAGTGTTCACTGTACCTTGTTATACATTGCAGATACATACTTTTCTGTATACATGAACATTTCTAGAATATTGCTCATATTTGGAACTCAACTTAGAGTAGGTATTGCACCTTGACTTCCTGAGTTTTCTCTTGAGATCTCCTTTTTTTAAATTAATCTCTGGTGCCGATGTTAACTCTAAGGTCAAGGTTAGGCACTGTACTGTTCTACAGTAATGTGACTTAGCTCTGCTGGTGTTCCTTATTAATATTTGTACTGCTGTCTTAAGAAGAAAGCTTTTGAAGGCTTTTATAGATCATAAGACAATGTTCATCATAACATGACGGAGGGGAGTGAGATCACTTGTTCTGGATGTCTGCAATATTTTTGTTTCTTTTGATTCTGTGTTTAGCCACAACAGCCTGAAAGTCCAAGAAGTGAAGAGGGATATGTGGATCTTGATACTAAAGAGTTTCAAAAAGGTGATTTTTATACTGACAGCAACTTACTTTTCATACTGATTTGACTATTACTAATGATGGGAGGCTTGTAGATTTGATATATACTATATGTAGAGGGATTGTAGCAAAGCTTGCAGAAAGCTTCTTGAAATGTTTCTAGGAGCTCGTGTGGCTTTGCATTTGGTTTGTGGGAAAGAAGGAGGGTCAGCCTTTTCTTCCAGTATGATAGGCTGAATGAAAAGTGAAAAGCATTTAGGATTTTAAAAAAGTAGACTGCTAACATTCTATTTAAAATCAATAAATACAGAAAAATGTTTGCTTGGGAAAGATAAAGAAAATTCCCCAAAGAATAGCTTTCTTCCTTATAAACTTAGAACATGTTTGTTTCGGGTGTTGTGACAGGCCCTGTGAGGATATGACAATAGTAAGTACTATATGACTTAAGTCACAGAGACTTCACAGAAAGACCTTTTTCTTCTTTTTTTTTTCTTCTTCTTTTTCTTCTCCTCCTCCTCTTTTTCTTCTCCTCCTCCTCTTTTTCTTCTCCTCCTCCTCTTTTTCTTCTCCTCCTCTCTTGCTCTCCAGAAGATTAAAATATTTCTGGCCATCCACTGAAATTTGAAGAGTACTTATAAGTAGATAATCACTTAGCTAGAAATCTCAATTAGTAACTTGGATCTGTGCTCAGTAATTCCTTTTCCATGTATTAAATTAATCTTCAACAGGACAAAAAAAAAAAATCCCTGTTTCCCAAAACCACATTATTTTAAAATGTGTTGCAATTGTTTGGCTTTCCTATTTAAGCAGAAACAAACCCCTACTTTCTTCCCATCTTGATGGATTTTGTGCTCCAGATGCATTACAAAGATGTTTACAACACTACCAGATGAGAGTTAATCCTCAGTTAATGGAGTAACAAAACTAAAGTGAATTCCAAGAGGTACCAGTGATACTGCTGCATATAGAGTCCAAAGAGGTTAAAGATGCATTTCCTCTTATGGAGAGTTGCAGCTGAAAGCCTAAATGCTATGAAAGGACACACTGTTAAGCTCACTTCTAAATTTTTAGACATGCATACCAAAACAACGTTTTACCAAATAGAAAACAAAGATAGGAGTGAGATATGAGCATTGGTAAAAAAACCTTTGGATTCCTTTTTATCCTTGGGGTAGGTCAAATTCACATACCTGGTTTAATGGTGGTGTATATTCATATAAATCATAAGAGACATGCTCTACTCAGAAAAAAGAAAATGTAAACCCTGAGAATGGGTTAGAAGAATGTGGTCTTCAGGACAGCAGATCCAAAACTTGAACCGGTTTTTCTGTACTGTGATGTTTCTTTGAAGTGCCTGAAAAACTACCACTTCACATCACTCAGTCACCCAGACAGACAGTACTTAAAATTTAAAATGTGCAGATTGAACTAGCTGTGATAATCTTGTTCCATGTAAAATGTTTAACAAAAATCCATTTGTTGTGTAAATCATGTTGGACATTACATACACTGAAGAATAATGCTTTGTAGCTCTTCGTAGAGTTTTTTTTCTTTTTCTCCCCTACCACACAATAATCTCTCTCTATATATACACACACACACACGCACATATACATATAGCTCAACGTATGTAAAAGGAAGTTGTTTAAAAGACAAATGTGCGTCCTGTCATGAGTATGAACAGCAGACACAGTAGTTTAGTAGTCCAAGATTCCTTGGAATGTAAACAAATCATTGCTGTTTGAGTGGGTAGGATCTAGCTCTTCATTTGACACTGCTTTAAAAATTGAAAGATGTTGTGCAACTAAATAGTATCACTGTGGAAGAATTGTTGCTAAAACATGTAGATTTAAGAAATGAGCTACAAATTATATAAAATTGTATGTAGAACTGAGTGGTTTTATTGGATCATAGGTTTGTGTTCTTACTGTAGTTGAAAGAACTGCTTGGAGTGTTTTAGCAGCTTTTTTTTTTTAATTAGAATATTAATTCAGTGCCTTTATGAATCAGACTTTAAGGGGTCTGTAGAACACTCAGTGGAGCAGCTTCTTTATGGTTCTCTATGTATCTATATGAAATGGCTTTGACAGTTACGGAATTTTTTCAAAAGCGCAGAGCATTCATCAGCTCCCATAATTCATAATTATTTTCCACATTTTTGCGATATGGAAGGCTAAGACTCTATCAGAGTTGGAGTACAGCAGAGTCTAGCAGTTGGACAATTTCCTTATGTGCACTGTATCAGCTACAGGTCTCACTAGTACAATTACGGAAGCTATTTCATTGGAAGTGTCATGTTACAGCATAGTTTTCATCGCTTTTAACTTGATCCCATGATCCAGCATCTAGGGTTGTGATGGATAAAATTCTGATTCATTCAAATGCTAGAACTATATTTGAAATTTTAAAGTTACCATATATTTCAAAGATGACAGCCCTCTGCCTGTATTTTAGCCATAAAATGATTCTCAGATATCCTATGCTTTAGAAATCCATATTCCTTATTTTTATTTTTTTGTTTGAATATTGTTAACGTGAAGATTGGATGCTTCTTATTTCCAAAATTGAAAGTAAATTTTATATAGTTTCAGGTACTCTAGAATCCTTTCAGAGAGGTGAAATAGAGGATGCTATGATACTTCGCTCTTGTTTAGCTTTTCTGATTATTTTTGTGATTATTTTTTAATAGATTTGCTGCAAAGGAGTATTCCTTTGGAAAGAGAAACTTTTCATGTAAGTTCTTGGATTTTAAATTTAGTCTCTGTGCTGCTTTTTTTTTTTTCCTTACTTGCATTTACTTCTATTTACATTAAATATTCTCTAAAGGAAAATACGATTTTTGTGTATTCAGAGCCTACGTATATTGAGACTGTGCAGCTGTGTAGGTTGATGTCTAATTATTCTTTCAAATTTGCCAGTAAATAAATCTTCTTGTATTGTTGTTCCACAGTCTGTGACTATTTCAAGACTGTTGTTAACTGGCAGAAAAGAGAAGCTTGATTGTCCTCCTTGAGAATAGAGGACAAAAATAAGGATTATTCTTGGGGCTTTGATCAGGATTAGAAACCTGTTATTTTAATGTAGTCTACTGTGATTTCACAAGAACTTGGAGCTTAGAAGTATAAAAGAGATGAGTGGGAAAGTTGCAAATGTAAAGTGTTTCTTAGAGAGCAGAAGCAAGACGTTTAACGCAGATGACAAGCTAAAAAATGTGTTTGTGGTTTCTTAAACTTGAGTAGTAAACTTATTTATTACTATATTGTAATGTTGGTTGGCCACAGTTCTGGTGCTAGTAAGATACTTCTGTTGCTGCACGTAGGAGAGTGTCCTTTTAAATGCAAAAATATTTTGAGTGAATTGCCATGATAAACTGCTTTTAAAGCACATACTAGGGTGCTTAATTAAAACTGAGACTTTTTTCGTTAAAAATATCAACTAGAAATTCTGAAAATACTGTGAGTCAGAAGTTCTTTCATGGTGCTATCCTATAGTAGTAGCATTCCTTGAGCTCTACAAATAAATTGCTGTTGTAATACTGCTACTTTCCATTTTAATGCATGTTGTACTTGAAAGTAGCAAGTAGGAAAAATTTTCTCCCTTCTGTGTTTATAAACTTTATGGAAAAAAGAAGGTAAGGAGTTATCTTTCTTTGTGTTTTATGTGTAGGAGGAAAACTTGGATACCCAGATAACTGAAGAACATAGATCTAGAGGAACACAATGTAAATCTTCAGGAACAATGGATAAAGAAAAATGTAAGTGTTACAGAACTACATGAATTTGTGTAAAGCTTTTCTGCTGCAAAACAAAGTTCTACTGTGATTAGGCCATAAAATGGTATTTTGGAGGAAAGAACAGAATATGGGGAATTCCAAACTCCAAAGCAAGTGTTCTTCCCAGAACAACTTTTAATACTACACTTAATATATTTGATAAAAATAAAGCAAAGAAACTTTTTTGTCTTTAAAATAATTACTAATTTTATCCTTTTGAAATAAAACACAGGGAAGGAATATAAAGCTGAGGAAAGCTGATCATCAGAGGAAAATCTAGCCATTCAATAGACTTGGTGAGGTTGGATGCTTCCTCCTGTTAGATTGGAAGGAACTAAGTTTTAGTGTAACCTTTTATCTGTCTAGAAGCAAAAAGTGAGAAGCAAGTCAGTCTATTGAATGGCATAAACATTTCTAAGATAAAGTTAGATAAAGTTAACTTAGGAATAAGTTAGACATTTTGTTGACATGATAATGAGACTGACTATGTAATATCTATTCAAGCTCTGCCCTCAACTGCTTTTGTCTTTTCAGCATCAGAAGAATTTAAAAAAAAAACCAAAAACTACTATTAGGTTAATTAATAATGTCTTTTTTTTTTTATAACAGTTTTTATTCTGTTTCTAAGAATTTTGATTTGATGAAGTGAGTAGTTATAAGCCATGCTGTATTCCTTATAGTGTCTCACATAGCATTAACTGCTTTCTCTGTCTCTGGGTGCATTGAAATTAGGCTTGATGTTTTATTTCTTGATGTGATACCTGTCAAATTTCAATTTTGAGTTTGTCTTTAAAAAAACAAACAAAAAAATAAACCCCACTTGTAACATACAAGAAACATGGAATTCTTTTTTGTAATTGTTTTGTCTTCCCTTTTTGAAGAGGGGTTAGCATAACTTTCTGTTCATATTTCTGTAAATAAGATGCTGCTTTTCAGAATCTATTGAATCGCACTAATGATGAGCTAATATAAAAGTGGCATGAAAATCTGACAAATGCAGAAGGCACTTTTTTAACACTTGAACTGTTGTTTGTTTTTGCAGGCAACCAGCTGATTGCTCAGGATGGGAGGAAAGATGATGAACAAAGTCAGTGTTCCAAAATGAAACCTGATAACAATAAGGTATTTTCAAGAACATTTTTTTTAATGTTCTGCAATTGTAATGTAAGTTAGATGGAAGTCTAAGTTTGTATTTCTATAGCAGTTTATTTTGGGAGGTATTTTCATTATTAACTGTAAACTACTTTTGCATTGTCTTGAATACAAAATAACTGACTGTAGAAAGATATTCACTTTTCAAGGGGAATACAATTTAAAAAAAAGAAGTCTGTGGTGGTGTGCGCAGCACCTGAATTCTTTTGAGGTGTGGTGGACCAATTTGCACAATAGTTAGGAGCTTGGGATTGCATGGAGCATTACTGGATCCCAGCTGTCCAGTCAGTTCAGCATCTTCATGGTCATACTGGTCTGAGATCTGCAAGAGAGTATTAGACTTTAGCAGAGTTCTGGGTTTGCACTGATCCCTTCTAAGTCAAAACAGGAATTCAAGACAAAACAGATGTTCCTTTTAAGAGTATGTGCAGAATATTTGGGACTATCTCACCCATTGATTTTGATGAAGCTTCTCGGCATCGAAGTTTGTAAGAGACATTACAAAATCTTGATGAATAAAATAACTACTTGTGTATTGGGTTGGGTGGGTGGGTTTTTTTAGTATAAGTAACTGACAATGATCTTTAATTTTTGGTAAGATGCTCTTTTCTTTGTTGTTTCAAAATCATGTAGGAAGTTATTTCAAGTGATACAGCAGAAGTGTCCAAAGAAATTGATGTAAGGCATACACCTCCTGAAAGTACTATGGAAGAAAAAGGTAGTGAAACTGCCCATTCTGGGCAATTTTATGAACCCATGCTGAATGCTAATTTCTTTTCATTTGAATGATTCTGAGAGAAATTAGGAACTTGATCCCAGCAAATACTTGCATATATTCTCTAGTTGCTGTCTGTTCTATTACTGCTATCAAATAATGCATTAATCCTAGTTCCTTTAATGGTGAGAGCAGATTTGATGTTTCTGCTGTGCTATCACCCATCCACTCCGTTACTGCTTCAGTATGTACCTTGGGTAGGAAAGCTAATTGCAAATAAACAGGTGGATAGGGAAATAGCACAATCGGGGTATGTGACAAGAAGAACTTCTCCTAACTCTAACCACAAATAAGAGGTGTCCTTCTGTGGAAAAAAAACCCATGACATATTCACCATCAGAATCAGTCCTGTTAGTTTCTGTAGAGAAATGAACCAGGAAAGAGTGTGCAGGTTGCACTGTTGTAGTTGACTTATTCATTGCACTAAAATAAATAATAAAAGATGGCGTGTCCACAGTGTGTTAAGTGTTAATATTGGCTTTGATGTAACTGTCTTTGTGTGAGCAGTGTGAGTATCTTCCCTAATGTTAGTTTGACCTGTTCATAGTTTTGTCTCTCCAGTGAGCATGTTGATAAGTCTGAAACTGTTCTGCAATGAGCTGGTATCCTCATCCTCCTGTTTCATTGAATGTGGGAGAAAATTGAGTAGTGGCTTATATCTATCTTGCCACTTTACAGTGGGTCACCCTCTTGAGCTTTTGTTTTATCTTAAATTAGAAGACCGATCTATCTCCACTAGTGTTAGGGAAGCATTCTGGCAGACCAGTATATTGTTGCTACAGGCAAATAGTGTTAATTTGTGATGGGTGTTTTTAGGGAGTTTTGGGCTACAGAATGAAATAAGGCTTTTAGTGCAGAGGTTGTGGCTTGTACCTTTTTCTTTGTCTAATAAAAAAACAAAGGTGTACAGTTTCTCTCGTTTTTTTGCATGTGTGAAGATGAATTTATCATCGAACAGGAACTGTCTGAAAAGGAAAAGTGTGGTCTAGAATCAAATGAAAATTCTCCGGAGGTGAGTGGTCTTATTCATGTTAACTAACCAAGATAATGTAGGTTCACACTGAAAATAAGTACTTTGTCTTTGTATTTTGTTGACAACAGTATTAAAACTTTGACTTCACCCAACATAGAAATAGCTGTGAAAATTTTTGTTTGGTACTGTAAAGTACCAGAGAGTCATGTAGTTCTGTGTCAAAGTATAAATTCACAGACCATAGGACATCAGTGGCTGATTATTGAAGTAGAATTAACTCCCTTCCTACATTTAATAGCACTTATAAATTGTATAGAAAGCAATTCTATAGAGTCGTATTGTATAGAAATCATTTTTTCTGAAAACCTTGTAATTGAGATGTGGACACTTTAGTCACTAGCAAATATGACTTGGCTTTACAAAAATATTATCACTCAACAGTTTTAAAATTCCTTATGTTATCTCTTAGGCATATACTTGTGATACTCTACAGTGGTGGTTATAAACAAATGTCTGAATCCTAGAGATTAAAATTATTGCTGGCCTCTAGAAATGGACACAGTTCTCGAAGTTGTTGGGTTTTGTCATTTGCTTTTTTTG
Organism: Haliaeetus leucocephalus; assembly: GCF_000737465.1. NCBI lineage: Eukaryota > Metazoa > Chordata > Aves > Accipitriformes > Accipitridae > Haliaeetus > Haliaeetus leucocephalus. The sequence goes on along the minus strand of NW_010972981.1, from coordinate 998,506 downwards.
CTTCTAATTTGGAAGAAAATTTTAAAGAATAAATTGTTACATTTGTTTACTCAAGGCTTGGGTCACTAAGATCCGTTGCGGGAGAAGACATCGCTAGACTTGAGTAAATGCTGAATGAGGCACTTAACCTTCTTTCCTTGTAAATAGGAGAACATCTATTATTGGTGATTTTGTGATCCAAGATTGGGGATACTTGTGATCTAAACATCTGACCATATTCATTACTTAAATTTGTCTTTCAAAGCTTAAACTTCAAAGTAAGGGGCCTTTTTTATTAAAGGCCCTGTTTATATAGAGAACGTCACCAATCTGTATATTGGGCTAACTAGGATATTGACTGTTTAATAGCACTTGCTCAACTATTAAAAGATGTAGCCTGTGCTACATGGCATTGGGAAAAGGGGCTCACAAGATACAAAGTTTGGAGTTCTTGTAAGATAGAAAAGATGTGGTGGGATATACAGGGTAAACCAGCAGCGTTTGTGAGACCAAGTGATAGAGTTGTTGCGGGGACAGGGGCAGAAGGCACTGTGTTCTCAGGCATGCTTTGTGCCTGAGGCCAGCCACAGAGAATTTTGTATAATTGGGAGTAGTCTTATTTCTTTTCAGCTGTATCAGTGGACATCGTAACAGGCAGCGTCTCTTTCTATGAAACCTGCCTCATCTATATTTTTAAACTAACGAGCACTACTTCTGCCACTATCACATTATGAAGTTAGCAGCAATCTTTTTGTTATATTTCTCAAATGCTAAATGTCAATTACAATAACTAAAATATTTTTGTTCTTTACTTTTAATAGGAAAATCAGCCTGTAATAGTGAAACGGAAAAGAGGAAGGCCTCGTAAATACCCTCTTGAAGCTGTACAGCCTGGTGGTAAGTAGTTCATAGTACCTGTGTGGAAAAACAAGGAAAATAGTGACATTCAAGTTCTGAATTCATATTTCTTCCCTCAGGTGGGGAGTCAAAAGCTGATATGAGCACTGGGAATGTAAGTGCCTTTATTTTGTTTGGGTGCATTTAAACACAGTGATTCAAGAGCCATTTATCTGTTTAACAGTTAACGGTATTTCAGAAACATCTTACAGAAAACTTGATTATCAAGTTCAGTCTAAGCAAACAAAAAATAATATCTCCTAATATAACTGAACTTTGTAAGCAAAATATACTATTAAGTCAGAACACAGCAAATAACCTAACAGTATGAAACTTAGTACAACATACTTAATACAAATCTAAGTGTTACGCTGGCTAGCAATATACTTGTACGCAGGGTGAAATTCTGATTATGTGCACACATGTCTTTTAATTTGTGCTGAGAGTAATTTTGGCCTGAAGATCAAGGTGACTGTTTCAAAAACTTGAGATTTTTTTTTCCTCTACTGAACCTGTCATAATAATAGCTCATAGTAACTCTTAACATCTGTAAAATACAGTATTGTGTAATGCAGTTGTATTATCTATATTACAATGTGTATAGTTCATTCAAAAGATAGACATGCTGGTTAGTAACTTAAGAGCTCATGAAACATACCTCTGTCTTTTAAAGTTCAGCAATATCTTAATTTCTAAACCCCTGTGAAGTACATTCACTGCTAAGAAAGTATTCTGTTGGGAGTGTTTCTGCAGTGGAGTTGGATTACAGCACAGGGTAGTAATGGATCAGGCATATTTGTGGAATACAACTAGTTGGATTTATTCTGGTGGAAGGCTTCTCTCTTGGGAATTCCTGTATGTCAGAGTCAGTGTTATTGCATAGAAAAGAGGTGATTTTAAAGACAAAGTTGTATTGAAACTCATGTTTTCTGCCTGCTTGCCTGGTGAGGCGCCAGCTGGCGTGGGTGTCAGAAGTCTTGGGAATTTACCTAGGCTATAGATAGCAGGAGTTCTCGTCCCTGCTTGTTCTGTCCCTGCACCATTTCAGGCAGCCCTTTGAGTCCTGTCCCTTCTACAGCTCTGGTGGAGTTTTGTTTCAGAATTCCTAATCTTTCCTCATCAATTTCCCCCCCTGCACCTCCTGCCTCCCCCCCTCCTCCCCAATATTAATTTAATAAAATGTAATTTGAACTGGTGTGGCTTTTGATGTTTGGGGGTTTTGTGTTGGTTGGGGGGGGGTAGGGACGTTGTTTGTTTGTTTTTCAAATAAGAATTAAAACTAATTTTAAAATCCCCCTCAGAAATAGATGCACCTTGGCACCCTCAGTGCTGGAACAGAATCATCTTGTTCTAGTTCGACTGTTTTAAAGGTCTTGTACCTCTTAGTGATGACTGATTGGTGGGTCAGTGAGTTACAGGCTGGCTCCAGGAGGAGCGGTATCTGCCCTCCATCTGAGATAATGGTTGTGTAAGGTGAGATATTATCTCTGTGTGACAGTTTCCCCTAGGCTGCTTTGAGAACTTGCCACTTCAAAGGAAGCGTAGACATCCTAGTGTAGTTGTTCAGTGATGAAAGCAACTGGATTTTTGGACAATCATTATAGGAGATTACATAATTGTACATAGCTGTTTCTCATTCTGACTAAATACAAAATTCTGGTGATTTATAATTCTGCAAATCTGTATACGTGATTGCATAAAGTGACTGCACTAAAATTTTTTGTATTGTTAATAATTACGTTTTCAGAAATGTATTTGAATTTAACTTTGTGTCTTTTATTGCAATGACTTTAGTGTCAGTTAAGTTACTGAAACTGCTATGATTTCTTTTGTTTATGGGCTGATTTGACTAATTTCAAATATTTGTCATAAATTGAAAGATGCATACTGCTGTTAAGAAACTCAGTACAAACTTTCTGTATGCTCATTAGAATGTTTATGCTATCTAGACTTGCAGATACGTTATACTATGAATGGGAGCAAGTTTCTGTGTCTGTGTAATACAATCCTGGATTTTTCTGATTTTCTTTAAATTAAAAAACCCACTCTTTTTTAATTGCAGCTGCAGTTTCCTATCTTTGCGAGTAGAGAAAAAACACCTCAAACAGGTAAGCAAATGATATCTGCTTTAACAAATAAACAAAGATGAAAGAAATAGATAAGAGTTTTCAAGAAAATCACATGGGTTCTTCCTAAACATCATCCCTGACAGTCAGTATTATCAACACGTGAAAATATCTGAGTAAACAGAACAGTGAAGACTTGTCCTTAATTCCTATTGAGTTCTTAATTTAAAAAATTGCAGCTTGAGAAGAACTTATTTCAGAGATGCAGCAGCACTGTTAAGTGCTGAATAGTGCATTGCAGAATATACCAGATAATTTGTTTGTGTGGATAGGCACATGGCAGAGCTTCAGAGGCAAGTACGTACCCCATCAAACTGGTTTTTAGTGACTATTTTCCATTTCTGCTTATTTTCTTTCATACAATGACTATCAATCACACTTACTACATAAACTGTTTTAAAATACATGTAGGAAAAACTCAAATTTTGTTCAGTTAATTGGATTATCTGTGGATGTGTGTCTAAAGAGCTTAGTGGTAGCTTGAGGGGATATTTCCTTCCCCTTTCACAACTGCTGTAAGATCTTTAGAAGATGATCGCTTAACTTTACTCAGAAATGTACTTCTAGTGCTTCAAAGTAAAGTCAAATAAAGTGAAATACTTTTGTATTTCTCTTTCCTCTTCAAACCTGTGATTTGTAGGCAGTCAAACTTTGGTGAATTTTAGATGGTGTAGTTAATTTTTCACATGCATGGAGTCTGAACTGCCCTGGTTGTTTAAATGTGTCTTTTTAATTGTGACCATTCATAAAATAGACTTTAAAATCCATTCAGGAAGCAGATGAACCTGAAAGGCAAGTTAAAATATGGTTTGTAAACAAATACAAACATTCATGCAACAAATCTGAGAAAACAAGTCTTCAAAACAAATCTCCTGGAGTTTCCAAAAGATTAGGTTTCTACAGAGATACTGATCTGGCTGCACTGCACATACGGACCATTTCCTATTTTCTCCACATTTTTTTAAAATCTCAGCTTTAGTCCATACACTTCAGAATTGTCTCTAAAGGGTTAGCTGGCTGTGTGGTAGTTGGTTTCTGTCAACTGCAAAGAGACCAGACAAGAATGCGAGAAAGGTATAAAAGTGCATTCTGGTTTGTTTTTATTCAGAAGGACAGACATCCGACTGAGTACTTAAAGCTTAATTTAGTGTGTTAAGCAACATTTTTTTTTCCAGGTAAAAGGCTGTTGATGTCACAGCAATGTTAAGAAGAGTGTATAAAGTGGATGAAATACCCTGTTAAACTTTTCATCATATGTTAGCATTCATGTGAGAAAAGGAGTTGAAAACCTCTGGCAGTGAAAAGAAAAGTGGAATCCCTCTGTGCAGTTCACTTACTCTGGTAATTTTTGGGTGCTCTGCACAAGGGTTTGCAATAGGGACAGACTCACGTATAGAGTGGGAAACAGAGAGTTTCTTTTCAGTCAGTACAACTCATGCAGTTAACAGACATCTGGTTTCTGAAGGCAGCATCCTCCCGTAACACTGACACTGAACTTGAAACTAAAATTATGTTGCACTTATCAGCAGTTGCTGCTGTAAAGTTAGTAAGATTTTAAAATACTATACCTTATTATTTTTATACTTACCTTGAGGCAAAAGTACTACATCTTCATGTGCTAAAGAGAGGGTTGTATCTCTTAAGAAAGGCATGTCTTGTACTCACATGGAGTATTTTTCAATCAAAAAGCATTTTGCTACAAATTTGCCAAAACTTACCAGAATTTTGAAGTAGCTATCTTTTGAACACAACAGAACTACTAAATGTTGGTTATATGTTAGACTTATTTTGTGTAAAATACTTAACACAGTGGTCAGTCCTATGTTTTATTGCATTTCTTTATTGAATAGTTAAACATCTTCGCATTTTATTTCATTTGCTTTTGTGTAAATTTTTTTCCTCATAACCCTAACAAAGGAGCTGCAGAAAACTTGTGTGAATTTTAGAATATGCTTCTGCTCTTTGAGATCTATTTTTGATCCGTTGCACTGACATTCATTCTGTTTGTTCTATCAGTCTAATTGGTGATGGGTTTAGAGCTTGTTGTCTTTTGTGTTGCTTTCAGAAAACAAAAATAGGCAGCAATTTTATGGAAGGGGAGAAAAAGTATAAAAACTTGCTTTTGCTTAGGCTGCTTCTCTCCTATTTCCAAGGATTTTTATCCTTGCAGTGTTGCAGATAATTCCATTTGACAAAGCTCAAAAGCTTTGTAAAATAATCTTTCTTATCATAGACTTAGGGTAGAAGTGGTAAGCATCTACTATGGAGAGAAGCCAGGTTGAAACATGGGTTGTAGGGTTATAAATGTATTTCAACATGCACAGGCCAGTCTGTAAGAAGTACTGAATTGAAAGTAAAAAGTGGTTCAACAGAGGAAGTCACATAATTTGCATGCCAGGTATTAGACAGGTTTAAATATTGTCTTTTTGAGCTACAACCATCTTGGTGCTTCACCATGGGCATAGTTAAGCACTAGAACAGATTGCCTGGAGGGACCGTGTTCTTGGAGACTCAAAATTGGATTGAACAAGATCTTGAGCAGTAGGATCAGATCAATTAATTTAGCTATGCTTTGAACAAGAGGTTGGACTAGATGACCTCCAGAGGCCCCTTCCAAGCTAAATTTTTCTGTGATTCTGTAATTGGTTGACAGTAATTAAAAGGGGTAAGTAACTTTTGCATTTTCATTAAAACAAAACAGCATATGCAACAAAGCAATAAATAATGTTAGTCTTATAAAGCCTTACTGCTTAAAAATTAATCATTGTCCCAGTCTCTGTATATAACAAAATACAACAAAACCATATTCTAAATTAGATAGAGACTTTAAATGTTTTCTGAGCTTCTGTGATGTTTATGCGAAGTTGAGAGAGTTTGAAAGAACTCCTTTTTAAACTGATTGGCAAAAGACTTGAAGCTCAGGATTAAGTTTTTTTCTGTCCTTTCTTTCTAGGTACAGACATACCTGATAAGAAAGAAACAACAAATGTAAGTGCACCCATTTTAATTTGAGTTTATAATCCATATGTAAGGAAAAAATGTCTGTCTTTTATTTAAATTAAATTGTTCTTGCCTTACTTGCTTCCATTTTATTTTTTCAGGAAGATGAAGCCGAGAAAGCAGAAATGATTTTACGTAAAAGGGGAAGAAAGCCCAGGCGTTCTCTGGTTCAATCAGAGGAAACTGGTAAAAACATGAAACTTCTACTGCTAACAGAATGAGAACATATTACTGCTTACTTTCTGTTTACTAATAGCAACAAGATAAGCTTTATTCAATTTTCCTTTCTTGAGGAAAAATCATTGAGTTACAGCTAGTGTAAATATTATGTAAATATGTGTAAATTACTGTAATCTCATGTCAGAATTGCTACATCCCAGATGCTTCTATAAAGCGTCATGAATTTTCTACAAATTCTGGCTATGAGCTGCATAAGTAAACTATGGTGAATGTGTTAGCAAGATTAAGTCAAACAAGTGTGAATTAAAAATGTTGAAGCATAAAGGAAATGGAAAATTACTTACTTAAAATGGGATTTGTGAATAGAATACCTTTTCTAAACTAAGTGTCCATATCCTTTTGGAGGGCTTTTGGAAAATTATAGCACATGTGTAAAATTTTACATGGGCAGAAACACTGGAGCCAGAAAGAAAACGTCGGAAATTAACATCTTCTGAAGACGAACTAAAAGAGCAGGAGGAAGGTGAGGAAGAAGATGGTGAGGAAGATGATGAAGCACATTCTGGGGCCACAACTAGATCAGCCACAAGATTAGAGGCTCAAAGGTAACTGTGTGTAGAGACACCAATAGCAGGTTTTTTTCTACATTGTTCTTGGTTGTTGTGGGGTTTGGGGTTTTTTCTTTTATTTTTGGGGGGGTTTTTTTTTTGGTTTTGGGGTTTTTTTTTTTAATTAATGAGAGCTTCCCAAATAATTTTGGTTCTAATTCTAGTACCACTCTTCTAGGGATGAAGAGACAAAAGGGGAGGTGGGGAAACTGTTAGGGTCTCAAAAGACATACTTGAGTATGTCAGAAGGTAAGAATTGATCCTGTTGGCAGTCTTCATCCTAGTGATGTCTCAGAAGTTGGGTCTAAGGGCACTTAGTTCTGATACTTAAAAAGGGACCTCTGACTTGGCTGTGCAATTCACCATTTGATATTTGGATTTGGAACACGGTGAAAATGTAATTTCCCATGTCCATTTCTTTTTCCAAATATTATCCAAGTTAAATACATCAATCTGCAGCACTGGAGGATCTCATTTCTAATATGGTGATCTGCAAGCTCAGAAAGCAATCTTACTGCAAAAGACTAGTGTGGTAGCAAGAGTTCTGTTTTCAAGAAGCCGTTCATCTCCCTTAGCGTAGGTCTGCCTTTTTGTAGGCAAACTGAATTATAGCAGAGCTCATCCTCTTGACTTTGTTTCCACAAACAGAGATAGATATCAGCTTTGGGAAGCTTTAATTTATGTTGCTGCCTTCCAGAACAGAGTTGGAGTCCAGGCTTTGTTTTTTATGTTCGTGGTGAGATTTCTGTAAGTTCGCTGGATTTACTTCATTCCTAAGATATCATATGATGTTAGCCTTTGGGGCTTATTTGAAGCACTGTTCACAGTATGCTTTTGAATTCATAATTTCAGAGCTGAATCAGAAAGTAGTTATGTAGTCTTTATTTAAATAAAAACTGCGAAGGTTTACCACTACCACTTTGCAAACAACAGCTTTGTTTTGGTAAAGGCAGAGCGGCTTCCTTTAGTCTCGCATAATTGTTAACTCTAAAACTGTAACGAAAGTTCAGATATTAGTGTTCTCATTCTGATTGCTTGTGGAAACATCTACTTTTTTTATTTGGGGGGGGGGGGGGGGGGTGGTTTGTGTCTTAGATTTCCAGTGCTATCTTCCTAGCTCTGACTGTTACAAAACATCTCTATTTTAAGGTGCTGCAGACAGTCTGCATTTTATAAGTAGCCTTTGGAAATCTGTGGAAGGGGCAGCTGCTTCATCTTCAGCATTGTTGGATTATCAGGTTTTCTGACTTCAGTAACCTGTTTTCCATTATATGAAGTTGATTGCCAGTAACTAGTTTTTCATGTTCCTGAACTGGTGGATACTGAAGCTAATGAGTTCTTTCTTTACACTGGATAAGCAAATTCTCTTTTCTTCTGCAGCCTGTTTGCCTTTGTTTCTTTTGTTCTTCTGCCTGTACTACAAGCTATCTTTTAAAATTTGGACACTTTTATACCAGAATTATTGCAGATTTGAACTAGGATTTTTATTTAGTTAAATACTAAAGATTGTCAGTAAAGTAGCCTTTTGAATCTACATTTGATATGAAAATACGCAGCTTGGCATTGCAGTTTGGGTCTTGAAGCATGCAAATGTTTTTTTTCACTGTTTCTTTTGGCAACTTGTTGCAAATACTGTGCAGACTTAATTTTCTGCGCTTGGAATCCAAGAAGAAAGTGCCTTGGTAAAAGTGTTTTGTTATATATACATTCATCATTCTTTTGTATTACAGAAAGCAGCCCAGCAAGCCAACCACACGTGCAACTTCTAAAGGCAGCAGTCCAAGTTCAGTTTCTCCTAGAAAACGGCAGAACCTAGCAGCAAAAAAAAGATCTCCAAGTGATACAAAAATTAATAAATCTCCTCCATTGACACAGTAAGTATTAAAGTTGAATCCGCTGCTATTGTTTTGGAAGCTACTACATTGATCCCTTCCTTATATGTAGTATACTGCCTCAAAATCTGAACAGCAGTCTAGCTTTGCTCTGTTCTTTCTCTTGTCATATTTAAAAGCTTTTAAAGGATTTTCTTCTGTTTATGTTTTTTCTTTTTCTTTCTTTCTTTAACATTTTGGAAGACTAGAACTTTTTTCTTTCCATCCTCAGAAACCTCTTGGGAGAAGCTGAAAATGCTGTTATGCAGTATTTTAACTTGAGCTGTGATTCCTGAAGGGGGGGAAGAGCAGCTGTAGTTCAGGTTAAAGCAATATATGATGACATGATTCTAATGCTTCAAAGTTCCTTCTAAGATCAGCTGATAAAAGAGAAGAAACTCTGAGAGTCCTTATATCAAGTTTTGAAAATACTTCCCTTTCCCTCCTTCCCTGGTTCATTTTAATTTTTAAAGTTGAGATCACAGTGTAAAATCCCAAGGGAGTAATAAATAGGATGTACAGTTGCTGTTCATCTTGTAGTTTACCTGTAAAATGGGTTATATGCCAAATACATTTAGTTGTCAGCCACTCTGAAACTTGGCAATGTCTTCAAACTGAACCTCAGAAATATGTGTGTCATGCACTGATCAGCTGTCACAGTTCACCTCATGTTAATTACTTTGCATGGTTATGAATGGCCAGGAGTTTAAGCCACATTTATAACTGGTTGCAGCTGAAATGTGGTGGACTTGTATATGTGAGACTTAAGCCACTATTGCTATTCTTCTGTCTTTGTGAGACAGGGTACAAGATAATGTAGTTCATTATATTCTGTTATAATCCACAAGTCTTTCCAAAAGAAAGAGGAGGAAGGAGTAGAGCTCTAGCCCCAAATAAATTCTATATCTGGAGCACTCTGCAAAAACAGAATTAGTATGCAGTACCCTGCTAAGATGTGTGTGCAAGGTCTCCCTATGGTCTGTGCTGGTATATAATGTTTTAGTAGTGAGCTTTTAAATAATATGTCCTGGTAATTCATCAGAGATGGACAATGAAGTTCCATTCTCCAAACAGGATTGTGCCTGATGACCCTTTTTGTTTTACAGGTCCTACCATTGTTAAAATAATTATTAATAATGCTTTTCAGGTTAAAGGCGCAGTCTACCAAGCGTAAAAGGGAAGACAGCCCAACAGTGGTACGGAGAAAAGGCCAGCAGAAAACAGAGGAGACACCAGTAAAGAAAGCGAAACGATAATCTTTACCAGTTAGTACTGTTCATGGAAGAGTCAAAAGAAAAAAAACATCTGTGCTTCTATTTTTTTTAAAGCAAAGGGATTTGCACGTGCTTGTTTCAGAGCTCTAAGTTAATCAATGCAGTACTTTTAAGTTACATTTTAAACAGCTTTATAAACTATTGTTTATACAGAATATTATGTACATTTATTTCAGATGAAAAATAAGTTTACTTTGTATCTGAATGAAAAACAAAGTAGTTATATATTTTATCACTGACTTGGAAAGTTGGGGTTTCCCAATGTGACATGCTAATGCAGATGCTTCCAACCCATGAGGCACCCCTCAGCCTACTAATACACTTTGTAAATAAACTTGTAAAAATAGGTTGTATTTTACTCTGTGTATGAATCTAATCAATGATGGACATTTTATTTATTATATGGAAAGCATTGGTCTGTAAACTTTAGTATATACCTTAGGGTTTTTTAATTATATATTTTACATTCTATGCAGATGTCAGTAGGAAACTTCCCCTCCGCTCCCCCAGGGCTGTCTAAAACCTGAAGTTCTCTAAAATATGCTCAGACAGTTGGTAAAGTATTTTTCTCGCATGCATTAAAGTAGTTTAGCATAGTGAAAGGGACTTGGCTCCTTTCTGTTCACATTTGTGACAAAGTATAAAATCTAAAATGTAATCTTACTGGATTATATTTTCACTTGTGAATTTACTACCAGCCTCAAGAAATAAATAGTATTAGGTTAGATTTATTCACAGTCAGCCGACACTACCCTGAAATGAAACAGTTTTATTTTGCAACTAAACACCTGTTCTTTCAGTATTTGTCTTTTTCAACAGAGGGACCCATTGAAATCAAATGTCACTTCTCCTAACTATAGAGCTTCAGCATTTTATGTTACATTTTATACACAGGTATTAAAAATAGAACCTGGTATTATTGCCAGAATCTTTTTTTAATGTATATTAACTCTGGTAAGAGCAAATGTTCAAGTGAAGTTGTATATAAAGTTAAACTTTTCTTATGATCAAATGTGTCTCTTGTTATGATGTGATGAGTTGCCAAACAATCTGAGATTATTTTAAGTGTTTTGTTGATATTCTGGTTTATAATTAAAAAGAATTCTGGGGGGTTGGAATTTTACTTTTGTTTTTTTCTCTTTTTCTTTTGTGAGGTTTTTTTTGAACTTGTTGTAAGGCAGATGTTTCCGTCAGATATTCTGCTTGGTTTCTTACTGAGATTTTTATATAAAAATTATAAAATGTTTGCCAAAAACCTGAGTTGCCATATTTATTTATTCTTTAATTGTATTGCTGTGGAACTTGTTTTTACAAATGTATTTGGTTGGAGCCATGTCTATAAGCTTTACCTGATTAGTGTCTTTAAATGTTCACAAGTGCTTATATTTTAGGTATTAAAACAGTGGGGAAAGGACTTAACCATTTACCAGGCTTAGTACACTACAAAAGCAGGTGCACACATACTGGGGGTTTTTCCTAAGCAAACTCAAGTCTAAAAAAAGAAAACCTCTTTGCTCTGAAAATTAACTCCTTTTGATTTCTACCTTAACTCTGCTCCCATACTAATACATACCCTGCTAACGTACTGCTGATATATGCCTATATGTTACTAATGTTTATGCACTTCTTCGTGTACAGTTGTAGGATAAGTTGAATCCTTTCCTTTTTTTTTTATTTCCTTTATTTCTCCTTTGCCCGCTGCAGTATGCGTAGGCCAAAATAGTAGATTTCTTTTCAGCCTTTTTTCTGTAAGGCTAAACAAGCTGAACTGTTTGTTTTTGAATCAGTGCTTTCTAGACTTTTGATCATACTTGGAGTCCTTCCCTGCATCTGTTCCGGTTTTGTTCCCTTATACCTGAATTCAGCAGTGAGATTGCTCAGGAGGTTCCTAAGCCCCCCACCACACTGTACATTATTATCATTTCTTCTTCTCTCTCTATTTCTGCTAGTGGTACCTCTCCTGCCACAGTACAGTTTACATTTGCGTATTTCACTGGCACATCTGTTCTGATGGATTATAATGATTGACAAAGCTCCTACTTGTAAGTGTCTGATCCTCTTTGACTGCCAGTTGTCTGTTGATCTCAGCAGAGAAATACAACCCTGAAGATCAATGACAGTCTCTCAGAGTTAACCTGCTTAGAAGGTCTTCTACTGTCCTTCCCCTTAGCAAGGGATAACATTTAGGAGAATCTTCTTGTCTGTGGAATGTATCTTTGATCATTCATTAAATTATTATATGAAGGCATTAAAGGAAGTATTTTCCACCATGAGAGCAACTTTTACTTAAAGGCTGAGGAGGGGAAGTGCCAATTCCACAAACTATTTTAACTTGCGCACATTTCACTCACTGGATAATGGTATGTATGGCAATAGCATCTTGTTCCTTTTCAGCAAAATAGATGTTTCTGCCAGGCCACATCACTGTCCATCCATGTTTGGAATTTTTTTTCTTTGCTTAGTAGTTTCAAGTGCCTGTTACCTAAATTACTGTTTATACTTCACAGGTACTGTAGTGGTCTGCTGTATTTAAGCATAACTTGGGCACTGAATGTTTACAGTTTCCAAGTTTTTCATACACTGTCTCCCAGAGCCCTTCCTGAGCACAAGGAAGGAAAGGGGGCAGAGGAATCAGTTTTCCCTTGGGTGCAGCAGGAGGCACATCCATCTTGTTCAGAAGGTAGGGTTGTAGTCCAGCTTGAACCTTGGCATATGTATAAAGCAACTATACTTTCCTACCCCATGCAAATTTAGAGAGTTCAGGAAAAAAATACTATTCTGCACTGTGATGAAACAATGTCCTGAAAGTGTTTTATGGCGAGATTTGCTCGAGGCAGTTTGTTGCCACCTTTAGTGGAAGAACATGGCTACCCTGCAAATTTCTAAACTGCTTGGCTATTTTTTTTATGTTGTAGTAGCTGTTTTTTCTTCCAGTTCCTTCTCTTGGAACTGCTTCCTTTCTCTGAATATTACAATATTGAGTGAACCAGAGATGTCCTGGTGGAAGATGGAGTTCAAGTCCCCCTGCTGAGTTTTACAGAACGAGAACTTGAATCCTGCTTACCCTACCTCAGCTGCCTATGTCAACCAGCTGACTGTTGGCTAGTTGTCAGTATCTCCTCATTTTCTAGTGTATTCTGCTTAAAGGTTATTTGCATCTCTTAACCCCATGGTATTTTAGATTGAAGACAGTAATCTACTATATAGTTTTTAAATCACACAACTGGATTTTGTTTGGTTGGGGTTTTTGTGGTGGTGTTTTTTTAAACCAACTAAGGGCTCATCAGTAAAAGTTCATTTGCAGTTTTCATTTTTTGATGGGGTCTGGCAAGCTTGTGACTTGCAACTGGTGAAATTTCCCTCTAGAACCTGATCCAAAGTCAGTAGGTGCACTCAGCAGCTGGGACAAAGTTTTTGCTGATACTGGCAGATCTCTAAATGCTTCAGTTTTCTGTTCCAACAGCTTCTCTCGTAACACATGTACTTCTCAGTTGTTTCGGTTTTCTTCAGTGTGTGACATCCATCCCAAATACATATGTCCACTGTTTCTTCTCTCTCAGCCTATGTTCTGAGAGCATCATGTGTACAGAACCACCCCTGGCCCTGATCCCTCGAAGGCTGTATACTGTCCTGAGCTGCCTTTATATGTCCAGAGACTCAGTAAAAATTTATCCCATAAGACTTGGCAACCAAGAGCAGCAGGTGCTCCTGGTCACAGTGACTATCAACAGAGGTCCACTATGATGCAAGTCCAATACAGGCTTAGGAGTCAACACTAAAAGTGGTTGAAGTCTGATACCTCTATCAAGTTCTGCATTGGGAAAAGACCATTTGCCACCACAGACTCTTGTCACTCCTTGCTTTTGGAAGAGGTCGTGGGACTTCTGTGATGCTGAGAATCACTGGTCTGAAGAGAATTGCTGCCCTGAAGCTGAGTGACTTGTACGTGTCCTTCCAAAGCAGCCTGTGATTTCATTGGAGCTGTACCTGTTTATATTGTAAAGAGTGAATTTAACTGCTAGATTTTTGTTCTCTTCCCATTGAAGTCATTCCATGTGAAATGTTTTCAGTTTTAAGATTTAATGTGAACATCTTAAAGTCAACTGCACCTTCATATAGCATATACTTACTCCAAGCTCTTGGTAACTTACGTATTCTCAACATGGCCTGCTTGATCATTTCATATACGAGCTCAGAAGGCTCTTATCTTCACGTCTTCAGCAGCCTTCCATCTATTTCATTTGCTTGTACCTTCAGTTCAGAGGAAATTGCCTGTGTCAGCCTTCTGCAGGTTTTGGCAACTTCTTAAAGATACTGTGCTTACTTCTTCCAGTAGATTCCTTGTCCCAGCTATGTACGTCACACTCCATTACTTCCATCAGCTTCTCAAAAATCCTGGGTTGGTTTCAAGCAGAGTGTTTTTTCCCACTAAAACATGAAAGTTTAAACACCAAGGAAATTCTATCTACATTCTAGTCTTTGTTTCCAGATTCTGATGTTTCACCAAAATTCCTTGAAAGGCTATTTCTGATTTAAACCCCCTTCCTCTTTCAAATCTCAGCTTTTTAGCTCTTATCCTTGCTGGCTTTGTGAATAAAGTCCAAAAGAAAAACATAATAAAAGTAAATGTCTCTCTGGGAGTCCCTAGATAGCTGTATTTCAAGCTAGGAACATAACGCTCTTGCCAACCAACCAGGGAGGAAAAATACGGTTTGAAATGGCCGTAACTTAGTAGGGCAGGAATAGATTTTTTGGCACTGACTGTGCAATTAATTAGCCTAGGGTAGGGTTTCAGAGGCTGCGACTGCAAGGCACCTTTCACCTTCCCTCTTCTTCTGTCCCTTGGCCAGTGCCTTTCTCCATGCCAGTGTTGAGTTGTACAGTCATAGACTGCTGGACCAGGAAGCCTGAAATTTCCTCTACAAAACAAAATTACAGATTAGTTTTTAATGTGGTTGGTTTCCTAAACCAGCTGTTGATGGGGCTGTGCAAATACTGCTGCCTGTACAAAGAAGATGGCCATGTGGCAGAAAGGGGATGTGGAATCACCCTTCCATTATTCCATGGATTTGAGTACACTTAAGTTGGTCCTCCAGGTGCACCATTAGCTCTTACATGCATTTATGGTACCTCTGTATCGAGTAACTGGTGTATAAATGGACAGTGAGCTGATTTGTGGGGTTTATCTTTTCCTAGTGACAAAACAAGGAGGCTTCTGTCGCGAATGAGTGGTTTGGGCCACTTATAAATCACCGTCAAAGGTATTAGCAAAAGTGATTTCATAGGAGTTTATAAAAGTGCAGCTTCACAAAGTTTGATGGCAAGCTTCACTCTGTTACTTAATACATGGATGAAGTGTACAAAGAAAAATCAAGTTAGAATCAAACTAGAATGATTTCTAGAGACACCAAAAGAGGAAGGGAGAAACGTACAAACAAAGATCAAGTTAGAATTCATTTTTCATGATTTGTACAAAGATTGGGGGTACAGAACGGTAGGGGAGACCGTCCCGTTGACTCACGAGGCTCAGAGCAGACCCCCTTGCTTTCTAAACTTCTGTTGAGCTTAGGTGCAGCTGGATCCACTCCTAGTCCCAGACTTGGTCAACGGTTTATGTCTAAGGGATTATGTGTGTAGCAGCAGTCCGAGGTTCATTTACAGTTTGAGGTAAATGACAAGATTTAGTAAAACTTAATCACTGACTAATTTAACATTTACAAAGTGATTCAATAGAATATACCTAGGTCAATTCACACTTGCATGCACACAGACATAAAGAGAGAGAGAGGTGTACCTGTCAAAAATTCCCCTCGATTTCAGTGAAATATTCACATCAAATGTCTCGGCATTTCTCAACAGGCAAAGGGTTGAGCCTCAAGGAGTGAAGGGTATCAGCTTTCGGTGGCAGTCGTCCGATTTTCGCAAACTGGCGAGTCAGCGAGCTCTGCGAGGTGTCCCCCTCCGAGGGAGATGCTGGTTGCAGCCCGCTGTGGTCCAGGAGAGATCAAAGGGCCTCACTTGGGACCGCTGCTTATAGGTTCGTGAGATGGTTGACTTCGGTCCTTGTAATTTCATTCTGGCCTTAATTCTTGTCAGATAACCACAACAGAGAGTCATGACCCAAGCAGCAGGAGTCTCAGGTATGGATCCAGGCGACAGGAGTTTCAGGTGCAGTTAAGGGGGTGCCTACTTGTCCAGACTCACTGTACCATAGCCGGGATAAGAAAGTACCAGGCTGTCCCAACTCACTGTGCAAGAACACAATGTTGGCTGGTCCAGACATTGCTTTAAATTCTGACATGGGACAAGATTATTCAGGATTCTTTAGGAACTGAAGCCCCATTTCTAAAACTGATATAAAGGTTGGGGTTGCGCTCAAAGATTAAACTAGATCTAATGTTGAAACATCTGAATTTAAGCCAGCTGGCTCCCCGAAGAAGTTAGGAAGCCAAATGAAGCATCAAAGCTTCCTGTATTAGGAGACTTAGATCCTCAGATGCGATCCACAAAGCTAAGCAAGGTGTCCTGGAAGCTGACAGCACTGGCCTGTAGGAAACATCTAGGATTAGCTCCTCAAAGAGAAGCATGTAGTGCTGGAAGATGATATCTACCTTCTCCTTAGGTTTCACCAAGGATGGACCACTGTTGGCCTTTCTTCCAAGGACAGAAAGAAAGAAGGGGGTTTTTTATGCTGTGGTTAGAGCACGGGGGGCTTGAACCTGTCTCAGGAAGGAAGGCTGTGGGGTGTCCGAAGGTGGGTACTACTTTCTCTCCTGTTAAGATATTTCACAGCCCATGATGTGTCCTACTTGCTGAAGCAGGAGCTAGGGACCAGGTCTCACTGTCCACGTTCCAGATGACTGTTTCACTCCATAGTGTATTGAGGAAATGGATGGTAGGGGCATACGTGTACAAGACTTTGAAGGGTTGTTTGTCCAGCTTGGACATCTCACGAGGCACCTGATTAGCCTGGCTGCTTCCCCAGGCATTGTGCAGGATTCCTGCTGAGGTGGTGTGACACCCAGTAGGTATCTAACTCCAAGGAAGATATCACAATATTAATTATTATTAATGTAAATCCTCTTATAATCACAGGCCCCTTGTTGCTCTGTGGCCTCAGCATTGTGGAAGTTCTTCCTTTGCTGCATTCTAGAGACACAATCTAGGTCAGGGCAGCTCAGTTTTCCCTTGTGGGAAACAGCTTATGTGAAGATTATCTAAAAAAAAGTCATAGAAAAAAAAAGAAAGCATCAGCAACAATGAGGTTTATTTTGTGTATTTGTTTTGGGTTGGCATACTGACACTTGAAAGGCAAAGTGGGAGCAGTGGGGGCAGATGTTACTGGCTTTTTGATGTACTACTCTTTTCAACATTGTCACGGTTTAACCCCAGCCAGCAACCAAGCACCACGCAGCTGCTCACTCACTTCCCCCCCACCCAGTGGGATGGGGGAAAGAATGGGGAAAAAAAAAAAGTAAAACTTGTGGTTGAGATAAGAACAGTTTAATAGAACAGAAAGGAAGAAAATTATAATAATAACAATAATAAAATGGCAATAATAATAATAAAAGGATTGGAATATACAAGTGATGCACAATGCAATTGCTCACCACCTGCTGACCGATGTCCAGTTAGTTCCCAAGCAGCGATCTGCACCCCCAGGCCAGCTCCCCCCAGTTTATATACTGGGCATGACATCACATGGTCATCACATGGTATGGACCCTTTGACCAGTTTGGGTCAGCTGTCCTGGCTGTGTCGCCTCCCAGCTTCTTGTGCCCCTCCAGCCTTCTTGCTGGCTGGGCAGGAGAAGCTGAGAAATCTTTGACTTAGTATAAACACTGCTGAGCAACAACTGAAAACATCAGTGTTATCAACATTCTTCTCATACTGAACCCAAAACATAACACTATACCAGCTACTAGAAAGACAATTAACTCTATCCCAGCCAAAACCAGGACAAACCTCACCACCACCGCTTGTGAAACTTGCAACCTCAGCATGGATGTGATGTAGAAATGACAAGATAGGCAACCAATGACCTAGACTATGCAGGAGGACAGACTGGGTTCCTTTACTGATCCCTGCTAGCACTGAGATGTAGCTCTTCATTAGTACAACGTAAAAAACTTACTCTATGCAGGATATGATAGGTAGACCAGACACAGACTGGAAAGTAGAGGTGAAAAGCAAGTACTGAAAAATTATTACAAGTACTTTGCTGGGACTGGTGGCTATAATGTCACCCCTTTGCTTGCTGTTAGCTTAGCTTAGCTTTTATTTATTGAGCGTTCACAGGCACTAACATAACTGCTGAGGGTTAACAGTGAATGCAAGACACAGGTGTACTGCAGGTGTGCATCTCTGTCCTCACCACCAACATCTCTTATTGGCAAGCTAAGGTACTCAGTAATGTAGAAAAGCTGTCTGAGAGCCTTGATCTCTAATGTCACCAAATACATTGAAAATAATATGATTTCCACTGGGGAAATACAAACCTTTCTGTCAGTTGTGAGTTCGGTTTGGAGATGACATACCTGCTGCAGTCATGGCAAGCTCCGTTTGGGGCTTTTCCTCATGGAAGGACAATGTTTATACATGGCTCCAGCTAAGCCACACACAAAGTGCAGCTCTTACCTGGCTTAATAAAAAGCTCTACCACGTATTTCAGCGTAACTTGGACCCTCCCTCACTAGCGAACCACATGACTGGACCAAAATTGAGCCATATTTTTAAACAGGGTTCCTTTGCTGATCACACAGCCAGACAGCACAGGCACTGGCTGTGCCTCTCCGCATCTACTGAGGACGTAACTGAGAATAACAGAGGAACATCAAAGCTATCAGTCTTACTGTCAGCTGGACAACTTAACCCTCTAATGATGTCCCTTCCTTTTCTAGATTTTATTGTAACATGTCACACTTGCTATGCAATGATTTATATAAGTCAACATATATTAAGATGAATGAATAAAGATGAATCCATAAGAGAAAAATGCTCAGTGATCACATTCATGATACTCCAGCACCAGTTCCAGTATATAAATTTTAAAATGTTAAAATTAAATAGTCATTCCTGCTTCGGTGCCCAAAGCAAGCAGAGATCTGGAATGTGACTTTCCTTTCAGACAATGATAGGTTCACTCTGCTCTTTTTATATAAACAAAAGCTAAGAATTGCTCAGTAATATAGTGCTTATTTAACTCTATTCAGCCAGGATTTTTCAGGCTAAGTAAATAGGCAATATAAGGCGACTTAAACAAAAAAAAAGAAATAACTAATGATAAAACTTCTTTCAACTAATTTTGAACTTTGAACTCTATTCGGCCCTCAAGCACAGGAAATATCCTTTTGGGGAAGCTTTAATCAAAGTAAAATGGGACTCCCACACTCCTGGGCACATTCCTGGTGGGCTCCTTTTCTGGAGCAGAGGAGGGCTGGGTGGCAGAGACTGAGCATGGAAGTGGAAGAGGGAAGGCACCAGGGATATGGGATTTGCATGGCGGGCTGCTGGGCCCAGGGGAAGCACTGGGAGGTTGTGCCTTTCCCCTTCCCCGCTCCCTGCAGGGGTAGGTGTGATGGGACTGCCAAAGAGGGGGCTGGAGGTTGTAATTAGTTAGTTCATTTCTTTATGAAGGTCCGGCACAGGCAGCTCTGGAAGTCAGCTGCCTGGAAGCCACTGCCTTGGGAGGAGGCAAAGACCGGCTGATCCAGCAGGCAGGTTGTTCCAGGTTATTCCAAATATGTGAGATGTCTAACCAGACCCTACAGATCTCCAGCAATGGCAGTCCCCCATGTCACATAACCCTTATTGTTGAGATTTAAAATATTTTTTCTAACCTGAAATTTTCTGTTGCAATTTATGCCTTTTATTTCTTATATGACCGTATCTCTTTACAGCAGGGTGGTACCCCCTCGAAGACTTTCATTTTGCTTAATTTAGTTTTGTTACTTTTCTGTTTTTAAAAATCGAAAATGTTTTTGTTCTCAACTTTCAGTGTCTCATATATTTCTTTCCCTCTTCCCCACTGGAAAAAAAAAAATAAAAAGAAAAGGAGGAACAGCATGAAAGCCTCAATTTAGAAAGAAGCATAAAGCAAAGTTTTCTTCTGTTTTGCACTAAACATATAAAACAAGGAAAGTGTTCTGCATTTTAAAAAAAAAAGAGAGAGGTTGTTTTTTCCACTGTTAAGACTTCTACAGTTTGGGTTTTTTGCTGACCTTTTTTTCATATGAAGGCTTCAGATTTTTGCCCTGCAGTCAAGCTTTGCAGGTATACATTAGTTTGCCTTAGCCTGGAGCTAGCAGACCAAGGAGCTTCTTCTAGTGTAGCCAAGAAAGGAGAAAGGCAGCTATGCCATATAACACATTCACAAAGCTTTACTGTTACAGGCATATTGCTAGCTTCATTTTTCTTGCATGAACAAAACACATCCAGTTACCGTTTGTCCTGGTTTCGGCTGGGATAGAGTTAATTGTCTTCCTAGTAGCTGGTACAGTGCTATGTTTTGGGATCAGTATGAGAAGAATGTTGATAACACTGATGTTTTCAGTTGTTGCTAAGTAGTTTTTAGACTAAGTAACTTCATAATAGTTCTTAATACAATTTTACTGTATTTTCAGATTTTGGGAAGTTTCGCTTCTGAAGGCAGCAATAGGATCAGGGTGTAAGTACTAAGTATTTAAAAAACAATTGGATAATATTTGCTACTATGATTATATACCACAATGGCAATAATCCAAAATGAAATAAACCTTCATAAGTGAACACAAAGACAAGCAAATGCTACCACAGTGCTGGGTATGGGGATGTGTTGTTCTGAGGAACTCTGTGAGACAGAGAAGGAAAATTCTTCCATTCCTTCATAGTTGTTTCCTTTTTAACAAAATAACAAAATGGGGTTTTTTAATTTCACTTTTCTAAGTAAGTTCACCTAACTCTTCTCTTGGGATTTGTCCATTTGATTTCTTGAGATAACTGGATTGTTCAAAGACACCAGTGAATACAGGGCACCCTTCCCAGATCTCATTCCTTCGCTCCTCTCCCTCTTTTCACACCTTTCTCAAATTTTCTCAGCTTTTATCCCCCCTTTTCTTCGGGGGGGGAGGGGGGAATTAAGAATGGGAAAGTGACTGGCAGCTTTTAAAAAAGGGAAAGAAGTCCAATTACTTTTGTTTCCACTCAAGGGCATCAGACTTGAACCAGTCCATCCATACCAGCCCTTCAATTTTCATTGACCAGGGGAGAGAGATGGTCTGGGGCCAAAGTGCAACACATCCGTCGGACCAGTACTTGCTCTCTGCTTGCCCAACAGCTAGAATATCATGTCTTGGTCTGATTGGGATCTGGCAAGGGTGAATATACTAAAATATAATGGGAAAAACTTTCAGCATATTCAAATAATCTATTAGGGGCCAGAATCGTTACAAGGGAGAGGTGAAGATCCTGGTGCTGCTGAACTCCTTGGAAGCGCTGCCGTTTTGCCAGTAAGGGAGCCAGCCTTTTCCCAGCAGGGCTGAGGTCTCACTTGGCTGGTCTTGAGAGTTTCCCAGCCCTCTCCTCCTGCAAAATCTACACCTGGGAAGCAGGTGAGTAACTTGTCCGATTGCAAAGCAAGGCCAAACTCGGTGCACGCTACAGAAAGGGAAGCCCACTCTCCATTAGGTGCATCAGCCCCGTTGTTCCTGTGCAAGTCACGCAGGTGGCTTCGGGGCACGAATCGTGCAAATCTTCTCTAGAAAAGCAATGGCTGGGTGGCAGGTTGGTTGGGGAAAAAAAAAAAAAAATTCTTTTCCACGCACAGATAGTCCTAAAATAGCCACTAGATGGCAACTGGTGCCTGCCAGGTAGCCCGGCGCGCACCCCGCACGCCCGGGCACAGGCTGACGGCCCCGCTCCCGCCGCTGCCTGCGCCCACGGCCGGGGGGGGACACGGGGGGGGTCGGCCAGACCCATAAGGGCACGACGGAGGAGCAAGGAGGGGCTGGGATGCGATGGTCCTGGGGCCACCGCTGCCTCGACATCCCGACCTGCCCGTCCTCCGGCTCCCCCTGAGCTGCTGCGCTGCACAGGTGAGCGCAGGCAGCACGCCGCCAGTTTTGGCAGGAATTCCTCATTCCAACTCTATATTCGTGACTATACTGTATAGCACGCCATGCATAGGTCTAAATCCATCTAGTGTTATGTTTATAGGTACAATATAGGCATGTTAAATTCCACATAACATGGGTCTATTTTTATAGGCACATCGAACTTCTTTGGGGAACAAGATTTAGAGGTTTATTACAAGCTCTCCATTCCAGTCACAGCTACCTTGCCCAGACCTTCCTATTTCTCTCACTTTCCAGCCCCCTATTCCTAGCACTTTGCCGATCTAATTACCTCCACCCTCGCTTCTCATCTGACCTGTCTTTTGCTGCTCAGCGTCCCTCTGTTCCCACCCTGTGCCCTCCGCTTTCCTCACAGGGTCCCGCTCAGCTCTCGGTTCTCCCCTCCTGTCCTCTCCCCCTTTCCTTTTCCTTTCCCTCATCAGTTTGTTGCATAGTCTTGGATCAGGCATTCCCTGACCCCTCCCTCTGCCCTTGTCTTCCTTTTATTTCTTCAAAAGTCTTTCCTTCAGCTCCATTTTTCCCTCCTCTCAGTATTCTTGCCATGACCAAGAACTTTTGTGGACGGCAAAAGTACACGGACATACTGACATCCAGACAGGTTAGACACAGGCTAAGGAGCCTTTATGTTTACTCTTACTAGCTGCTGAGAGTATAGATGAAATGAGAAGTTGTGAAAATACCAAGTAGAGCAATTATAATCCCCTTCTCATTAGCTATCCTTATTCCTCATATTTTGCAGTTAACTCTGATGTGACTGCAATCACCTTTCAGGCTCCCAGGACCCAGCAAGCAAGAACTGGGACAGAGTCAACATCCAACACCAGCTGAGCCAGCAGGTGGGAAAATAAAGCCCGTTCTTGAAGGAAATCATCAAACACTCTCTGCATCTTAGAGAAAACGCCCAGGGGATTTCTGTAAGTCAGCTGGGGCCCAGATGCTAGGGCACATGATAAGGGATGCATATCAAAGCTAGCTACAGCCAATAACATCCCAATGTTTTCATAAGCTGGTCTTATCATGAGGGTCAGAATTAACACTTTTTGAAAAGCAGTTTATTAAATGCAAGCGTATGGGACTGAGATGTTCATGAGAAATACCACACACCATGTGTGTCCAAAGGGCTATGGCTATTGAAACAAAGAAATGCACAGATTCCTGTCATGACTTTGGTAGATGACAGGCTACTGTTCAGCTACACAGCTGGTAGTCTTGTCTTCTCCTCACTGAAAGGATCTCACTGTCTCATTATCCAGGTGTTCTGACATTTAATATGGTCTCCATAAAAGCAGCTGCTACCTTATACCAAAGCAGTTATATGACCTGCCCAGGCCTGCTTCTCTGAAGTCACCATGTATTAGAAAGTAGCTCTAGGAGCTGTAGCAGTGCGTCTGACCAAAGGCAAACCAAGAAGCAAGGCATTTGTGGTTGGAAGGAGAAAGTTCTTCCATGCCAGGTGCTGCCATAGCCCCCATAGACTGCAGAGATGTCAGCTCTTCTCTCCAAGTGTGCTGCTGCTCTTCCAGAGTCTACCAGCAGTTCTCAGGGCTTCAGGGTTGACACACCTTATGGCTGCAGAGATTTCCTACAGTTAGCTCTTGAGGAGCCACTAAAATAGCCAACTTAAACCCTGTGAATGAAATATTATTGTATGTGAAGGTCCTTTGCCTTTGGATGATTTTTGTCCCTTCCACGGTAACTATGGGCAAAGTCAGAGGTATAACTATCAACTGATCCTGTACATATATACCATTCCTGTTTGGGATGGTCAGTTAACCAGACAAGCATTGTGACAGTACAAGATTAGATTACAAGGACTTTGTTGCATATTTTGCAGAAGACTACACTTTGGACATCTTTTTGGAGCTATGAAGCATAACACTTTGCTTTGTTGAGAGTTGTATTTCTTGTTGAGGGAGCATATCTAATGCAAAATAGCACATTCCCTTGCACAACCCTTCTCAAAAGGAGTCCCTTTGACACAGAGGTGTTCCACTAAGTGTACAATATGTGAAAAAATATAGCCACATCAGAAGTCCTCCAGAGATATGGAAGGACAGCATTTTTGGCTGAAAACCGGGTTTTAATGCCTCCTACAGGCAGCAGTCTACAGTGGTCCTACATGGAGTTGGAATGCTGAGTGTATAGAAAAAGCGTGGGGGTTTTAATCGGCTCTCATAAAATGCAGACAATACTATGAAGCACCAGAAGGCTACACCACGCAGTACCCTCTTTCCCAAGCAGGGAGAGCAGAAAGCTCTCATTCCTCCTGCCAACAATAACCTCATCCATAGTGCAGGAAATCACAACTTGCCATCTTGAAAGTATTACCAAAATGTCCTTCCAGCCAGCACTCCTTCGCCTTCCCCGTTTCACTCGCTGGCGGATTTCTGCATCCTTTTGTTGTGAAAAACTTTCTGGAGAAATAAAAGGACCTTCTTGGTTTTCCAAGGGACTCAGAACTGACGTTTTGTCTACCCGCATGTCTGGTCCCTCTCACATTGCAAGCATTTTCCAACTAAGTCATGGGAGTCCTTTAGTACTGGAGACTGCTTCAACCATCTCATTTACTCTCGTTCATGTAATGAGTAGGGCGCAAACTGCTTTTGTCATATTACCCATTTTTGTTCTTCGTCATCTGCCTTAATATTTTTTTCTTCTGTTAGGCAAATCCCCAAATGTGTCTGGCTAATAAATTATAGAAATAGCTACCTCTATGACAGGAATACCCTGAGAACCTGCTCAGGTCGTGCTACCCTCAACACCATAAAAAGGCTCAGCAGGAGGCAACCTGTAACATAGAATCGCTAAATTTAGGCAAAGACAACACTAATGAAGACGGGAATTCTGAGAGGAGAGAATGAGTGTCATAAGGACAAGACGGTGCATATTTGCAGTCATCCGTAATTGACATATTCAAAGTCACTATTCTCTAAGATACACACAGAAAATATGAACAATATCTGTATTGCCTGCAGACAACTTGTGTCATGTTTGCTAACTTTCAGGTGGCCAATTAAATCTGCATGTGAACTGAACAAAACAGAGTCACTAATTTATTTGTGAAGTTTATGTAAGTATTTGCATTCTCACTGAGCAAGCCAAAAAAATTAGTGATTTAATGTAAAAGCTGTGTTCAGATGAAATGTACAGTCACTGTACATACAAAATCATTGCCAGTGGAAACAACTCACTTGGTGAACCTGCTAATTGCCCTAACTTCATAAACCTAGCACTGGATCCAAGGTCTCCAGGCTCAAACAGCTTGGCTTGGCTGCTCCACCATGGGTTATCAGGCATGGATTGTGGCAAGGCCAACACCGCAGCCGTGTAAGGCAGCTGCAGGTGTGGACTCCCCTGTCACAGGGCATGCAGAGCTGGGGGCCTTGTTTGCCACCAGAGGTGTCAAAAAGCTCTCAGAGAGGCTGGGGTCCCTTCAGAGAACAGAGCTACCATGCAGCGAGGTGCTCAGTCTAACCTGCCTGTCTTCGCTCTCTGCTCAACGGAGGGACCAGCCCACCCACCCTGCGCAATTACCTGGTGAACTCACACCTCTGGTTTCTCTTCAGACATACGAAGTCAATGACATGGGCCTGGATCCAAACCAGGACGGACGTACTGCGATTCTCATCTCTGCAACACACCATGTTTGAGGCACCTCAGTCCAGTCCCGGAGCTCCTGAGTCAGATCTGCTTCTCCGAGCAGGCACCCCAACAGCCAGCGCTGCACGCCAGAGACCGCCTGTGACATGCACAGAAATGCCGTGTCCCACCTCCACAGTTTAGGCTTCCTATTCCGTGTGAGGAGGATGTGAAACAAATGAGTCCTTGATCTCACATTCTGAAATTTTTGAGTGATCGGTTATCTGTGTAAACTTCTAACGGCTGAGTCCCAAACACTTCCAGGTATTACCTTCAATGGGTGTCTACTCCTGATATGAATAATAAAGAGATAGAAAAAATAATATAAAATGACTATTGACTTGCTATCAATGAAGATGTGACTCTTAGACAAAGATGTAAAATCACTGTATAAATGTAAGCAGTTCCAGTACCCTGAGAGGCAGGCAGCCTTACTTGATTTACCTAAGCGTCAGAAGCAATAAAAATATTTAAATGTTACCCCAATGTAGCCATTGATTTAATTACCAAGTTAGTCCATGATACGTGAAAAGCGAGCTCAACTATTTCAAACAAAAAGTAGGAAAGGTTATTACTTATTTATAGATTGAGGAGCAATGGTAAAGGAAACCTGGACTTCATATGATGTTGTACCAAATAGACATCAAGTGATTAATCTGTGCTATGAGTGTTCTTAAAAGCCTAGAGACTTGCACACAGCAAATGCATCTACTGTAATATGGTGAATATTCATTAAAATGTTCTAGTAAATAATGAGGAAAAATTCAGAACGAGTAGATAGACCAGACACTGTATGGATGACTCACACATATATGACTTTGGCATAAGTCATTCGAACTGTTTCTAATTCAATTTTTCTACCAGAGAGTGCAAATAAATAGACACACACACCCCCTTTTAAAATTGTTTGAAACAGATAAAAAACTAAATACAGGTGCTAAGTATCACAATATTTATTTCACAGAAAAAATTCAAAAGCTTTAATTAATGACCATGAAATGCATCTGGCCATTTGGATATGCTGGTTTGCTTTTTATTAGTAAATCAAGTTAATCTTGTCCAGGTTGTACTTCTATCCTACAAATAATTAGGTCAGAAGCTGAGGAATATATAGCCATTTACTGGGGTAGTAGAAAGCCTAACATAGAAATAAGGAAAGAGTCAAGGAGAAGATTTATTTCAAAAGACAGTCTCGCCTGAGCACAGTTGCAGGACGGGGCTCTCGGTGCGTACACAGCTCGTGGCCTCCTGGCACTAAGCGGAGGAAAGGACCGTACATCCTCACTCTTTCTCGGGAGCGTGATGATTAGATAGTCCGCATGTCTTTTCCTTTGCAGGGTCTTGCAAGGAGGAATAATTCAGCAGGAAAACTGCCGTGCAGTGAAATGAAATGTTGGCAGTTTGTGTTTGTGCTGGGTACTCTGCATGCCAAGCCTTCACTTTTTACTATAAAGATGAAGCAACAAGAAGGAGATTTGGGTTGGTTTCCCCAGAAACAGCATGTCTGAGCAATAAAACGGGGCCAAATTGTGTCACCACATATATGCAACCCGCAAGATTCAAGCTCCTTTCAGTTTGGTTGTAAACTCCTATAGAAGCGTTTGTGTTTGAGCCTCCCAGCCTTAAAGGACATGGGCTTTTCCCCATATAAGGAGTATGAGCAGAGAAAGGGGATTGCAAACCAGCTACTAAAACCTACTGAGCTAATTTGCTAAGAGGTTTTCAAGTTAGTAGGATTAAAGTTCTCATTGTCAGCATTATAGTTGCACGTTCACCAAGTTTAATATTCAGTTGGATTCTAAAAATGGTTCCGATTTTTCTCTGAATTGTAGGTGGTATATCCTTCTGTCACTGAAGTCCAGAAGCACCTTACAGCTGACGTCTCAGCAACAACACAGGATCCTGACGTCAACTGCAAAAAGCAGTTTGAAGGCTGAGTGGTTACTTACACGAGGTCCCTCACAAAATGCATGGAGAAATCCTGCTAGGAGCTTGTTTTGGAGATGCACAGCTGTCACCTACTGTGTAGCTACAGTCACATTTGCTTGGAAATAAATTGTTATTACTTAAGAAATAGAGTCAAAACCCGATCAAAAGCAGATGACCCGAGATTTTCCTGCAAAACCAGCAAGCTGTCCAGGACACGTTTACGTGCCTTTGCTGCACAGCCAAAGAGGAGCACAGCCGAGGTAAAAACCATGAACCAAATCTTCCCCATCACCAACAGAGTCACAGGGGTTGAAGTTCCTTGCAGGAAGAAGCACCGTTTGTACCATTGCCATCTTCCACCTAAGCCCCTGGAAGACCCAGCAGGAGACTCTGCGAGGATTTGCATCGCTCTGTGTGTATCGGGAGGCAAACTAGGAAGAAGCCTGGGGAGACAGCTTCAGTCCAGGAAAAAAATATCCCCACTAATTAGGTATGGCAAAGGTATTACCCACCACCATGCAGGCTTTGAGAAGTGCTGCCAAGAGGGCTACGGTGTGGGGTAGCTCTGGGCCATGAAACCCTTTGGCCTGCCTCAGAGCTGAGATAGTCAGGACAGAAGTGGGACTGAGCTAGCCTGGCTCTGCCCGAGAGCTGGCGCATGGTGGCTACATCGCTAATTAATTTCCCTTCCCGGGCAAATCCTACCCCGAAAGAAAGGTTATAACATTTCCTTTTCCCAGCGCAAGCTACTCCCACCCAAGGGACCACCTGGGTCTTTTTATACAACGCTGTACGTTGTATAAAAAGCGTGTGCTCATACAAAGGCTTTTTTAAGGTTTCGCAGCCACCTTCGCGCTGCCGTCCACGCGTTGACCTGGTGCTTTTCACCAGACGCCCACGAGCAGGACACGTCCTTCCCTGTTCCACCGCCCCAGGCGCAATACGCAGTGCTCCTGCGAGCGGCTTTCCCCGCACCTGGAAAGAAAAACCTCTCGGGTGACTGCCTGCCAGAAGCCACCTCACGCTGCAGCCGGCCAGGCTCCGCTCCCGCCACGGCTCGTCACCGCACACAGGGACGGGGCACCGGCCCTGTGCCTTCTCCCCGGTGTGTCCCCACCGCGGGCTGGCCCTGCCCTGGCCCGCCCCGGCCCCCCGATGTCACCG
>NW_010972981.1:969445-969673 GCF_000737465.1 Haliaeetus leucocephalus | reverse complement strand
CCGCCCGCCCGCCGGCAGCGCCGGTGGGGAACGGGAGGGCGCGGGGCGGCCAGCCGGGCTCCTCCGCGGGGGGTCGCAGAAGGAGCCGGGGGCTGCCCGGGTGGGAGAGGCGGATCTGGGGCACGGCGGGCTCGGGGTTTTCCCCGCTGCCGGGTCCCACACGGCCGGGCGACGGCGGATCCGACGCGATAGAGGGGTCGGGGCCGCTGCCAAGCCGCGGGGAGCGGC
>NW_010972981.1:967213-968975 GCF_000737465.1 Haliaeetus leucocephalus | reverse complement strand
CGCCGCTCCCCTGCGCCTTACCCCCGCTGCTGCTCGCTCTCCTCCCGGCCTCCTCCCCAGGCATTTCCTCCCGCGAACAGTAGTTTTCTGGTCGGGAAGAGGGCGCAGAGATCGCCCCGGGAGGCGGGAGAGGGGGAGAGAACCAAAAAAAAAAAAAAAAAAAAAAAAAAAAAGAAGGGGGAAAAAAAAAAAGGAAAGGAGGTGGCGGGGAGGGAGCTGGGTAAATTAGCAAAGAATTACAGCCATTGTAAACTAACCGCAGGTATTTCCAAGAGCTTGGACGCGAAACCTTGTAAATCAGGGACTTCGCGGGCTGGAGCCCGGCTGCGCCGGAGCTCGGCGGGAGGCTGCACGGGGGGAGCGCCTCTCTCTCCCCCTCGCCGCTCCCCCGGCCCCAAAGCAGCCGCCGGCTCGGCCGTCTGCCGCACCTGAGCAGAGCCCGAAAGAAGGGCACGCCGGAGAGCTGCCCCGGCCAGTCCTGCCCGCAGCTCCCCGTCTCCGCCGTGCCCAGAGCCCCTCTCCGGCCGTCAACCCAAACCCACGGCTCCCGCCACCCGCACCCCCAGCCTTTCCCCGTAGAGAAAGAAGAGCGGAGCCCTCCCTCTCTCCCCACTTCCCCGTCCACGCATCTCCTCTGACACCCCAAATTTCATCTCTCGGCTGTTTAGCACCCCTTAAAATGCCCGCACAGGGCAGCCTTCCTACACCTCCTACACACCTCCTCGTAAGTGGATTTCTCGCAGCTTCCCCAGATGCCTCTTATGTCCCTCCAGCTCTTAAAAAAAAAATAAATAAAAATCCCCCTTTGGCTATTTCCTGAGTGTATCGTGGCACCGGAGACTTGGGCGGCAGAAGCGATGGCTTTCCCGGGAAATACCTGGCTGGGAAAAAGGGATGGTGAGTGAGTCCAAGCAAAGTTATTAGAACATGCTGAATTTGTTCACAGGGATAAAGCCTGTTCTCGTCCCGTCACGCAAAGGTGCTCTCCGGCGTCGTGCTGCGTATGAAAGCGGGATTATTTATTTTATTAATTTATTTTCCGGGTAAGAATGGTCATTGAAACCATTTAATTCCTGCCAGAATCGTTGATAATCAATTACGGTGGCTTCGTGGTCTGCTGCAAACAGACGCTCGTCTCTGCGGGATCACGGAGGGCAATGCTGGAGGTCGGACGCCGCCCGCGAAGCAGCAGGTTGACACCCCGGGAATTCGGCTCACGAAGCAAAGCCGAGGCTGCGGGTATCATTTCGATATGCTCTAGCTCGTTACGTTGCTGGGTCTCCCCAGCACGAAAAGGACGCGGCGGTGAAGCGCTGGCGTTCCATTTCTCGTGTACCTGCTCGGTACCCTCGCCGGGATTTTTCTGTTGGCTCTGAGAATGCCGATAATGCCTGAAATAAGGAAAAGCACGGTGCTTGGGGGCACACTGTTGTTTTGGCAACGAGTCGCATTTACACCATTCACGTGGGTGTAACAGTTTCCAAACCCTTCTTGTTTAGGGCCATTTTCTTCCAGGGAAAGCATCGTTTCGAGGACAGCAGTCTTCAATCGCCCGCCTCAAACGCTCTTTCAAAGCCCCGGGGACCAAAGACCGTCCCTACCATAAAACCGACCGCGTTTTTAAACAGATGGAACGGCCAAAACCCCCATTTTCGAAGACCGGTCGAGGCAGGTTTGCACCTACACCCCCAAGGCGAGCGCCCGGAGCTTGGGGCGCTCGCCCCGCGCCGCGCACGGCCCCGACCCCGGCGCGCCGTCGCCT
>NW_010972981.1:963847-966358 GCF_000737465.1 Haliaeetus leucocephalus | reverse complement strand
GGTCTCCTGCGCGGGTGCGGGCCCTCCGCGGAGCGGGGCGCGGGGATGTGGGTGTCCCGCTGCCCGCCCGCCCTGACGGCCGTGCTCTCGCCCCGCCCGCAGATCGCAGCCCCCCGGAGGAGGAGGACGGAGCGGGCAAGTGCGGGAATCTGCTGCCGGGGGAGGAGGAGGCGGCGGCGCCGAAGCCGCGGAAGAAGCGCTCCCGCGCGGCCTTTTCCCACGCGCAGGTCTTCGAGCTGGAGCGGCGCTTCAACCACCAGCGGTACCTGTCGGGGCCCGAGCGGGCCGACCTGGCCGCCTCGCTGAAGCTCACCGAGACGCAGGTGAAGATCTGGTTCCAGAACCGGCGCTACAAGACCAAGCGGCGGCAGATGGCCGCCGACCTCCTGGCCGCCGCCCCCGCCGCCAAGAAGGTGGCCGTCAAGGTGCTGGTGCGCGACGACCAGAGACAGTACCACCCCGGCGAGGTGCTGCGGCCGCCCTCGCTGCTCTCCCTCCAGCCCTCCTACTACTACCCCTACTACTGCCTGCCCGGGTGGGCTCTGTCCACCTGCGCCGCAGCTGCCGGCACCCAGTGAGGGGCACACGTACATGACCCGCGCCCCCCCTGCCTCCAGCCTCCCCCACCGCACACACTGGCAGCCAGGAAACCCATCTCCCCTCTGCCACCCCCACCAGCCAGCCAGCCAGCTTCTCAAATCCAGAGCCCCAGCTGCAGTTCTCAGTGCCTTGGACAGTATTTATTATTATTTTATTGTTATTTTTATTATTAATATTATTTGGATGGTTCCTCACCCTCTCCTCTTCCAACGTAGGACTTCTCGGCCACCCCCGCCCCGACCCTCACCCCGTCCCCACCCCGCCAGCCGAGGACTCTCGCGATTCGGCACGACTAGTTCATGGTATCCATGTTGTCAGTGTATTTGGTGTAGACTTTTTGTTTGTTTTATTTCGCTTCGGATTCGTAGAGACTCGATCTTGTGTGGGAGAGAGAAAGAGAGAGAAAAAAAGGAGAGGAAAAAAAAAAAAACAACCCGCAAAACCAAATGCAGCTCAAAAGAGGAGATCAAGGACTCCCTCGGTGGATTGTAAGGAAGATTATTTTTGACGTCTGTTTGAGTCCTTGGTCTTCCAACTCGTTGCAAACTGAATGTGCCTTGTATGGTGCTGAATGTAAGGAAGCCTCTTTCAGATCCCCCCTGCTTTTGTTGCCCATGTTATTGCTGTACTCCATGATCCCTGGCAAAGGATAAATATGTCACAAAAGGGTGAGACTTTATATCGAAACCCCAGACTTCTTCTTTTCCTTTTTTCCTGAGATCTTTCCGTGTTCGGGGAGGGAGGAGTTACGGATTTTTCGCACTTTCCAGTTGTATTAAAGTTGTTGTTATTATTATTTTTATATTCAATGTGAATATTTCTAGTCAGGCTTTTTAAGAAATCGATGTAACGGGAAATTTTAATACCATCGGTGCCTTTTACAGTTCTTCTGCAGACCTCTCCTTCAGGGGCGGGGATTTCTGATCTGCTCAGCAATGTAATTACAGTCTCTTTCTTTCAAGGTAACTCATTGCTTTTTTTTTTCCTTCTTCTTATTTTTTTTCCTCCCTTTCTCTTGTAATGGCACTGTGCACTCAACTAGATTATTTACTTCAAATGAATTGTGAATGTTTGTAAGCTACCCGCTGTTCTTTTTTTTTTTTTTTTTTAATTTATAAACTTTAGTTTAACACTTAGCTCTGCCGCTTGTGTCGTTTCTGAGAGCGGATACGGATTTCCCCAGCGACTTTTTCCCCGCAGCAGACTTCGGGCTGTAGTTCGGACCACGTCCCTCCTTTTCCCACTCGCACGGAGGCTGACAGTGGCTCTGGTGGGAACAGGCAGCTCTGGCGGTGGGGATGGTGGGGCCTGGCGGAGATCTCACCCCCCGGTCCCCGGGGCCGCTGTGCCCGTGGGGACCGTGCAGCACCGGTGCCGGTTCCCTCCGTGGGAAGCGGAGGGGGCGAAGGGGCTGGGGCCGGGCGCCTTAAGGAGTTATTTGATAATGCCTGTCCAGGACGGAGCGATCCCTGCTTCTGCCGGAGAGCCGGGGTCGCTGGTTTAATTTACGGCTGCCGGGGTTACGGTGAGGATGCGGTGCGGGCGGAGGAGCCGCGGGGAACATCAAGTCGGTTCTCCCGGGCGAGGGCGGTCTCGCTGGGACGTTTCCACGGGCCGTGTCGGCTCACACCCTCGGCAGCTCCCGGGGAAAGTGCATGGCTCGGAAGAGTGTTTTCTCTCCGCCGGAGTCTGGCGGGGAGGCCGGGGCCGGGGGCCGCAGGCACCGGCTGGGGCTGGGGCTGCGGGATGGGGCTTCGCAGTCCTGTTCGTATCCCGACACAGCCGCGACAGCCGCTTGGGGCAGCCTCCCGCCTTGGACTGAATCCCCTCCAAGCCTCCGGCGGCGAGCCCGGGCCCTCGGCACGGTGGCTGGCAGCGCATCCCCGCCGCCGGCCGCCGGCCCTCCCCGCC
>NW_010972981.1:963336-963813 GCF_000737465.1 Haliaeetus leucocephalus | reverse complement strand
GCCGGGGTGGGCAGCTCCGAGCCGAGGGACCGGCGCCGGGCAACGGCCCTCGCAGGGACCGGAGCCGGCGGTGGCTGCGGTAGTTTCCCCGCGCCGGTGCAGCCCTGCCCGGGCCTCCCTCACAGGCGGCCGCTTTGCCCGGCCGCCGCCGGCGCTTCTCCATCGCCGCCGGCTTCTTTCCTTCCCCGCCGGGTCGCACGGGCTTCCCTCGGGCTCCCGAGCACGGAGAAGCCCCTGCTGCCCCATGCCCCCCCGGCCGCGGTCCTTGCGAGCCGCCCCGAGAGGCGGCCGGGCTGTTTCCTCCTCGGCCCCCTCGCCCCGGCCCTCCCCGGTCGTTATTGCCCCCACCCCGCGCCAGGCTCGGGCAACCCGCGGGGCGGGCTGGCTGCCTTCGCCCCGCAGGGGCCACGCACCCGGGCTGGCACCCCCGGCTGCCCTCGGCGGTGGGGAGAGGGGCGGCGGGGGGCGGCCCGGGGG
>NW_010972981.1:960948-963315 GCF_000737465.1 Haliaeetus leucocephalus | reverse complement strand
GGGCATCGGGGCGGGGGAGGAATGCTTTGGGTTTGGTTTTGTTCCGCCGGGCGGGTCGGGAATCCTGCTCGGCCAAAGGAGCGCTCCAGAAGTAGCGGTCCTGTGCTCTATGGCGAAGACCTGGGCGGACGCGGGAGGACTGACATTTATTAGGCCCGATCCTGAAACCCTTTTTTTTCTTTCTTTCTTTCTTTCTTTCTTTTTTTTTAACTGTTTCATTCCACCTTTCCCACCGCTTTCCCTCCTGGGAAAATGAAAGTTTTGGATGGCAGGAGCAGGGCCCCCGTGCACTTGGGAAGGCGAAGAGGAGCCCCTGCTGCCCCGCAGACAGCTCAACTCCCTCCTTTTCTTGCCCCTGGGGACGTTTCTCTGCCTGCAGCCCCGTGTCCCCGTGTGAGGCGTGCAACCCCATACAAGACGTAGAGCCGCTGACTCCCATCCCAGCTTCGATGGGACAGTTTACACCAGCGGAGGTTTTGGCCCCGGCGGGGATGGGGAGGCAAGGCGGCGGGGTGGCTTTCGGCGAAGCTGGTTATGGTTGCTACCGGGCTCCCTGTTGGAAAGAGAGGATTATTTCGAAGCCTTCTTTTTCCCGTAGGTCACCGTGTTTTATTATTTTGCTTCGTGCTTGCTGACGGATGTAGCGCTGTAGGGAACCGCCTGATCTGAAAAGAAAGCGTCGGTCATTAGAGCTTCCCCGGGGATCCCCGGGCTGTAACGCGGGATAACAGACGCGGGATAAAGCGTCAAACTGGTTTTCTTCGAATCCGGTAAAACTAAGATTCATTTTACTCGAGACAGAAGTTGCTGAAAAAGATGATCCGAGTGAAGTTACTTGGAATTTTAGGATTGTGTTTCATATCGAATATTTACGCATCGAGAGTGTCTTCGTTTGACGTTGGCAAAAGCCGGTATTTGAGAAACGTCAGTGTTTTGCATCGGGAAAATTTAATCGATAATTTAATGGAATTTTACCGGAATTTGGAGGCGTTTCTAGTCCTGTTTGTATTGAAAATTTTACGATTTGAGTTATAAAGCAAACGCTCCGAGTCTTTTTGTCTTTTCTTAATGACGAATTCCCTAGTAACTCGCGCGTAACTGTACCAAGGCCAAAGGAGTCGGTCTGGATTTTCGGCGTTGAAGCAAAATGATAGCAAAACTATATATAGCTGATAGCAAAACCTGGGCTCTAACACGCTCTCTCCGTCCCCTCCGAACACACATTCAGCTCATCAGCACATCCACGGCTGCAGCAAGAAAATAATCTCCCTAACGATATGTCCCGACTGCGGCCTCTCTCCCAAACCCCGAATCCGTACAGGAGCCGTGGGAATCACTTTCCATCCGGCCATGGACAAGCTCCAGCCTTAAAGAGGAGAAAACAGTCGCGATAGAAAGAGGGGGTGGGGGGAGAGAGAGAGAGAGGAAAACCACCGCAGCTACAAGAAATTCGATTGTTGAAATGTAATGTAAATTGTGTATATCTTTGCATATGTCTCCACAGGCGCTTGTGTTTGCGTATCAAACACTCGCACAGGCGCACAGACCGACTCTGCAACCGGGCGGCTGCCTATATTTAGATACGTCCCGCTCGCTCGCAGGGTAATAAAACAGGAAACCACGTAGATTTCCCCCGCGACACACACACACGCGCACACACACACACACTTGTCAGGTAGAAATCAGCGACGCTTCCCCGGGAGGAGGAGAAGCAGCAGAAGATGCCGGAGCACGGGCAGTCCCCCCGGCAGCGCAGCACCTGCCCGGCCTCCCAGGGGCTCCCGGGAGCAGGGGGCAAAGGTGGCCCGGAGGTTAAGGGCCTCTCCCCGGCAGGCCCGGGGCTTTGGCAGGCGATTTTCCGCTCCGCTTGTCCTGTCAGTGGGAAGGGGACGCGCCCCGAGGGCAGCCCCCGGCCCTCCCCGCGGCTCCCCCGGGTCTGCGGCACCAAACCGCCGGAGCGGGCAGCTCCTCTCGGAGGGTCCCGCAGCCCGAGGCAGGGATGCTCCTGCCCTTAGGCGGTCGGGAGCGCCGGGAGCTCCGCCGGAGCGGGGCCGACCCCGGCGGCCGAAAAGCCGGACCCCCCGCGGCCGGGGGAGCCCTAAGGCGGTGGCAGCGGTGGCTCCAGCGAGCAGCCCGGTTTTTTTCCCCAGGTGATGGGAAAAATAAAGGGCAGGTCTGTCTGCCCCGGCCACAGGTACCGCTCCTAGCCTGTCCGAAAGCCTCCCCAAAGCGGACTCTTCCTTCGCGTCGTTCGCTGCTGCGGGGAGCAGCGCGATTAACCGGGGAGCAAGGTGAACCGGGGAGCAAACGAACCCTTCCCCAGCCGAGTCGCACGGCGGTCAGCGCCGGGACCCCGCACCGCTCCGC
>NW_010972981.1:957501-960938 GCF_000737465.1 Haliaeetus leucocephalus | reverse complement strand
TTTTTTTCCCCAGGTGATGGGAAAAATAAAGGGCAGGTCTTTCTGCCCCGGCCACAGGTACCGCTCCTAGCCTGTCCGAAAGCCTCCCCAAAGCGGACTCTTCCTTCGCGTCGTTCGCTGCTGCGGGGAGCAGCGCGATTAACCGGGGAGCAAGGTGAACCGGGGAGCAAACGAACCCTTTCCCAGCCGAGTCGCACGGCGGTCAGCGCCGGGACCCCGCACCGCTCCGCTCCCAGCAGAGACGCCTGTGGGCGAGGAGGCTCTGCCCGGAGCCCCCCGGCCCCGCCGGGGCTGCCGCCCGCCGGGCCCCGCGCCCCGCTCTGCCCCCGGGGAGCCGCGCCTCCCCCCCGCCGAGGCAGCTCCGCACGGCGGCTGGCCGGTGCCTTGCCGAGGGACTTGTCCCTTTGTTTTAAAACACGGTTTGTGTTTGTATGCTCTTTTTTTAATTTATTTTTTTATGAAGGGAGGGAGAGAATTTCGGCAACCCGCACGCAAATCCTCGCTCTCTCTCCGGAGGGACGGAGCGGAGCGGGAGGGCAAGTTGACACCCGGGCCCGCCCGGGGGGGGGGGAATGTCGCGGTGCCCGGCGAGGGCCGGCACCAGCCCGGGGCAGGCCGGGGGCGAGGGCTGCCCTCCTCCCCCCGCTACCGCAGACGCCTCCCTGCCCAGCTCCCGGCCGGGTCCCACGGGCCCGAGAGGAAAGCCCCGGCCAGAGGATGAGGGTTTTGGCTCCGCGGCCCGGAGCCCTTGGGGCGGCTGAAGACCCACCCCCGCTTCTTTCCCCGGCTGCCTCCCCAGCTCTGCACCGGAGCTGGGAGAGGTGTTACCCACGAGGCTGGTCCCGAGTGATGCTGGCCACGAGCGCAATTGTCGGGGCGCTCCTCGAAAAAATAATAGCGGGGAGTGGTGGCTGCAGAGCCGCGGGTTGCGCCGTTTTGGGGCTCTCAGGTGCGGCCGTGGCTTTTTTGCCTAAAATCTGACTCGGTAGTAAAGAGGCCGGCGCTTGGGCTCCCGAAAGACGCTGCCGGCAGCCGGCAACGGATCCTCCGCTGAAACAGAAATGCATCCGAGCCAGGGAAGCCTCTCCTCGCCCGCGGCAGTAGCTCGGCTCCGGGAGCGGCAGGCAAGGGGGGCCGCTCCGCTGCTGGCCACGGGCGGAAGGCGACCTGCAGGGACTACCTGCTGTCTCCAAAGGGGTGCAAGTTGCCACCAGGACTGGTGACTGATGTCTTTCCCACCAGAGTAGGGACACAGGTATTAATAAAAACATATATCTAGGTAACAGTGCTCGTAGGTATTCAAAACATTTTTTTTTCTTTCTTTCTTAAAAAAAGAAGAAAAAAAAAAGGCATGGAGCTAAAAAGGCTACACGCAGCCTTTTCATGGACGGCCGATTGACAACCAAAACACTGCTACCGCACCGAGCAAGGATGGCCAGAAATCCGTGAAACGGCTGGAAAGGCACAGAAGGGTCCGATGTTCAGCTTCCCGGGGCTGGACGGCAGCAGCGTGCGAGCAGGGGCGCCGCCGGGCCGGGGGCGGGGGGGGGCAGGCCGGCACCGGGACGAGCACCCACGGGGCAGGGGCCGACTGCTCGGGGGGGAAGCCCGCGGGTTACTGCTTTGTTTCCTAAATTGCTCTGTGGGGAAAACAAGTCCTGCAAGCGGCCGTGGCTCTGAAAGACACTGTCCCCGCTGCTTCGGAGCCCGAGCCTGCCTTGCGGCTCCGGCGGTTTGAGGACCCTGCTCGGCACCGGCGATCTGTGCCTCGTTAAAGCCGCCCGACGGCCAGACCCCCCCCGCTTTTCTCCCGGGTAGGGGTAAAACACTTTTGCCCTCGGATCTGCGCCGCGTTGCGCTTAAACCGGCCGGGGAAACTCTTTGTGTCGCAAAGGACTCGAGTGATAATTAGGGATGAAATGCGCGTGGAGAGGACTAATATTATTTTTGGCTTGTGCGGGAATAATACCGAATTGCAAACGGTACGAATAAAGCTGGGGAGGCTGGGAGGGGAGGCGGTTCTGCCGGCCGCCGGCAGCTCTTGGGCTTGACGGCGAGGTTTGTGCGGGGCTCTGCCGCCCGGGGCAGCCGCAACGAGGGACGGTTCGTGTCCGGGGTTTGCCTTTTGGCACCGGCGTGCGGTAAGGGGATGCGGCCGCGGGGTGGCTGGGGGCGATGCCTGGAGGCAGCAGGGCGGGTGGCGGGGTGCGCAGCCCGAAAGGCACCCCCGAGAAGCCGCGGGGCCGTTTTCCTCCGTGGGGGATGGCGTGGCCGGGTTTACCGAGGTGGCGGCGTCGCCGCTCTGGTCTGCGCGGTGGCATGGTACTTGTAAATGAACACAGCAAACAAATAATTTTCATTTGGCTCATAAAAAAAAAAAAAAAAAGACGATTGGCGGCTCCCTTTGTTCAGTTAAGAATAAAAAATATTCGCAAATGGGGAACGTCTACGGACATAGTACATTTTCCCAGCGACCGCAACAAGAAAAGAACATAAGCTCTCATTCGCTGCTTATAAACACCACTCTGCGGGGGTGCAGACTGTCATTTTGTCAAGTGACTCTGAAAGATCCTTTAATTTGTC
The DNA here is from genome assembly GCF_000737465.1 of Haliaeetus leucocephalus. Taxonomy (NCBI): domain Eukaryota; kingdom Metazoa; phylum Chordata; class Aves; order Accipitriformes; family Accipitridae; genus Haliaeetus; species Haliaeetus leucocephalus. Next base: position 958,355 of record NW_010972981.1, on the reverse strand, counting down.
TGAAATCTTACTAATTTATCGGATTAAAAAAAAATAAATGCCTGGAAGAAACGGACGATTTTCCTTTCTTTTAGGGAGAAAGCTTTTCCGTGTTGCTTTAAAAAGTACGGTCTGCCCCGTGGATTCGCGGACCCTGGGAAGTTGTGCTTAGATGTCCGTGTCAGGGGGATCACAATGGCATACTTTAACCAAAAATACCTCCAAAAGATACCGAAATATCCGCTTCGTTTCTGCGAACAAATGATTTCGCTGAAGAAGGATCAGAAACGAAGGGAGAGGGTGCAGGAAAAAAAAAACCCAAAAACCAAAACTGTCGCAAGCTTTCGCCGTAAGGGGCGAACTTTAAAAGGGAAAAACCGACATTTTATCTTAGAAAAAAATATATGCAACCTTTGCAACGTGGAAATTACTTGTAAACCGATCTCGCCTCGGGAAGAATCTCGTTTTCAGAGCGGTGGCAAAGCCCTTTTGCCAGGCAGGCGCGGCGGGGCTGAGCGGGGGGCCGGGGGCGCCGGCTGCCAGCTGGGGACCGCGGCGGGGCCGGGGCGCGCTGCCCCCCGTCCCGTCCCGTCCCCAGGAGCGGGGGAAGCGGGTCCCCGGACGTCCCCTCCTGCCAAGGACTGGCGTAACTGCGGGAGGTGCAGACGTGTCCCTTGCGGAGGACATCTCCCAGGATCCCTCCCCATCCTTTCTCTCCTCCGGGAGGTTCCTGCTGGCTGCTCGGTACAACCGCCCATCGCCGCCGCATCCCGCCCGGCTCCCTGCCCCTCGTCCCCCCTCTCCCTGCAAAACCTTCTCTGGCCGACCGAGGGCCTCTCCCCTGTCCCCCCACCGCGCGGAGGGCCACGCAGGCT
>NW_010972981.1:956435-957455 GCF_000737465.1 Haliaeetus leucocephalus | reverse complement strand
TCGGCGCCTCTGCCGGTGCCTGCCCGCGCCCCGCCGGGCTGCTGCCGGCCTCCCGCGGCCCGGCGGGGAGGGTCCTCTCAATGCCAGGCCTGTGTATTTGTAGTTTGATTTCGCACGTCAAGGGTAATTTCTTCATACAACTTAATGGACGCGGCTTGACATCCATAATGATCGCTAATCACTCAAATTATTTTTGCTAGCGCCCAGACATGTTCCAGTTGTTGTGATAGATCGCGTTTCACCCATAATGACGGACAATTACCATTTCTAATTCGCCGGCTTTTGACACCTAAATCCACCCACCATATGTGGCTGAAACGCGCCGGGCTCGGCGGCGAGGCCCTGATGACATTTGCAGCAAGTCCCTCTCCGAGGAGAGGGGCACCTGGGATGCTCCACACCCCCCCCCCCCGGCACCCCCGGCCCTTCCCCAGGCCGCTGGAGCTCGGCCGTTCGCCATCGCAAGCCCCCGGACGGCAGCTCCGTGGCCGTGGGCGTGCTTGGGGCGAGCCCGCGGGGACAGAAGCAGCCCCACGCGGGGGGGGGGGGGGGGGTCAGCCTCCTGGGGCAACCGAGCTGGGCTCGGCCTCGGGGCCGTTCTACACCTCGCAAAAAGCCCCGGTGGGGAAAGCGGCTTGATCCGGGAGGCAGAGGCGTCCCGGCGGGCTGTTCCCTGCCCGCTGCCCCTATCGCCACGGCGGCCAGGGAAAAGCCGGGCGTTTCTTTGTGCTCTCACCGGAGGCGAAAAGCCCCGATCTTCCTCGGCGTGGGAACATATGGCCTTGAACTGTCCTATATGGGAGACAGCGAAGGGTGGCGGGGAGGTTCGGCTGTAAAAAGGGTGCGCGGTGCCTTTCCCGTCACATCCATCAGCTTTCCCGGGGCATTTACCTCCACGGTCCCCCTGGAAATCCGATGCAACCGAGGGAAGGTCTCTCCGCGGGCTCCCACGCATCCGATGGAAGCAGGACCGGCAGCTCCGCGCCTCCCCCGCCGCCCCAGCCTCGCTCGCCCGGCCCG
>NW_010972981.1:901698-956425 GCF_000737465.1 Haliaeetus leucocephalus | reverse complement strand
CGGCCCGGCCGTCGGGGCACCCACCCGCGGCGCGGGCAGACGCGCCCCGGTGCCCCCCCCGGCCCCTCCGCGCCGGGACATGTTTTGCCAAAAGCAACCGGGCGAGGATTTACCCCGGGTGATTCCTTTATTTTACTTTTTTTTTTTTGAATGGATGAAGGAATGAAGCCCTAGCGTCTGGTTTTAAAACCGACGCAATGCCACGGCACAACGTGCCTGCCGGGAGGTGCGAGGCGAGAAACTCCGCGTTTCTATAGATCGGCAGGCATCGCTTGCTTTTTCAGCCCTAAATATTTCTGCTGCACTAAGGTTTAAAGAGCTACATGAAACATTTCCTTCGGCAGGAATAACTGACTGTGGATATCCCAGCCACAGCTGCAAGGAAAGGGAGAGAGGGAGCAAACGAGGTCAGACCCTGACGTTGTGCTGCTGTCCCCCGCAGTGCAATGCTCACCGACGCAGCCCAAGGCGTAGTTGGAGCGACAGAGAAGCACAGACAGGGTCACGCAAAGACACGCGTGTTTCCAGTGGGACAGGCAGATTTGTCCGAGGGCTGGCGATGACCAGTGTGAGGGTCCCACGTCCGAGCACGTCGGGGCGTTACCCGGGGCTTCTCAGTGTCCTCGTCCCCTTTTTGAGCCCCCTGAGCGCCTCTACAAAACCCACTCGTGACCTCAAGCCTCCCCGCACACAGCCCTTCCCCGCTGCCTTGGACACCGCTTTCCTGCATCACAAAAGCTTAAAACCCACCCAAACCCGACAGCTCCGGTTTAATACCCCTTTTTAAATTTTTTTTTTTTTTTTTTTTTTTTTTCGGTGCTGTTTCTTCGCTGGGCACCCGCCAAGAAGCTGCCGCCGTGTCCTCCCGAGGCGAGGCTGCCGGGAGGATGCTGCAGGGATGCAGGCGGGGGGAGCTGCCGGGCCGGCCGTCGCCGCCGGCCCCCGGCTCGGGGCGGCGAGAGGGAACTGTCATCGAGGGGAAAGTGCTGAATTTGGATTTGGCCTGACGGCCGCGCCGCACCGCCCCGGCCCCGCTCCTCTGCGGGCGGCGGGAGGTCCTCAACCCCCCCGCCGTGATCGCGGCGAAACGGCCCCGCAAAGAGCAAACGCACCGAACCCCGCTTGGGGCAGCTGGGGGGGAGGGAATGTGGTTCTCGTGGTCTTTCTTAACGGAGAAAGTGGAAGGATTTCTCCATCAATCTGCTTTAGCAGAAGGACTAGAGGGATTGCCCGTCTGAGGTTTCTCGCTTCCCGGTGAGCTATTTTGATTAGGAGGTTTACTTCTAGCTAAACGTCCATGGCATGTCTGAGGTGTTACTGCAGTTTCCCCAAGAACTAAACAAAATACTTTCTCAGCCCTCGATTTCTAGGTAAAGATGACGGAAAAAACCACCAGCCCACTACATCTTCAAAATTAGGGCACTGCGAGGCAGCTAGTACCGACTGACTACCAGGAGCTAGGGCTTCTCGCCTGGGAAAGGAAGGCTGGTCTGAAACCCCCCGGCCCTCAGGCGGACCCAAACACACCACAGGGGAAGGCAACGGGGCAGAGAGAGTTTGGGAGCCGGGTCCCTCCTCTGTATCCTCGCTGCCCGCCCCGACCCCCCCGGCATGCGGGACTCCAGCCCCGTGTCTTTGCCCCCCCTCTCCCCAGGTGCTGTATCCCACCGGCCCTTATTTCTGCAAGGCCCCGGGTACCATTGAGCCAGATCTGCCACCTGTGTCTGCACCATCTGGGGCCACAAACACCTTCTCATCCTTCCTCCCCTTGCCCCCCAAGAGATCTGCCCGGGCTTAGGTCAAGGGGAGAAGTACTCGACTTGAGTGACCTTGCTCAAGTAATGACACCCAGTGAAAGTTTTGCTTGGCTGCACCCGGGAGGTTGGGGGGTCCAGAACTGCGTCATGCAAAGGAATAGACCCACAGCCTTCAGTGGGAGCAGGACTGGGGCTCAGGAGCTCGGTAGTGCTAGGAAATTCATCAAGGACACCCCAGTAAGGATCCCCCAAACTCAGGAGAATGGTAATTGTCAATGACCTTCACTGGGTTTGGACATATGGGTGTGATTAGAGGGTCTTTAAATTCCCCATGGAGATGCTACCAGGTGTCTGGACTCCAGACAGCTTAGTTTCTGCAGGTTTGGTCTGGGGCTTTTGCCACGTTTTAGATCACATTCACACCTTCTCCACTCTGACCTTCACTTCTGACCTTCTTACTCCTTGATTATAGTGAGCTTCCTAAAACAAGCAACAAGACAAACCCATGGCATTTAGGAACTAACAAATAAATTTTCCTGTATGTCTTTGACGAAGATCAGGCTCTTACTCTGTGTGTCACTCTAGCCAGCTACAGAGACTGGTGATATACGAATCTGGAAAAAAAAAAAACCCCAACCCAAACCCCCAAAACTGTATCTCCATTCTCTGCTAGGATAACCCCAGGGAAAGAAAAGCAATGTTTCAGCGACAGAAGGTCCATTTTCCTTGATAACTTTGCAAGATGCATATTATTTTATGTCTTAACACACCATCTTAAACCTGGAGATCTGAGAGAGCTGCATGGGAGCAAGATATCTTCTGCAGAGAGTAGTGTTTCTTTACTCTTTCTGCAGGGTATTTTCTAGGTATTGTTGGAATAGAAAGGTCTCTTAGCTTCCTAGCAAGTGTTCCCTAGGGGTTGCAAGGAAAGCACCAAGACCTCGGTGCTGCTTGCTTCTGTACCCCCTCCCAAGAGATCCAGCTGAACCAGTCCGCAGTCCCCTGCGGGCTGGGTACCTGGTGTCTGACACTGCCATCTTGTGTTCTAGAGTTTCAGCTATTATGTACAAAACCGAAGACTCTACCAAGTTTCAATGAAAAGGTGTAATTTGCAAAGAAAAAGGTGTAGCTGAGTCTGCAGACAGTTTAACACATGCTCTCAAAGGGAGGTGCCCAGTGCCCCGTTTTATCTAAGACGCTAAATTTCAACATTTTAGCTTCTAGCTAAAGAGCAAAGTTTAAGCATATTTGAGCCTGTTGGATCTTCTCGAAGGATAAGCAGGTTTTTCTGTCTGTCACGGTACAACTCAGGCTTTGCTGATCTCTCAGGTCTCTCCAGTGGCACTTTTCTTCTAGTCACGTTTACCATTCTCCAGGAAGAAACTAGCAGAGTTTACTTATGCTTTGTAGACACAAACATGAAGGTCATGCCAATAGTTTCCTGCATATTTTTTGTCTTTGCTACCACTGCTGTAACCTCAGACAAATCTCTGCAGACTCACCGTGCAGTTTTGGTGAATGGCATCAATAGGTGAAACTGCATGAAAGGGAAAAGCTAAGGAAAATAATTCAAACGAGGCAAGACAAGGAAGTTTTACATTATCTTAACCATTTGAACTGACTGGCAGAGACATCCGGACAGTGAGGACAGATGGAGGTGAGCTGAGGGTGATATACCTGTTTTATACTCACTAAGAAACATAAAAACATTTTGGGGAGCTGGAAAGGGAAGGGTAAAATGGGGACAACAGATGCATCTCTGGAAATGCAGGACTGTCAACTAATGTCTTTGCTTTTAAATTATCTATTTTTTTTCCTTACAGAGAAGGCCTAGTGGCATGTAAAGATAATGACCTAAAGTTTATTTAATGTTTCCTGACTTTTTTTTTTTGGCATGTTATGACCTAGATTACTTAAACATGGTTTTCTTTTTTAATTAAAGTAAGTACAGACTGCAAATCACTGTAGCCTTTTAAAAGTATTAAAGTCATGTAAGAATGGTGTAATTAGAGTAAGTGATGAAAACTTTTTGGTCAGGACTTCAAAACATGTCAAATTAATAATGAACAACTTGAGTAAGGTGTTGCAAATAATGTTAATTAAAAATGTCCACGTGCAGTCCCTTTGAGGGCATGTGAATAAATATCTAACAGTTTCTATTGGGGTCTCAGTTTATACTGAAAATGAGGAAGTCTTTATAATTCATAACTATTACAGAGTCTTTATGAATGGTCTTTCTCATATTTCCCACTGGAAACCATTAGATAATCTGTTTTTATTATACAGAGCCAAACATTTGGCTTAATATTTTTGTTTTAGAACAGACCACAGAATCGTGGGGATATTAGCCATCTCATAATTTTTAGGGGTGCCTTAAAACCATGTACATTTATTCCTGTCTTGAGAGTTTCTTAAAGTTATAATCTTTGATCCTTGTTCTCCTAAAAATGTTCCCCGAGATACATATAAAACAGGCATTAAAGGAGTTTCCTACTCTATGTTTCTTCATTAACCATCTACCTTACCACCCACCAATGCTGTGGATTTAAGAGTCTACATAATTGAGTCCGTAAATTAACAAAAAAATCCAGACAGCTGGAGCACCCAAGTAGTAGATGGCACATCAGCCTTAATGTTCTCATATTAGCACATTAAACAAGCAGAAAGAGAGCTTTTAATTATGCCTGGTTTTTTTGTTTTTCATGGCAACAATATACATGTCTTTCCCTGACCTTCCTGCAAAGTCAATATATTTTTGGGGCCAAAGCTGAATTAAGAGAGATAACACAAGTGTGTGGATTGAAGGATTATTCTGAGTATCTAGGAAAGATTGTAAGTAGGAAGCAATGAACTTCAAGTGCAGTCCAAACTGGTGTTCAGTGCTCTAAACTATGAGTTATTCAGCATTTCAAACTGACAGCTTGTAAATGTATATTTTATTAAATGCAGAGCAATAAAATTTTGTAAGTTTCTGTCATTTTGAATTTTAGTGGCTCAGATTGAAGCCTCCAGCCTTTTAAATCACAACTTGTACGAGCACAGCTCTCAAGCATTCACCATTCTTAAATGTGTGCTTTTTGAAACCTCATTATTGCCTCTGCTCACGAAATATCCTTGTCAGGATCCAGGTATGCATGTCTCATGTCAATGACAGGCTGACAGGCTCATGCCCTCTGTTGTATTTACACTGTATATTGTATAAAGCTTTCTTCTCTTCATTCTCACTAGGCAGAAAATAAAACAGGGTTAGCAGTGATATCACCCTTCAGACCAGCCAGGTTTTCTCCTTTGATGTCAAAAAACCCCTCTTTGCATGTGCATGGCAAGAGTCTGTCTCAAGGATCCTTGTTTTGCACTCGAGACAGACATTGAATGATTCAGGACAAATGAAAACATTTCAGTTTAACCTATCAGTTAAAGTTGAAATCTAGCAGGGAATAATTTGGAAGAGTTCTTGCATGACAAAGTGAGATCAGTGGAGATCTCTGGTAACATTTTAATGGATAACAGAGCTTGAAGAGAAGGCAGTTTTGTGTAGGCAAAGGATCGCAGGAACTTGGCCAAAACAGCTCAGACATTTATGAGACCAATTTTTTTCCAGAAGATTACAGCTGCCACTGAAGCACCAACGTGAAGTGACAGATTTGCACAGCATCCAACAGGTTTGTGTTTGCCAGTGGGGATCTAAAATCCAGCCACTTCACTTGATGTGCTCCAGCAGTCACAGATACATACGTCAGTGTGTGTGGCTGTGGGTGTGAGGGTACATTTGTCCATTTAAAAGAACACTATCAACTCGAATATTATATTCTCTTCTAAAAATGTGTACTCCAATTACAAGTAACCATAGAAAATCACTCCAAACATTTCAAATTGTGCTGCTGGTGAGAAAGATTAAAGAGACAGCACATCTAATTGTAAGTCTGAATCCCGGTTCTCATAGTACTCTAGAAGTGTATTTTTCATAGTATTTCATCAGGTCCATGCAATAAGCTGTGCAAGCTCTTAATTAATTTAATATATTGCCAAACTGAACATGAATCTTAGTCTGTTATTAACCTGCAAGAATTTTGCCTGTGCAAAGAAAAACCAACAGGGTCTGATCCACTATTAGATGCTAAAAGGTTATGTGGTGGAATCCTCAAGACACCGAAAATAATACATAATTTCTCATTAGTAACAGTTGCATATTCTCAAAACCTTAATTGCAAGGTTTCGTCTTGGTCTACTTGAGTACAGAATTAGATATGTAAATTCCGTCACAGTTGTTGCTTTTCATTTTTTCCTGGTGTGCTTGTCCTAACTATCTCTTCCTTACTATTTTCTGTATTTACCGGGCTGCTAATACATCTCTATAGTTTGGCTAAACATAGATCTGAGATAATCATGCCATAAAGCTACTCCAGCTCTGTCAAGAATGCCTACAGTTTTGGCAGTGGTAAATGAACTGCCCTCAAAGATGTAAAATTTCCTGGGAGGAAATTAGTTTGGGAGCACATAGGCTAGCGTTGAGCGAAGGCATTGTGGGTGAGTCATAACTTTTGATACCACATCAGAAGAAAATCAGTACAAAGTAGGGTTTTGAAAATCAGTTATCCCAGATACATAATTCTGCTGGTCTTACTCACTTATGGATTATTGGCAGTTAGTTCTGATTTTAGTTTGTCATGTGCAATAAGAAAGATGGACAGGAGAAGTATCTGAAATTTTAGCCCTTTGTCATTCCAGCTGAGACACATTACCACTGAGCTGTGAGCTTTACTATTAAATAATACCAATAATATCCAAGAGAGTATGTTTATTAGAGCTACGACAGGCCAGCTGCTGAATCGGACCGTGATGCCCAGCTGCCCAGCCAGGACATCAGCTCTCCAGTTTGCTGGATGTCAGAGTAGCTGAAGCGGCAGCGGGGATTTGTGCCCAGCCTCACTGCTCATGTCCTGGCTTAAGCCACTGATGAAGATGAGTTCACGCGAAGGCATGAGGCTGTGGTGTGGGTGAGGTGTGGGCGCAGGGTCATTGCTGCCAAATCTCTTGCTGTGGTGGTAACCATGGGCAGAGGTGTGGTAGCAAATAACGGAGGGGGTGGCGATGATAACATCGCAAACTGCTGCAGCTGTTTGCTCTCTGAACGTGCGTCACAGCCCTCTGCCACACTGGGTAGTGACACGAATGCCTGTCGGGCACAACAGACATTTCAAAGCTGATTAAGACATGTTACATTTAGTTATTCAAATGGGGATCATTTTCTGGCAAACTACACTTCTGGCAAAGTTAGTGCTTCAGTCATCTTTGCCTTCATTTGCTGTCATGTTGCACTGAAATGGCCCAGCTGATGAAGGGCTGGATGGTTTGTGGAGGTAATGCTAGGCTTCATCCGCTCTTGCCCTGTATCTTACATAGTCTCTAACAGCAGTAGATAGCTGAGTAGGAGGCTACTAAATGACACTTTACAGACATTTCAAATTCATTTTGGACTGGAATAGTTGCCTACTCAAGAAAAGCAGGCTCGGGTGTCTGCAATCAGTGCAAATCTCCCTCTCCCATGAAAGTTTCACAGGAAAGTGTGCATCCAGCTGAGTAATTCCAGGCTGAGGTGTACACCTGACTGCATTGCTTGCATATTCACAGCAGCTGAAATCTGTAGTCAGGCATAAGGATCTCAGTTCACTAGGTGATGTACACAGGTATAGCCAACAGATCATATTTGTTCCTTAAAAATTGCAAATTGCAATCTAGGGATAAAGAAAGAAACAGAAACTTGCCACAGTCACAGGGGAGAACCAAGAAACGACGAGACAATTTTATTCAATACGACAGACAACTGTACTGGATCATCAGTACCTTCCAGCTGCCAAGAAACTTATAGACAAGGAGGTTGCAGAGTGAAGGAATGGAGGAGTAGGCTCTCGTCTCTTCACAGCTGAGTCCTTGTGTAATCAGACTGGTAATGTTTTTTCCCATACAATATGGGAGCTTCTTGAAGAGCTATGCAGAAGCATAACCAAAATAATTCAGTCTAGAGAGATCTCTTTCTGGGAAAAAGCTCCTGGAACAGGGACTCAAGTTTTGCCAAGTGGATCACAACCCAGAGTATTTTTCTATGCTATACAGAGACTAGTAAAATAAAGCCTAGGAGTCTGGGGAACTAATTAGGTTCGAGCACACTGAAAGCATGGTTGGTATGTGCTGCAGTGAACACAGAACTGCATGTTTAGGTATAACAGTCATGACTAACATCTGCAGTTTAATGTTGGAGATAAATGTATTTTTGGAGAGGCCGAGGTAGGAAAACCTGAGCTCTAATCTTGTCTTTGAGGCTGACATCATGTATGACTTTGAGCAGGTCAGTTAGACTTGGCAGAAAGGGGATTGCAGTGGGTTTCCCATGTCAAGGCTCATTCAACTCATGTACGTGCAGTTCCTTGGACGGAGATCAATAGCGAATGATTATTGTTGGAGAGGCTGATCATAAAAATGCTGAAAGGGATATATTCACTATCGTGGGAGTCTTAAAAATCATTTGCAATTAATAATTTATTCAGAAAATTGAGTTTGTCTTCTTGTGAATCATTCACAAGTAGATCATATCTTCACAGATTGATAGATTATATAAAGGCATTTATTGATGTCCTTCCAAGGGATTTCTCTTGGCATAAAGTTCAGTGTGAAAAAGAATAATTAATAAGGACCTCCAGGCAAGTGGAAAATAGGATACATGTTTACTTCATGTGTCAGATTAACATGACAGTTTTCTTTGTGGAAAGATTTTTGGGTGATATGGCAGTGTATTGGGTTTGCATGGCAAGGTTTTGGTAGTGGCGAGGGCTACAGGGGTGGCTTCTGTGAGAAGCTGCTGGAAGCTTCCCCTGTGTCCGACAGAGCCAATGCCAGCCGGCTCTAAGATGGACCTGCCACCGGCCAAGGCCGAGCCCATCAGCGATGGTGGTAGCGCCTCTGTCATAACATGTTTAAGAAGGGCAAAAAACTCAGTGCAACTGCAGCCAGAAGAGAGGAGTGAGAACATGTAAGAAACAACCCTGCAGACACCAAAGTCAGTGCAGAAGGAGGGGAGGAGATGCTCCAGGCGCCGGAGCAGAGATTCCCCTGCAGCCCGTGGTGAAGACCATGGTGAGGTAGGCTGTCCCCCTGCAGTCCAGGGAGGTCCACGGGGGAGCACATCTCCACCTGCAGCCCGGGGAGGACCCCACGCTGGAGCAGGGGGATGCCCGAAGGAGGCTGTGACCCCGTGGAAGGGACCCACGCTGGAGCAGTTCGTGAAGAACTGCAGCCTGTGGGAAGGACTCATGTTGGAGAAGTTCTTGGAGAACTGTCTCTCCTGGGAGGGACCCCACGCTGGAGCAGGGGAAGAGTGAGGAGTCCTGCCCCTGAGGAGGAAGGAGCGGCAGAGACAACATGTGATGAACTGACTCCAAGCCCCATTCCCCGTCCCCCTGTGCCACCGGGAGGAGCAGGTAGAGAAAATCGGGAGTGAAGCTGTGCCAGGGCAGAAGGGAGGGGTGGGGGAAGGTGTTTTAAGATTTGGTTTTATTTCTTATTATCCTACTCTGATTCAATTGGTAATAAATTAAGCTAATTTCTCCAAGTTGAGTCTGTTTTGCCTGTGATGGTAACTGGTGAGTGCTCTCTCCCTGCCCTCATCTTGACCCATGAGCATTTTGTGATATTTTCTCTCACCTGTCGAGCTGAGGAGGGGAGTGATAGAGCAGCTTTGGTGGGCACCTGGCATCCAGCCAGGGTCAACCCACCACAGGTAGATATCATCTATGTGGACTTTGATAGAGAGTAGCTACTCTCTAAGTCAGAAAGGTGGAAATCAGTAGATAAAGTGAAGACGGGAGAACTAGCTAAAAAAGAAAATGATGATGGATATGACTGAAAGAAGTAGCAGGTTGCAGGGGACGGGCTACCTCAACAATAAGCTTCAGGCGCAATCTTGTGTAATGCATTTCTTAATGAGCTGCCCACAACAAACAGGATCGTGCTGATCAACCGGTAAGGATGTTGGGAAGCTATAGAGGAGGCTCAAGATATTGGGTGGAAAGAAATGGATAACTCTGTGGTCTGAAACACTTGATGTGGGATAAGATTCAGCCACATAAAGTGCAAGGTCATACATTTGGAAACTAGTAACTAAATCTTCAGGAGAAGGTAAGACATTATAGCTAACAATTTAAGAGAAGAATGAGATGGCTACTAGATCTATTGGAAATGTGATTTATTTGTGAAAAAAGCAAATGCAATTGTAGTGCTCAGTAATAAAAGCTGGGGGAAAGGAGTAGGAAGGGGGGCATTTGAGGTTTTGGCATTTGTCTTCCCAAGTATCTGTTACACATGCTGAGGCTCTGCCTTCCAGGAAGCACCTAAACATCTACCTGCTGGTGGGAAGTAATGAATGAATTCCCTTTTTTTGCTTTGCTTGTGTGGGTAGCTTTGTTTCACTTATTAAACTCTCATTATCTCAACCTTCATTTCTTGCTTTTGCCCTTCTGATTCTCTCCCCTATCCGGCTGAGGGAGATTGAGCAAGTGATTGGGTGGGAGCTTATCTCCCAGGTGGGGTCAGTCCACCACATGGAGTCAAACCACTGGGCTCTAGAACAAGCTTCCTGCAAGAGCCATGGGGCAAATGACTTTCCTGCTTTTGTGATGGAACTTGATGGTTTCCTTCAGGAATTCAACAACAGGACACCAGTGATTCATGTAGGTCCTTCCAAACCTGCAGTCCTAGATGCTAGAAAACAATCCTAGAATTATCTTCCATGTTGTTATAAAAGGAGGAAAAAAAATAATGGTTTTTATTGGACTGGTAACAGGTCAACACTGTGAGAAAGACAGCTTTCTCCATTATTCTAACAAGCATTATGGATTGGAGACAAGAAACAGGAGTTCCCAGTGATCCTCTGTGTTCAGGTAGGAAATTTCAAATTTGTGCAACCCTCTCAGCAGAAGACAGATGTACTTTGTGTGAATTCCAGTTGCCTCTTCTGTAAATTAATTCTTGTTCTGATGGTCTTTTTTATCCCTTCTCTTTCTCTAACTGTTGTTATTTAGCTTGGCTGTTGCTAGATTTTGTACTCTGAGTTGGCTAGTGTGCTTTCCTTCAACAGTGCAAAAAAGTGTTTACCACACTGAAAAGGTGGTGTGGCTTTACTAGTAAATTAGGCTGGTGGAAAGACCAGAGAACTTGTTTGTGCATTCACACAACTGAACAGCAAGTTTCCAATGTGGGTTTTTCGTGTTAGCTGTGGCCAGAATTACTGTTCATGTCTTAAATACTAGCCAGGTGTCAGTTAGCTATTTCCCTTTCCACAATGCAGGGAAAATTTAGCACCTTACACAAAGAAAAAAGCTACTACTTAACTTTACTCTTCTCTCCCCAGCACAGACAGGGCAGAAGGAGATACTTTGTTTAGGACCACATGCCTTGGTCACTTCTGCGGCAGGGAGGATGCGGTTAGCCTTCTCTTAAACATTTAGCTTGGCTTCCATAGTCTTGTGCTTGGTGAACCTCACTGGTCCTGTTTTACTGGGTAGTTTGTGGGGAACAGCTGGCTAGTGGTTCTTCCCTGTTTTATTAGGCAATGTAGTCCATAAAAGTTGCGGCCTTCAGTTTAACCATATTCCTGTGTGGAAAGTCTTGTTCACTGCAGTGTGGGGGCCAGAGACGTTTACATCACTGTAATCAACAAGCACTTAAAGCAGTTATTCCTTAAATGACCTTAGGTTAGCAGGAAGCAAGATGGAAGAATGCCCTTCCACAAGCAAGGATTTCCAACTTGAGTACGAACTGTTTTTTACATGTATAAAACCAAGAGATTATTTACCATTTCCACTTAGTTGTCAGTCTAGTCAGCCACATTAATCACTGAGTCTGACTCAAGGCACAGTAATCAAGCAGTGCAGAAGAAAAGACTATCTGGTAAAGACATTAGAGATGATACTGATGAAGAAGAAACAGTTCATTCTTTAATGGCAAATCTCTAGTGCAATTAAAAGTAACAGCTGCTTTCTACTCTGCTCCAGAGCTGAGTGACAAAATCAACAAAATCAATAACACAAGTAAATTTTTTTTTTTTTAAATGCACGTTCCACTTTTTTTTGCAAGAATTTTCCTTTTCTTTTCAAGGACACTTTCCTTGTTCAAACAGATGTAATGGCAATTTCCACCTTGAAGAAAAGGAGCGTCTTTGGATCCCAGCTACAGAGACTTGAAATAGAAAAACTGATATGAATGAAACACAAAAGGAAATGTGTGTGTTTGTATAAGCACAGGAAGAAACAGCGGAACAGAAGTTAAAAGAATGGCTTGTATCGGTAACGGAGGACACAGCTCCTGTCGATCACTCTGAGAAATGTGTTGTTTCCATCAAGCACTGAAGACGACAGCACAGATGACTCGCTAGCTAAATGACCCTGCATTCCTGATGAGGATGGCAAAAAGGTTGCAGGCTCTCACACATGCTGTTCCTTTTTCTGTCAGCCCAGAATTTCACGTCCTTCAGCTTGATTTGCACCTTTTCTTGGAGCTTGGGAGAAGCATATGACTATTTCATATAGTCATAGGTAGTGATAGGTAGTGGGTAGATCATAGTGGTAGTGATTTTTGGCTCTTCTGTAGATACTTGCATGTAGGAAAGGCAACCTTATACTATAGTCTAAAAAATTCACATATTCACAAAGGCCTAGTTTGCATTTGTACAATTTGCATTTGCAAACATAGTAGACTGTGTATGCCACAATTATTTAGTCAGGGTAGCCTAAGAACAAGGGGGCAAAAGAACCAAGACTGGAACTGTGCTACTTCTTCTTCAAACTGAAACTGACTACCAACAGTTGTTTTCTAATTAAACTGGAACAAAATGGTGGGGAAAAAAAAGGGTATTTCTGATTGCCAGCTCAAAACAGGAGCAGAAATGAAAAGCAATGGCTTGCACTGAAAAATGTGACTGGGAGGGCGTAGGGGAAGATGTGAAGGAGGGAACTGGTGGCATCCAAGGGAGGCACAGAAATAAGCAGGTGCCAGGAAGGGAAGTTCCTTTTGACCCAGATGAGGAGTGAGCTGGGTATGTGGCTCTGGCTCCCATGTGGGAGGAAGATGTTGCACAGGAGGGGTGGACTGCGGAGAGCGAATGAGAGACTCCCCCACTTCTCTCTGACCCTCAGAAGTTCCCATAGATCTTTCCCAGCACCAGCTTCCTACAACACCCACTCAACCCTTCCAGCCCCGCTTCCCCACCTACATAAAACCTCTGACTCCTCCACCACTGCCCGCCTCCTCTCCTAAAACTCTCTGGCTCCTCCTGACGCTCTCCATTACCTTTGTCCCCCCAAAACTCATTCAGCAGTTGTAGTGATCCCACTTAGGGAGAGCTGCCAAGCCTTCAAATACTTGAGCCTTTTCAGCCAAAACTGAACTGGAACAACTTCAGTGATAATCTGAAGAACCAAATCAAACAAAAACATTTAATAAACTCACTGCCCAGCTGATAAAGGTGGAAGATTTAGTAGCGGCATATAGCAGCAGCAACAATTGGTCTTACAGACTTTTAAAAGTCCTCAACTGAAAGTGAAGATCTACGTAGGCTAAACCTAAGCCTTCTAGGTTTGCTTTTGTCAGCAACCTTCCATAGACTTCTGCAAGGTGTTTTCAAACACTGAAAGCTCCACTGATCAAGAACTGTTGGTTTAGGGAGTTGAAATGATGTCATATAGCTCTTCCCTCCCTTTTTCTGAAGTATAGAGATAGGAAACTGTCTATACCATTTGGTTTCACATATTAAGAAGTTGATTTAATTCAGTAGAAAATGCTCGAGCCAAGTAATAGGCCAAAACTTGACAGAGAATGGGGACACAATTACTTTCTTGTTTGGAGCCTAAATGAAATACGGGAATTTTTAAATTGTTGCCATCTCATTTACCATTGACAATATTCTCCATTACCAGTGGATTACCAGTGAAATTTCTTCATAAAGAAATAATTTAAAGTATATAGAAAGTATGAAAACCAAAAGAGCAATATCAAAATACTGACTGAATGTCCACTAAACAATATATATTTATTTCCTGTATAACTGGGTGACCCAGGTATTTTTCAGTGAAAGCTCTTTTCAAAGGCATTGATCCAGGATTTTTTTCTTAGTATTCTAAAAATGCAGAAGAAGAGTTTCAAATTATTTGCATACTGCCATCAATAAAAAAAAAATCTGACTGCAGTGTGTTCTGTTTGTTAATTCCAGTGCTTTTCAACATGCTTCATATATTTCCTTTACCTGTAAAGTATTAAGCAGTCCAAGAGTAGTTTCCTTTCATCTGTAAAACATTGTTCACGTTTAGCAAATAACAAATTAGTTAAGATTACAATGACAAAAACATTTCAATTTGGAAACCTCCCTAGAGGGGATGTGCTGGTACCAAAGATCCATACCACTCCACATAAAATAACCACAGCACACTGTTAATGTGCTTGCTGAACATTGACAAATAAGATGTATAAAGATTTGTAGTCTGATTGTTTGCTCCGTTATGCTAGTATAAAGTGAAATAATGGTAAACACCACTCTTTTGTAGTTTTATTGTTAATTAAAGCATTAACTTCACCAGGCCGCTTTAATCTTGTACACTGATTTTTTATATAGTAAAAAAGTATTTTAGTACATCCCCATCATCCATACACTTAACAACTGCAAGGAGGCTGTTGGGGGCTGAGTTGTCTGATTATGTTACTATGCTGTCTCCTGTGGTAGTTTCAATTCACCTTTCTTGGTAGTCAACAGCAAACATGCATGCTTATCCATATCAAGTATTCTTCGTATTTCCAAAATTATGCCTTAATATGCTTATTTAAATAGATCAGATACACAGCATCAAGTCAAGTTTAAGCCCATGAATGCCATATTTGAGATGAAACAGTTCTTTCTATGTTGTTCACTCATTTAGATGATGACCCTAACTTTTAATAAGCTCAAGTGATTTGTGGAGAAAAAATATAATTAAGAAGAAAATTAAGTTTGGGGATGTGTGTTTTAACACACACATTTCTTTGTCGTATTTCAAATGAGAATACATGTAGCCTGGAGACCTGGAGCACCTTCCTCTCTGATCATCCTGCTTTTGCACATACAGCCTGAACCCCCCTAATTTTCATCTTGGGGTTGAATAGAACCCTGCTTCTCCCCAAAAGCCCTGGGAAGTTTTGAATTAATCTTTTATGTTCTTTCTTAATGTGATTGATGCAGAATTGGCATGAATATGAACGGTTCCATCAACAGCGGTTTATCAATCACGTGTCTGCCCTGATGTGAGATGTGGAGCTTTTAAATGTCCAATGCCAATTGTACAACCATTCAGTATGTCAGAAATCATAAAGGAAAATTCCATGTTTGTCTCTGTTGCTCCTCCTTCCAAGAAATGCTTTTCAGCTGAGCCCTTATGCTGATCTTGCTGAAGTTCCTAGTTAAGAGAACTTGCAGTATAATTAGGCTAAAGGATGATTTGAAGTGGAAAATAGTGGATGAGTAACACATTTAATTTGTTTTGAAGTATGAAGAAAGTGACAAAGATGTGTGTCTGGTTTTCCATTAGAAATTAAGGTCTTTTCTGCTTTTTTTTCCCCCTTTTTTCAGAATGTCATTGGGAAAGCATTTGGCCTCAAGTCTGCAAACACTTGAATACATGAGTAATAAGGAATCTTCTTGATCCTGCTGAGGACTGAGTAAAACAGTGTACTTGTAATGCTGGAAATTTCTGAGAAACATTTGAAAAAGAAAACCTGAAAGAGACTGAAACAGGAATGATTTCTATTCAGGCATTACACAAAGTTGTTCTAAAAAATCTTAGCTTGATATTGAATCCATTAAAGAACACCTATAAACAGTTTTAGCTGTCTCTTTTGTTCAAACTGTTGTGTAAACTATGCCCAAAGAATTGTTATCACTCATCACGTTGGAAGGGTATGTCAAATAGGGGCTTGCAGAGATCTGGTACTGTTGGATATCTTTATTAATGAGTTTGGAATAGAGCATACGATTCTTAAAGTTGCAGATATAATCAAGTTGGAAGGGATAGCATGCATTCTGGAGGACAAGATTATAAATAAAATTATATTGACAAATTGTGCAAGTAGCCTGAAACATAGGATGAAATTCAATGGGGACAAGCAGAAAGCACTACAGTTAAACAGGAATAAAACCTCAAAGTGTATGAAATTCTGATAACAGGAGGGGATTCAGAGGCTTTTTAGTAAATCAGAAACAGTATGAGTCAGCAATGTCATACCGTGAAGAAAGCAAACATCATACTGGGATATATAAACAGGAGTCTCGTATGTAAGACACATGAAGTAATACTTCCACTCCACTGAGTACTCAGAAGGCTTCAACCGAAGTACTGTATCCAGTTTTGGCATACCACTTCAAGAAAGTGGAGAGAGGCCAAAGGAAAGCAACAAGAATAATCAGAAGTCTGGAAAAGACAACCCAGGGAAAGACTGAACGAAGAGGAGTTGTTTAGTCTACGGAAAAGAAGACGGACTGAAGACACGCTAACGGTTTTCAAATACGTGAAAGACTGCTGCGAAAGAGGAGGTTATAAACTGTTCGCCATGGTCAATGTGCATAATAAAATAGTGGTTTAAAATTCAGTTAGGGTGGCGTCAACAAGTTTTCTTGCTAATTGCCTATATGGACAAAAAACATAAGAAAACGGTGGTTTCCCGATCAGGTGGCTTTAGGAGAAGTTAGGCAAAGAGCTGCCAACAACGGCTGAGCTGAAAGGTGGGGAAATAAGGCAGGACTCAGCGCAGTGCTTGCTATCGCATTTGCCTTCTGTGTTAGCGCACTCCTTGCAAAATATGAATACGTCCTGTCGCTGCGCAGAAGCCCAGCCAAGACAGGGACTCGGCCGTGGAGGTGGATGTAGCGGGAACGCAAGCGCGGCCCCTCCGCTGAAGCGGATCACCCCTGCTAGGAAGCACCGCAGCCGACCGGTTTTCTGCTCTCCAAGGACATCTCCCGGGGAATTACCCGGTTTTTATTTTCCCTCTGCAAGCCTTCCAGTCGCCTGCCCTGCCCTGGGGGCCGGCCGGCCGCCAGCACCCTCCGGAGGGGCGGGAGGGCCCCGCAGCCACCGGCCGCCGCCTGGGGATGGCGGAGCGGCCCTCCGCCCGCGCGGCCGTTGGAGCCGTTAGCCCCGCCCCATGCCCCGCCCACCCCGCGGCCTCTGACCCCCACGTTCCTTAGTTACCGCGCGGAGCGTCACTTCGGGGCTAAACCACCGCTGCGCGTAGCGGAGAGTCGGGTTGAACCATTCGTCCGGCCGCTGAGCGGGGAGGGGGGACGACCGGGGACGGAAGTGGGGGCGTCGCGGGTGGCCCCGGCTCGCGCCCGCAGCGGCCGGTGGACTTGTTGCTGTAGCTCCCGCCCGCGAGCGACGCTCTCCCCCTTCCCTCCTCACCCCTGTTGGTCTCGTCCCGTGCGGGCCATAGCGACGGCGGGCGCGCTGAGGGAAGATGGCGGCTCCGGCCTCTGCAGCGCTGCCGGCTCCGTGAGCGCGGCGCTCGTTCCTTTCCCGCTTCCCCTCCTCGCTCCTGCACCCCGTCCCTCCCGGCTGCCCTCCGCCTCTTCTCCTTCCCCGCCGGGGGCGTAGGGACCATGTCGGACTCGGAGGAGGAGGAGAGTCCGGACCGCCAGCTCAAGCTAGTGGTGCTGGGGGACGGCACCACTGGCAAGGTCAGTGCCGGCCCCCGCCGGCAGCGCCCCGCTCCTCTCCGTCGCCGCGGTGCCCCCAGACCCCTGCCCGGCCTTCCCCCTCGTCGCTCCCCGCGGCCCTCCCGCTGAGGAGGGAGCAGCCCACGGCGGCTTCCAGTCTATCGCGCTGCCGCCGTCGCGATACCCGGCGGCGTGGGGCCGGCTGACCCCTCCCCCTTCACTCTCGGCCCCGCGCTTCTCCTCCTGCGTTGTCTCCCCGGCGTGTGTGGGGCAGGGGGGTGGGCGTAGCGGAGAGCCGGGACGGGACCCTGGTGCTCCCCGGCCGGCCGGCAGGCAGAGGCGGGCTCTTCGCCCGGGAGCCTGGCTCCGGGGCCGCCCGTATCCGCTCCGTGCTGGGCAGCGAGACCCTCGAGCGGGGATTCCGTACCCTGGCGGCGCCTCGAGAGGCTTGGTCAACAAACAGACGTGTGCGGCTTTAATCCCCCTTTCTTGAGCCTTAATGAAAGGAGCGGCTAATAACGTAATTGCCACGGCGCTGCCTGGTGTGGCGTTTCCTACTGGTGGCCGTGCGCTGCAGACCGCGCACTGGAGCCGGGCCGTGAGCTGCTCGGCTGGAGTTGCCGGAATAGCCCGAAGTTGTTCTCGGGGGCTGGCGGTGCCCGGGAGGGGGCTGGGGTCGGGGCCGAGCACGTGAATTCGCGGTTCCCGCCGAAACGACGAGCAGGGAAGGTGGTTCAGCTGGGTCTCCAGGCTCTCCATTTCGGCTTCAGAGCTGATAACCTCCTGAGGTGGATAGAACAGTTTGCATCTATTTGAGTTGCTGTTTCAGAGTTTGGAAAGACACTTCTGGGTCAATTTAGGTTTTGGTGATGACTTTTACAGGGCTTTTTTCTGTCTATAATCAACATAATTAAATACTATTTGTAAAAGTTTGTTTACAAACAAGTTGTACTTGTTTTCTTTTTAAAAGAGAAATCTTGACGGAGAAACCAATGAAGGCAAAAGGGAGACCACTTTCTTACCCGATTAAAATAGTCACTGATCTTTACTGTACATGTGTGAACATACCTATTGCCATATGTGGCCTGAATCCTTTCGTGAGATACACCTGAAAATAGTAATTTTATTGTATACTTGAAGAATACGTTTTTTTCTCTATCATTAGCTTTTGAAAAGTGGGGAGGCAGAAAGGCTGCCTGCCTCACAGTTCATATGAAAGGTAAAAATACTCTTAGAGGTGGTTTAAATGAGCTGCCTGCTATTAATAGAAATAAGCTCTTAGTGAAAGTACATGCATGGTTTTGCTTGCTTATTTATGCAGAGCTCTATGGAGAAACAAAACATTTTTTCGCCTCCAGTGATTCTAAACCCAGTCTGAAGGGGTATTGTATTCATCTGAGTCAGTAGATGGGCAATTCCAAGTGACTGTGTGATGAGAGCATAATAAATGCGCAGGATTGACAGCTGAAGTGCTGTTTCACTGGTAGCGTGCCCCAGGAGTTTTCCATTCAAACTGAGGAATCCTTTCACTACTGCTGTTCAGCACCTTGTGGCAAGACCTCTCACCAAACATGGATTTTCAAGCATTCTTGAGTTTTGATGTGTATTCCTGCTGGTTCCTGCCTTTCACACGTGAGCTGCCACTCACTGAATCTCCTGCTGGCTCTAGGCATCCTGTGCTTCAAGTGCCGTTTATTTTGCATGAGTAGCAGCTATGCTATGGTGGGCTGCTTTTCCTCCTGTTCCCCCTAGATGATGCTGTAATAGAGGCTTCTTCCAGCCATCCTGATGGCCTAGCAGCGAACACTTTCAATAATAGATTTATTGTAAGATCTTGTAAAAATAAAGAAGTGATTGGTCATGGAATGGAAGGATAAAATGTACCTAGTGCTATTTCAAGCACCTCAGAAGACTAAATTGTTGAGGTTCCTCTTCTTTCTTGGCTACTCGTTCCGCTTGCTTGTTGAAACGTGTATGTCTATATGTTTTCAACTCTAAATAGCCTGCCTCTCACATCTGGTTCACAGCTGGTCTTTACACACATGCATACTTAGCCTCTCATTTACTGTGCAAGACATTGGTTTTTCTCTTCCTCTGTCGCTGGGATCGTCGGATAGGAGTAGTGTAGGAAATAATGGAACATATCGTTGAAATATTGCGTCTTGCGTTCAGTGTGAGATGTTCACATTTGACTTCTTTCCATTGCTCCCCCTCTTGCCAAAAAAAAAAAAAAAGGAAAAAAAACCCACAAACATTTTATTTCCTCCATCTGGGGCTGTCTGGTCATCAGTTCTCCACGGAAGATAAATTATGTCTTTGTGAGTCAGCTGGCTGAAGATGTAAACTTGCTCTCTTTTTCCTCACTCATTGTTTAGAAGCAATGTGATTAAGGTTCTGTGGAAGGGTTGGTAGCAGTTTAAAAACAAACCAGTGTCAGTTCAAGCTAAGGGTAATGTTTGTTTCCACTAGCTAGGAGTTGCTCTATCCATGAGGTAAGGGAGGGATGTTGTGCTTCTATTCATTTGTTTTGTGGTGGTTGAATGGATAATTGGATACTTAGATGTTTAAGGGTAGGAATAAGCACTGCTGGAGCAAGCTCTAAGAGAAGAGTGAAAAAGGAAGAAGGAATGAGAGGAGTGAGACAGAGTAGAATCTGAAAAAGTATTAGGGTAATGGAAATGGTAAATTGTTGAAAAGAAAAATTGAGGAAGGCAAGGTTGGTTAGTAAGAAGATAATAATAGAGAATGATTTTAATGAACTAGACAAACTAGGAAAACAATCTGAAAAGAAATCAGCAGCGGGGACAATGTGAGATGAAAATAAACAGCAATTATTAATAGCAGTTGGCTCTTTGATTTTGATTACAGGATACACATGGCAGCCTTATGCATCTAGGTTTTCAATCAACCTACTCTTCCTGAGCCAAAATGATTTTTCATTAAAATAAACTAGCAGTACTAGTATGGATTGAAAAAAAAAATGATGTTATAATCCAGGTATTTCTACTCTTGCTGTGCACAGATTGGCTTAATGTTGAAATATATAATGATGTTGATTTGAGCTGGAACTACTCGGATTTGCTACTGTTGAAAATGGCTTTGGGCCTCTGGAAGCAAATCTTGGAGCTATTCATAGGAAGGAAGGTCCTGAAAAATAGGTGTGTGGGAGGAGCAAAGAAACAGAGGTTCTGTCCTTCTGCCATCTGTTGCAGCTGGGATTAAAGTATGGTAGCAGAAACATCCTACCTTTTCCTTCTTCTCTTAGCAATGGATGATGAACATGAAAGAGCGAATGCTCAACCCGGTGTGGGAATGTGCAGGAGCTAAACCGTAGGCTGGAATATGGAGTGGTGGTCTGCTTGCTTTAGGATTTTTTAGGATGCCAGATTTTTAAGCATTGTGCCAATTCTGGATCTTGTTGTTACATGTGGGCTCAAAAACCTCATCAATGTCGACAAAAACATTGTTGTCACTGTTCAGTCTTGCAAATGGAAAATTACATCAAGTGTCCTCTGCAGATTGGCCTAGTTTCATAGATCCATGTTTAATGTCAAAAAATCTTGATAATTTTCTCTTTTTTAGTGAACAAAGTTTCATCAGTAGTTAGGAGTGGGGGTGGAAAGACATCATAAGAAATTCTCTGTATTGGACAGTTATGTGTTTTTATGCTAGTTAAAGCATCTCGTTGTTTAGCCTGGTATTCCTTTTCATTTTGTCTGTTTTAAAATTCTTGCCAGTAGGGATGGGACATGACTGAAGGGTAAATATTGCTGTGCTTGGAGAAAGGCATTGGTGTTCTAGAAGGGAGTAAGGGAGGGGATAGATATGTGTTGCTTTTTGGAAAGTGGATTCTCAATTGGCTGGTAAAGTTGGGATATGAATGGAAATTCATGGCTTCAGAACTATGTGCTTGCATCCCATTGAAATTTGTTTTTAGTTTTTCTTTCTTACAACTATGATACTACACTTTGGCATCATTTTCTGAAAGCTTTCTTCTATAGGATTTTACTCAAAGAATTGTCATTGTCAGGGTTTTCTCTGCTAATTTCTGTGTTGTCCTGGTGAGCAGTCAGTATCAGTTAGAGCTGGCTATCATTGCTTTTTCTGTTTGACTTTCAATTTATTTCAATTTATTGACTTTTCAATTTATTTCATAAATATTGTTTGCTTTTTTTCCTATTTACTCAGTATGTAGGTGTTTAGGAGCAGCTTTTTATACTGTGAGTTGTTGACATTGAAGAATAGAAGCAAGAAATTGTCTTGCCTTGCCTGTGAGGTTTGATTGCATCTTCGTTTGTTTCCAAAAGAACTTCCCAAATATCCCATTGTATTTTGCACTTAGAATACTGAAATTTTTCTGTATTATTTTTTACTGCTGTCTCGATTGCTGTATGTTAGAACGCAAAGCCTTTTTTTTGTCTGAAAGGAAGGAGTTTGTAACGCCAACCTTCAATAGTGTATTGCTATTCAGAACAGCATATGAACATTTGCTTTGAAGTATTTAAGATAAATGTGTGAACCTACCAAACTGAGTCTAATGGAAAGTCTGCTATGAAAGTTGGTGGCCTGGTTGTCTTAGTAGAGACGTGAAGGAACAAGGCCTTCTTGATATCATGCTATCCTCTAATCTCTACATTAATGGCTGAAATTTTATGAATGGAGCATAATTTTTTTTTAAAAAGTCACTGATCACTTATTTATTTTTACAGTTACAGTTCTACTGAGCCATTATTTAACTTTGGTTATTTTTTACATAGATTGTACTCAACATACCCTTACAGGCAAAACTGCCATGTAGAATCTTTTATGGCAAGCATGGCAGAGAACAATTTTAGGATTGAAGGGAGTATTTGCATTGTAGAGGTATTTGAATATTCATTGACATAACTTCTTTGTTTACTGTTGTGGAGAAGTTTGAACTGTTGCTCTTAGTTTTTTGTGGATAAATGCTTGTTCTGTGAATAAATAGAGGACTCTAGTCTGGTAATCCAACACCTTCCTTGAGCTTTAACAGTTATTAGAAAAAAAAATTAAAAAGGGGTTAGTCAATGATTTTCTGCTATAAATTCCTTTGCATTCAAGAGCACAGTAGAGGAAAAACTGTTTAAGAGAACTTTGCCATGCTGTAGATTACTTGCTGCTCCTATTGGTTGGCTTTTAATTGAATGTATGTTGTTTATTTTTACTAACACCCCTAGAAGCCCTCAGGGAATATTGAGTGTCACAGAGTGATAAAGCTAATATTTACTGAGCCCTTAAAACAAGAAGGGAGTGGTTGCTTTTTTAATGGGGATCTAAATTAGTGTGTTGGAGAATATAGAATACTATGATATAGTCAGATGATATTTTAATCTTACTCTGGGTACTGGTTACTTTTCTGAAAAGAAAAATTTCAAGGAGAAGACTGTCTGGTGTATTCCTGCAATGTTCTTATTCTTATCTACATCTTTAAGGTCATGACAGATTAAAGATAATGTCTTTGTAATCTTGACATGCTAACTGTTGTGATTAAAAGAATCAGTTCTACTGACTTTTTCGGTACTACAGTCTAAATATGTATTGAATTTTATGTTGTGCATATGTTGGTATTACTGTCACATAGCTGTAGGCAGAAGAGTATTCTCACGATTCATCTTCTGTGGTCTTCACCCTTTCCACAGTGATATAAATATATAAGCATACCCATGCTGTTTATAGTTTACTTGCTTTTTTCCCCATTTATCTATTTATTTTTAATCCTTTTGGGGCTTGAGTTCAGTGAAGTAAATGAAAATGTTGCAATAGTCTTTAATTGATTTTTTTGGGTTACTTCCTAAACATATCTTCTGATATCAAAATATCATTTATTATATGTACATATATATGACAGTGGTAGGAATATAAATGTGATGTAGAAACAAGAAAACAGTAAATCTTGCATTATTTACTTCACAGGTAATTTAATAGTTGAATAAATGTTTTTATATTCATACTAGAGCTTTAATGCTAGAGCTCTGGTGATCATGTTTTCATGCAAAAAAAGAGTAAGTTACCTTTTCTTCCTATGTACATTTGACATTATTAGCATAATTTAGATTTTTGTTATAACTGTTCCATTAATAGAACTAGTCTATTCTCATTTTTTCAGAGCTATTGGCACTATTTTGCTATTGCATTTTTAACTAAATGCGCTCCAATGGCAATTTCTAATAACAGTTGATATGACTCACCTCTCTGGGTCTTGATGAGCAGAAAGCTGGCAACAAAAATTCCTTCTTGCCCATTTTGAATTTTCTCAGACAGTGTAAGGGTTTTGTGAGGTTGTTAGGCTTTTCTTCCCCTATATATGTAAATGCATATTTAGAATTTTTTTTCTGCAATTACTTTGTTTTCGTATTTTCAGATGTCATTTCAACAAGAGATTTGTAAGTGTACACCACTAATTTGATGTAGGATGTAATTTATCTATGTGACATTAATTTTTAATACAGTATTTAATTTTTTCCACAATATAAACTCTTGTATTCTTTATAATTGCCCCCCTCCTTTCCTTTTTTTTTTTTTTTTTAAACCTTAGATTGTGGAGCTTTTTCTCTCTTTTTTTTTTTTTCTTTCTTTCCCTTTTCCCTTTTTTTTTTTTTTTTTGCCTTGCATGGAGAACTTAAATTGCTAGTGAAAGAATATAAATGCCTTGCTTCATTACTTTATGTAGGTTAATTGTGTATCCTTTTAGCAGTATGTAGTAAAAGCTGATTATTAGGTCAACAGTGTATTGGTCTACTTTCATAAATCCACAAAATATAAATTGAAGAAATAAGTTTCCAGAGTTCTGCTTAAAGGAATGATTCTGCAAATGTGCACTCTTAACATGAGTTTAGTTTTTTCTGTGTACAAGAAAGTACTCTTCATATCTTAGACTCCATGTAATCCCTGATCCTGAAACTTTGATATACAGTGGCAGGAATCTTGCCACAATTTGGAGCCCCTGTGGGACTCTGCACTGTGCAGATCTCTGTTCCCTCCCAGAAAGTTGGCCTGGGATCATGGTGTTCTGTACCAGGGAAAGACCCTAGTTTTGGAAATGCATGCTTTTTAAAAATAATAAGTTCTTCAGGTATGGATAGTATCACTTAGATTTGTGTCAATTTGAGTGTACTAATGATACCTCATTCAAATCTGTGTAATATTTTGTAATGTGAATATCGTAGTATCTTTGAAATACAAAGGAAGTATGTGCCTTCCTTCTTTTTGCATAAATTAGTAGTCTTTGCCACCTCCTTTTATTATGTTGAAGTTGTCTGGTATGCTTGTCAATCCAAATCCATGAACACTGTCAGTTGGTCAGTTGGTGTTGATTTAAAAAGTGCTTAACTGTATTTCATACTTCTGGTTTAACACCAAGTTTTTTGCTGTTTGAAATGACAACTTAATTTGATATTGTTCTGTTTTAGACATCCTTAGCCACACGTTTCGCCCAAGAAATATTTGGAAAACAGTACAAACAAACCATAGGACTGGACTTCTTCTTGAAAAGGATAATATTGCCAGGTAAGAGAATAAAAACTAACACTGAAAGGTTGGGCAGCAGTAAGATTTGCAGAAACAGATTCCCCAAAGTAATGTATGCTAAATAAGCTTAGTACAGTGCTTTTTATGGCAAATTAGGTTATTCAGAGAAAATTTTGTTAGTACGTTCTTGCCAGGTGACAAAGGGTTATGCATTTGCAACTTACATCTTTAAGTAAAGCACTGAATTCAAATAAAAGGAATGCTATCTATATTCGTGATTTTTATTATCTCTACTTGAGTGTACTCACTGTCCATGTGGATAGTGTAACATACAACAATGAAATGGAACTTTAAATATATTCATTGAGAAAGTACATGTGTTTTGAAAGAAATATATATATTTTTTTAAATGAAATACACAACTTGTATTTGAGTTGTGTGAGAGAAGCATAATGCAGCTATGGAATCGCAGTGCTCTAATATGTGAATGCTGTTTTATGCAAGGCAGCATGAAATTGCTGGCATTTAATAGACCACTAAAATTTAGGGTCCCTTGGCACTCATAAAAATACAGTTTGAGCATTCAAGATGTTTCACTTCACGACGGCAAAGAAACTATTTAGATGCCAGTTGCAGCACACTGCATGGAAAATGCAAAGAAATAATTAAAAAAGAATAGTTGCTGGTAGAAATTTGTCTCCAAACAATTGGGGGTTTGAAATAAGTCTTTTCATTGATTTGTGGTTGCTCAGTTTCTAAGTATAAAAGTATTTCATTAAATGCATTTTCTTCTGACTTCAGAAATAAGAGGAAGTTAGAAAAATGATGTGTAATTATTAAAAGTTGTAGTGAGATATGATAAAGTTGAAGCAAGTTCTTTTTTCCTTGTGGAGGGCGGGGAGGGAAGCAAACCCAGAAATGAAGCATTTTAGCTATAACCTGAAGTTATAACAAAATATATATAGTTCTTGAACTTATTTTGTTAAAATTATATTGCCAATAATTTCTTGATTATGTTTATATATTTTCTTAAGTGAAAGAGAATAATCTTTTCAGACTATTCCTGCACTCACTATTTTGGTTTGGCCATTTTGCTGTACTTTTTTAGTATCTGGTAAGTGATAAAGTAGCAAATTTCAGTGCTTATTTCTCCATAAAATCAACAGAATAATTTTTTTATTGTCCTGCTCATGCCTCTAAAAATACCAGTGTGCATAATACTTAACAGCAGTACTTGCAAGTGGAATGTGTACACAAATCATGCAGTGTGCATGCTGAGAACTTGTATTTTGCAAGTTTTTTTCCAGCTGTTAAACATACAGAAGCTATTAGTACATTACTGGGATTTTAAATATGTTGAGTAGAAAATGGAAAATTATCAACTATTGATTCATTCATGTTTTACTTTCTTCTAGTTTATTTTGTAATAAATTCAGAATGTGGATGAAAATAGCACTGAAACAGCAGCAAAGTCTCTACATGTATTTTCCTCATTTATCATTAACAAAATAGTAATGTTCATTGAATGTATTCATATTCAGGAAGAAGCGTTTTTCTGTAGACTGTCATTGTGTTTTTGCCTATGCCAATATATGTTTATGTACATATGTATTTCTGTGGTTTATAAGTAAGCTGAACTGGTGGTGGGGAATAAGAGAGAAGGAAGGGAAGAGGGAGGGAGGTAAAATTTCTAAATACTGGAATGGGAAGCATTACTTAAGGAAGTGGATTTTTCTAATATCTTGATTAGTTCTGGGTTTGTAAAGCTGCTGTGTTTACTTGGAATGTTAATTCATACTGCTGCACAGAAATTATAATGTGTGTATCAGTAGGGAAGAAAGCCTTGATTTCTCTTATTTAGCAGGAGAATTGATGAATAACTATGGTTCAGTGTTTGATTTTTTTTTTTCTTTTTTGAATGTAAGCAAAGATTTCAGAAGTTAAAATTGCTGATTTCTAGAATTGCACAGTAGTTTACATTAGGCCACATTAGAAATGCATTTTAGCTTTTAAAATAAAGTACTGTTTCTCTGTTTTTTGGTCTTTTTAAAAATACAAGCTGTGTTTGTCTCCAGTTGTTTTAGTAACTGATGCAGTTTTGCAGTGAAAAAAGTAAATATTTTACATGGTAAAACAATATGGTTTAATACAAATAGTAAATCCTTTGATTAATTTTGAACGATGTCACTTTTAGTGTTCAACTATTGACAAATTCTCTTCATGGAGTTTGGTCAAAATATTTTTTTTCAAATGCAAGTCAATTTCAGTGTATTTATTGATGCAGTATCTTGTATAGTCTGGATGCAGCCACAGTGTAGATTTTACTGCTTAAATAGTGTATCTGTTGGTCAGAGGGTCTGCTGATAGAGATTCTTAAGAGCCATAGTCGAATACTTTTAGGAAGGTTGTGGGTGCAGTACAGTAAACAGGATTCTTCTGTTAAAAGCATTTTTCTAAGTCGTCAGTGCAAAAGGTGGGCAGACTCATGTTTTTAGTTTCGTCTTGACTGTGCAGCACTTTAAGTAAGGTTAACCAATGCAACAAGTGTACTTCTGCAGGATCACTAGTGGAATCAACCCAGTGGCTTCAGTTCATACCAGAAACAGCCTAGGTACCTGCACTGTGTTGCCTCAGTTATTTTAACTTCGCAGTTGTGTGCATTTTCTACAGAGTAAAGAAGTGCTAGTTTTTTCTTGTTTCTTATCAGTGTATTACATATTATTTTTATGGGATTCTTCACTTATTTTTATTGGTACGTTAAGCTTGTTTCTAAGAACTCTCTTATTATGCATGGTTTATTTTTGTTTTGTTGTCATTCTCCAGTTTGTATGTTCCTCTTAAATCTATGAAAAAATAGATTTCAAACTCCGCAGAAAACTTCATGTGCTACTATCATAGTTGTTAATTAAATATTTGCTAGGCAAATAGTCCAGAGTTTTTCCTTCTGTCTGAATAATTCTAACATCCTTCTTTCTCCCCCAAAAATCAGTTTGAGCGCAAAGCAAATATTACAGGACCTGATTGGAAAAAAGGGAAGATGAAGCGTTTTGCACTGGAGATGATCAGCATGAATTTCAGTAGTTAGTGAGGTCTTAATTAAGAACCACTTCACCTTAAATGAACATTGCAATCTTTTTTCCCCAGTTTCTTTTTTCTGTTATTAGTGAAGGAAAGTAAATAATTCATAACAGTAGATTTTAAAGTTGAACAGTCACTGTTAGACTATTTAGTTTAACTATCTTCCTGCATTAAGGTTTCTCAGATAATTTCATACAGTTATCCAAATACTAAGCCTGGTATGCTATGCATGATTACTACTCTTAGGAGGAAAAATGAAGTTAGAAACTTCTTAAAGCATTTGAACACAAATTTAGGCATCTGAAAACTGTTGAGTTTGAAAATGACAATATTTATAAAGCTTTTTTTCCAAATAGCTGGCATAATGACATGGTAAATTTCCAGTAGAATACATGCAATCAAGTTAGAGGTGGTATACTGCAGCATGGTGAGCTTTTGAGCATGTTTAGTTTGTTTACACACTGAGGACTCATAGTCATTTCAGGCTGCGGATGGACCAGTTTATCCACGTCAGATGCTTTATGGAAGACTTTCCTGCATTGTTTGCAGTCACTTATGTTCTAAGCTTTAGAAATAATTAATTAAAACATAGTAGATGCACTGTTAAAACAAATAAGCTTTTTATTCTATGAAAGATTGCCTTTATTGAACTGGAGTGTTTATGATGTATTTACTAAGCTCTGTGTAGAAATTCTTTATCTTTGTATTAGATAAAACTCAGTGTAGCTTGAAAGTATTTTGAATAGATTGTCTCACATTCATCTTTATATATTTGAGACCAAAGTAGCAGTTTAGGAAATCTGTGCTTTTAACCAGATTAAAGCAAGATGCATCATAAAAATATAATGTGGTATATTTAATACCAAAAGTAGCATATATTCAGCTATATAGTTTTAATTTGCTGTTTATACTCACTGAGCACTGGGATATATTTCCATGGAGCACACTCACTTGCATAACTAATGTGAGTGTGTTAGTTATAAATTGATGGCTGAATAGATCACATTGTGTAAAATAAGGTTGTTAATAACATAAAGTAGTTGAATCAAGAGTGTATGTTTCTTAGCAGCCCAAAATATTGTGTTGAGACTCGATTGTTGTGATGTGGAATTTGTTGCTTTTTTTTTTTTTTTTAAATCTAGGAATAAAATTAATAGGCAGTTATGATTATTTGTGAGTACATAGAATTGTTATTAACATGTAAGTCATGTGAGTTGTATGTAGATTAGAAAAATTTTCATCACACCTTACTGCATTAGAGTTTGGTGCTTCCAGGTAATCAGTACAGTTTTGAAGAGTTCTCGCCATGCAAAATGAGCCACATTATACTTCAGTATGTGTATGCATGTGGTGACATACATTGCTGTGTGTGTATGTTTAATCCGTGGGTTTCTGAGTTGTTAGCTTGCAGAATGTGTTTGATTTGTAGGATATTAAATATTCTGTATTTACACTGATTTTTTTTTGTTACTTTGTTTTTGAAAACCTGTTAACGGTTTCAACATAGCTTAGAGACTGTTTAGAGTAGAAAGGAAAAAACTATTCTTGATGTAGATTTTTCGAAGATTAAATGATGTAAATCATGTCCAATTTAGTTGCTTGCTTTGGAGTGGTGGGTGGAGGAAATAATCATGGTTTGCATCCTCAACTTAGATCTGTGTCAGTTTTTCCATTTTTTAATCTATCCATTATATAATTCCTTAACTGTGTAGTACTAAGAGCATCACTACCAAAATACACTTACTGTGCAGATTTTCCTTGCTTCTAGATTTGTAAAGAAAATTTGGAGGGGGGGAAGGTTCACAGAGTATGAAATAATGTGGTTAAGCTGGCATTAATTGTATCCCTTTTGATTCCAAGTACTGCTCTATAGAACTTTCTCTGCGAAGTTTTACATGTTTCTTCAGTGAAGTATGTTATATAATTTCTAGTCAGGAATGTTATACTTTATGCAATTCCAATTCTTTTCTGTTAATATTAAATATGTTAATATTTAGCTATAGTTTTACTGCATCTTAATGACTTACCTGGACACAGGTGACTTTTTTCCAAAAGATACAGTCATCTTCATGTTGAAATTTAGTAACTATTTATTGTATACTTATAAAAAGCTATTGCTGTTGATATGCTAGAACAGTATTACCTGCTGTGATAATGTATCTTTAATTCTATTTGTATCTAAATTTTCCAGGTTACACAATATCTGTATCATTTTCTTTTTCAGGAAATTTGAACGTTACTCTTCAAGTGTGGGATGTAGGGGGGCAAACGATAGGAGGCAAAATGCTGGATAAATATATTTATGGAGCTCAGGTACAGTATAAATGATAATTGTATCTATAGTAATTATATAAAATTCATTGAAACTTTGTTCTTAAAATTATACATATCTTAGAGGTTGTTGTTTTGTAGATCTCAAAAATGTTGAATCTCTGCTTAACCTAAATGTAATTGGTATTATTATTCAATTCTGATTTTGATATGTAGTTAATTTTTTAGAGCTGCTTAAAAAGCAAAGCAAAGGTGCACGTTTGTAGATCTGAATAATTCTCAAGAACAGATGTATGTTTCCATGCTTTGTGTCTTGAGTTAAGAAAAGCAATCATAGTAAATAGTAAAGGCTATTTGGATATCCACATGTTAGATATAGTGGCTGCTTTTAGAACAGATGCCTCCTGGGGGGAAAAAGTAGAAGGAGGAAATTAAGAGCAATCCTACACCATTAAACTCATACATGCAACTGGGGTTATAAGAGGGCAAACAAAAGGAGGCAACCAGGTAGCTAAATATTTTTGCAGAACTCCTATCCAATGAAAATTAATTTTACCTTGAGATTAACTAAACAACTTAAAGTGAATGGTAGGATTAAGTAAGAGCTAAATATTATAACAATATCTTGAGTTATGATATGATTTAGGACTACATGACAAACTTCTTAACATGAGTGGTCCTAAAATGTACTCTGTTCTTTCATTTGGAGTTTGTAATGGGAACAATACACATAACACGCTTTATTATATAATGTTAATATTATCTGAAAAGAAAAGAAATGCACCTATTTTTTCCCCTAATACTTTAAGCAATAGGAATATGGAATCCTAAAACTTTATTGGACAGAAACTTTGTACTAAGAAGGGATGGCTATTTAAGGAGATTAGGATTAATTAGTTAATAGGATAAAGACAAACTTGTCAATTTAACATTTTGTCACTTTTAAAATAATGTCGAAATGTTTTTAGCTGTTGCATCTGTTTTATAGCATTTTCTTACTTTTTAATAAAAAACATTTTGCTGCCCTGTTAAAGATCTACCAAGCAACAGGAGAAAGCGGCTTCCATGACAGAGGGAATTTGATTAATCACAAATTGTTGCCATATGCCCAAAGTAAACTCAATGAAGGAAAGAAAAGGCTATTAACTTTTTCTGTATTGAATTTGGTGATAAACTTAAGAGTTTCTTATCAGCAACAGCAGGTAAAAAAGTTAGTACCAGTGCCCTGAAGTAGCGAAAAGGTTGCTATCAGTAAGCCTAAAGTTACGAAATTTTGATTTTTAGTCATTCTGAGCACATTAACAAAAACCTCTATATCCAATCTCTTCTCCTTTAATCCTCCCTGGGACCTAATAACCTTATGCAGGCTGGGAATCAACTGGAGAGGAATCAGCTGGAGAGCATCCAGTGAAGGGCCATGAAGCTGATTAATGGACTGGATCATCTCTCCTATATGAGGAAAGGCTGAGAGAGCTGGCACTGTTCAACCTGGAGAAGAGAAGGTTCAGGGGGATCTTATCAATGTATATAAATACCTGGAGGGAGGTTGCAAAGAAGATGGAGCCAGGCTTTTTTCAGTGGTGCCCAGAGACAGGACAAGAGGCAATGGGCACAAACTGAGACACAGGAGGTTCCCTCTGAACATCAGGAAACACTTTTTCACTGTGAGCGTGACCAAGAACTGGCATAGCTTGCCCAGGGAGGTTGCAGAGTCTCCATCCTCAGAGATATTCAAAAGCCATCTGGACATGGTCCTGGGCAGCTGGCTTTAGGTGACACTGCTTGAACAGGGGCCTTGGACAAAATGACCTCTAGAGGTCCCTTCCAACCTCAGTCATTCTGTGAAATGGCTTTGGAGGAAAGAAGGCTGGGGTCCTACTGGAGAAAAAACAGTTGAATGGGAGTCAGCAATGCACCCTTGCAACAGTAAAAGCTAACTGAATACTGGGCTGCATTAGTAAGAATGAAGTAGGCAAATCAAGGAAAGAGATTACCATCCTGTCTGACATTTTTGAGGCTACATTTGGAGTACTGTGTTCAGTTTTGGGTTCCCCAGTACAAGAAAACCTTTAAAATAGTGGAGTAACTCTAGCAAAGGTTGCTGCAAAAGAAGTATGTGTACCTATGGTGTGTTGCGCTTGGTCAGTGCATGTGGTGCAACTGGGATTTTAAACATCTTTTTTGTAAAGTACACAAGCTGTACACACACACATAGAGTAGATGATTTGGATCTGTTGCTGAAATTTTAATCTGCATGTATTCTCCAAATCTAAATAATTCAGATTTAAAGTATAATGTGTAGAATAGCTTGCACCATGCATAGAGTATGCATCATGCTTTTATCCAGTATATGCAGATGACCATAGCCTTGTATAGACTTCATCTGGTTGATAAGCATGATATTCAGAAATCACAAGTGGCTGAACTCTTGGTTTCCCACTCAGAAATCCAAATGTATGGTAGGCTTACTTATAAAATACTACAACCAGCTGGAGATGGAAATTTTGAGAATTTACAGCAACTGAACAGGTTATCTACAGTCTGCAGTTCACTTGATGTTGCTTGAATTTGATCAGGATACCAGGAGGAGTAAGTGGAGCATCCCCCTGTACTTTGCTGCAAACCTTGCCACTGGAGGTTTCCTTCTCTTTGAGAGCTGAATCAATTCTCTAGGATAGATCTTTTCATTAAGTTACTCTCAAGGTGCCATTTTTTAACTGAGACCCCTGATTTCTTGTGCCATGTTTTAAAATAAGAGTGCTAGATTTGAGGATGAGAACCTACTTAATTTGCTTGTGTGGTGGCAGTTGGAGAAATTGCAATTCACTTGCTGTCTTGAAGCAGTTTTCTTTTTCCCCTTTTTTTTCTCTGGTGTCGCTCATCTAGAACAATATAGTTGCTGCATCCCATTAGCTGAATTTCACTGATGGGTCAGAAGAACTCTGCAAGCTGCGGGGGAAGAAGAGCTCTTTGATCTTTATATTTATAAATAAAAGGTGCTAATAAGCAGCTTTCTGTCAGTGTTGGTTAAAACTGACACGTTTATCTGAGAATTGAGAGAGGCTAAGAATAATTGTATAGTCAGTTACCACAGCTGAACTGATAGACAGTAGGTCATTCAATTATGGCAAATCAGTCGCATGTGTTTGAGTTACTGTATCCTCAGTATCAGCAAAGACAACAGTGGTGAAGTATATGTAGACTGTAAACTGTTTTCAGTTGTAAAAATAGCATTTCTGCAGATGTGCAAGATATCATAATGAAGTTAGTCTTTGCTAAAATGGATATACTGTGACTAGAAAAAATATTTTAGAATTTTGGTCTGACATATTTCATGAATATTAATGAAAATTAGAAAGTTAATTTTGTTTCTTCATACTAAAGTCAGTCATAGGATGAGGGCAGCTGAGGATAAACCTGAGGAAGAAAACATACGGTTTTAATTAGTGTTTTCTGTAGCTTTCATTTATTGTGACAAATCTTGGCATAAACTTGACACCTTTAAAATGTTGATTGTGTAGTGTGAATATATTGCCTGGTTACAACACTTCCATAATAGCAGTTCTGCTGTGTAATAGCACTGCTGCTGTTTGCGTGGTAAATATTTCGGAACCCTGCTCCCATCTCTTACCTATAATTGCTGCCCCTACCCACATATCTAGTTTAAAGTATCTTTAAGAACTGGCATGTGCTACCTCATAAATTGGCTTGTTAATAGAATAAGAGTACTGCAGACTCTACCTTCTCCAGAGACCAGCAAATAATTTCTGCAATATTCTCAGTTTCCAGTGACCTATTTTTGAAAATACTCCATAATTCCAAAACAAAAAGCACTCACACATGCACTAATGTAGGCAAAATGTCCTACTAGAGTGCAATTATGCAAGGAGGGACTATTTGCCACGTTGCTGGAGACTAGAGAATTAACATGCTGTTCTTGGCATGTTGTCTGCCATGTGTTTCAAACTTTTTTCATGGCAGGGAAATGTGCTACTTTTGTGTAAAAAGGCCAATGTTAATTTTCCACCTTAAATCCTCATGCATAATAGGGAAACAACAGCTTTTATACTATCTACTCGCTCTGTTCTCCATATACTGTAAGTTTGTGGAAAATATGATGTATTTGTGTGAAAGCAATGATGGGGTTTCTATGTTAAATAAAAAAAGGTGAAATAAATTTTAGCTATGGAGTTATGACTAGTCCTTCATTAATTATCTATATCATACTAAGTTGCTTATAGAGTACTGTTGTGGCAAAAATCTAAGCAAGAAATACTCTTTATGACCTGGATGCCATGCTGCCTTTTTTTGCATCTCTAAGATGTCATACCTGTCATCTTTGTTTCTTAAGTATAGCAAATATTGACAAGATTCAAAAAAAGAATGATTAAGAAAAAAATATGCTTTAGATGCAATGTTTTAGATCATGGAGAAGGGGACCAAAAGGAAGTTAGGTGAGCTCTAGTTGCAAACTTTGTACAATTCTTTCTTTCACGGTAAATCCACTGTGAATACCCTTTCTTCCACAGGTGTAGGTAGGCTGCAGTTGGCTAGAGGACATGTAGCAGAGTAGCATCTTAATGAAGAATTAGTCAGAAACAGTTGGCCAACCTTAAATGCTAAGATTCTATTAACTTTATCTTACATCTAAGTCTGATTAAACTCTTCAGTGCTGAAGATGGTTTAGATAGTCTGGTCTGCTCTTCTGCAAGCTAGTGAGAGAACTTGACCACTGGTGAAAGAAGCATGCCATGTGCTCTTTCTCATTTACAACTTTCAGCCTTATGTCTGTTTTTTTTAACCTTTACAATATCTGTCCTTCAGCTTGTGTTTCTTCTTTTCCACTGAGCATTTGGTAACATCAGAATGTCCTTCCTAGAGCAAGGCTTGTATTATGAAAGACAAATATATACATGCACAGGCATTTGGGTAGTTATAGTCAGGAGAAGTTAACTAAGATGTGAGATACTAAGGAATAAATTGTACAAAGGTTGGAAGAGGAAAGTGGATGTTTAATATTATATTTGATTAATGAAGTAAAGGAGGAGAGTTAGCAAGGGAAAAGACGGGTGTCATAATTTTTAATTTCCTTGAAGGAACTGGTGAAAGCTGTTCCTCAGAAATTAATAGCAGCCATGTAAATACAAGGAACAAGAACTCACTTTGCCAAGGAGTTGATGGGATTGAAGGGTAAGAGATTTGTATTGCTCTTATAGGCAAATAGGAATTGAAGGGATCTCAGTAGGATCTGTTGCCCTCCTCTGAAGCTATACCTGTATAATGTCTATTTCATTTTTATCAACCTTCAAAAACCCTCCAGTGTTTGTGACTGCTATCCCTGAAGGTGGTGTGTTTCAGAGCTTCGCTATTCTCATTGTCTACATTTTTTTTTTCCTAGTATGTACGCTTGATATAATCTTTTTGCTATAAGTTAAACCTATTGCTACATGTCATATTGATCACAGAATTGTAAGAAAGTTCAGGGTGGAAGGGGTCTCAGGAGGTCTCTAGTCAAACCTCTTGCTCAAAGTAGGGTCTGCTGTGAGATGGCACTAGGTTGCTCAAGGCTTTATCCAGTTCCTTCTTATAAATCTCTAAGAATGGAGACTGAGCAACCTCTTGGGCAATGTATTCCACTGCTTGATTCTCTTCATGGTGAAAAAGCCTTTTGCTTATATCTAGTTTGAATTTCTCTTGTTTCAACTTATGCCCATTGTGTTTCATCCTCCTGCCATAGACTACTGTGAAGAGCCTTGGCTCCCCCTCCTTCATAGCTTCCTCATGGGTATGGGAATGCTGCTTTTTGGTCCTCCCAGGGCCACCTCCTCTCCATGCTGAAGAATTCTGGTTCCCTCCTCTTTTCCTCATTGGACAAGTGCTCCAGACTCTGATCATCTTGGTGGCCCTCTGCTGAACTTACTCCACTTCATTGATGTCTTGAGTGGCCTAAGGCTGATGTGTTACTTTAGATATCATCTAACAAGTGCTGAGTAGAACAGAATAGATCCCTTGGTCTAGTGGCTGTGCTTCTGCTAATACAGTCCAGGAGCACATTGGCCATCCTTGCTGCTGGGAAACATTGCTGGCTCATATTTGGCTTGCTGTCTACCGAGATCTGCAGGTCATTTTCAGTTGCTCCCCAGCCAATCAGTCCCCCCAGCCTGTATTGTTTATTCCTCCCCAGCTGCAGGGTTTTGCATTTGTCCTTGTTGAATGTTGAAAGGTTCCTGTTCACCCGTTCCTTCAGCATGTCTACATACCTCTGAATGGTAGCCCTGCCCTCAGGCATTTGTTATCTGCAAACTATAAGAGCATATAAAAAGAGAACTCTTGTTATCTTCTCTTGAAACTTTTACCAACATCATCATGCCTGCCATCAGTCTTATGTTGAAACAGTCCATTTTTTTCAATTTTCTGATGTCAGTCATGGTTTCTAAACCTCTGATATTGTTACTGGTCTTTTCTAGTCTACCCTTTTCTTGACATTCAGTATCCAAAGCTGGATGCATTATTTCACCTTGAATGTTTCACGCCAGTGTAATATTTGCCTTTTTGCTACAAAGTTGACATACTCAACTGTGATCTACTAAAACTCCTTGATCCTATTGTATAGAACCTGCTACAAAGCCAGATGTTTCCTGTTGTGCAGTTGATTATTGCTTCCTTTGAACTTGTCGTGGTACTTATTGAATTGCATCCTATTATTTTTAGATTGTTTCTCATCATATAATCTAAACTCTCCTCAAATAATCTTGCAGTCTCTGCCAGTTTGTTGTCATCTGTGAAATTAGTTTAATAAGTGTGCACTCTATTTTGTGATCTAAGACACTCCTCATGAAACTATCAAGTAAAGCTCTGCCCAGACAAATGCCTAAAAAAAACTTGACT
This sequence comes from Haliaeetus leucocephalus, assembly GCF_000737465.1. Classification (NCBI taxonomy): domain Eukaryota; kingdom Metazoa; phylum Chordata; class Aves; order Accipitriformes; family Accipitridae; genus Haliaeetus; species Haliaeetus leucocephalus. The sequence continues at coordinate 919,216 of NW_010972981.1, read as the reverse complement.
TGAAAAATCTTTTCTATTGACAGTGGGTCATTGAACCAGCTAATTTTGTATGCATTGTATTGTTTTGGTTTTTTTTAAATATTGTGAAAATTTCATGTGAGGAACAGTGTGCAGTTGCAGGGATTTTTTTTTTTCCAGATGTGAACTCCATGAGAACAAGTGCAACAGAAGCCAATTCTCACTTTATTCCTCATTTACAAGATACTTTATTATGGTGTGGTGGAAAGCAGGGGCAGAAGACTCAATAATTGAGAGGAGAGTAATTTGTGACAGCTGATCTTAGAGTTATGGAGGGGAGAAAGTAGACATTTGGGCTATTAATAGGCTGTGCTTTATAATACCGGATATCAGCTCTGAGGTGTCCTCAGTAATGTCTGCTCTGAGTATTTGTTACTTGTAGCCTGGCCCAAAACCTCTGAACTACATAGGACTCCCTTCTTTTTGACTTCTGACCACATCTTTAGTTTCTTCTTTGAAAGTTTAAAGCTTGCCAGTAATTCTTGCTTGTCTTCTACGACAGTGAAGGAAGGGATCTGGCCTTTCTCCCCAAAGGAGAACAGACACATGACAGTCAGGCAATGTGCAGAAATGTATGATTGAATTGATTTTATTTTTCATTTTTTTTCAAAAAAGTCCTTCTTCAGTGTGATTTTTATCTTAATATTAGTGTGAAGTGCTTTTTGGGTTTTTCATAAAGCATATGCAGTTTGGAGTATTTCTAAGGTAACTAATTGTGCTCTTTACTGAATTGCCATTTTTTTCCTGCCCTTGTAGTTCAATTAGCATCTGAAGTAGGAACACACAGAATGCAGGAGAAATACTGTAATAAAATGTGTTTATTACAGAAACTTATCATTCCTTTAATTATTCCTCAGAAGATACAATGCCATTATTTGTTAATGCTCTATGTTATGATAATAATAATTTAGACTGATGAAAATTTTACCATCTTAAAATATTTTTACAACCTGTAACATTTTAAATATATCTTTTTATTTAGGGTATTCTCTTGGTTTATGATATTACCAACGGCCAGAGTTTTGAAAATTTAGAAGATTGGTATAATGTGGTAAAAAAAGTGAATGAAGAATCAGAAATACAGCCACTTGTGGCCTTGGTTGGAAATAAAAGTAAGTTATTCATACTTAAATATTAATTGAAATACTCTGGATGTTGCTTTCTATTGAAGAAATGGCACAGGGCATCTATCTTTAGTAAAATGAAACTACATACTGTCTTGTGTGTTGTTGCTGTGTACAGGTGACATATTTGGGTGTACCTCAGGATTCTGGTTCTGGGCAGTTAGGTTGCGGGACTTGCTGCGTCATGCTTTGCCTAGCCTGCAGCCTCTCTGCCTGGGTTTTGTTTACTTGGAGAGCAGCACACAGGAGTAGAGAGATCTATCTTACCCATGTTTGAATTTGATGGGGCTTCAGGATATAGCCATGGCATGCATCTAGAACAGAGAACTGTGAAGCATTCCTGGACCTAATAACAGGTATATTTCATGGTTCTGTATGGCAAGAGACTGCTAAATTAAGTACTGGTATATATTATTTAAAATAACTATACTACGCAGTAGGCATAATATTTATGAGTTGCTTGTTAGGCTTTTTTTGCTTGCTGTCTGTAGTTTTGCCCATGAGGTTACTAATTTCCTGTTGTTCTGGGATTTTCTTAACCTGTCCTCTTTTTGATCATGTCAGTATGATATAGCGGTTTTCTTCTGACCACGAAAATACGCCACTTGAAATAACCATCACCTAGTTAGTTTCCTAATTAGATGGATTCCAAATTCCCCCATGTCCAGCTAAGAAATCTTACAGAAGTATCCTTATTAGCATATCTGAGGTCTTGATCCTGGCTCTCTTACCCTTTTGCTATTGAAGATGATAAAAACAACATAAAGCAATTTTAGAAACAAAGTGGTAGAAGCAGATACATAATTTTTTAACAATGTAAATATATTTATTTGAACAACAAAAAATGGATTTGATTTTTTTTTACTGTCCAAGTAATTAGAGTCCATGTCACAATGTCCATATCATGAACAAACTTGAAACAAAGACCTCATCCAGCAAGTTAGTATTGTTTAGAAGCATTTGAAAACAATGTAGATACAACACTTTCATTCAGAACCATTAACTGTAATCTTGCTACTGTGATGCTGTAACATTTTATGATATTAATTATGAAAGACTGCTTATTTTCTGGGAAGAAAACAGAGAAGCTCTTAGAGTTACAATATATAAATAGCTCTTCTGAAAGTATAACATAGACAGTGTTGTACTCTAGCAGACCAGAGTCAATAATACAGATTCGGTTGACATTCAAATGAAAAATATTTTTCACTGATTTCTATTTTGCTCCAAAACTTGACTTCCTAGCTGGAGTTCCGCAAATCTTAAGAAGATTACTCATGAAACATTGGAAAGGTAATTTCTACATACAAAGCTCCAGTCTCCAGTCTCTCATCCATCAGAAATTTATCTGAAAATAATGGAGTAGTATGAATTGAGATCTCCTAAATTCTGGACTGTCCCACCCCTCTTTTTTAATTTTCTTTTTTTTTTTCCCCTCTTTTTTTCATTTTTTTTCTTCAGGACTAGCTAAAATGAAGGACTGTCATTGCCCACTGATTACTAAAAATAATTGGGAGAACAAGAGCCTCAGACATGTAGTCCTCCTTTATGAAAGCAGTACTTTATTTAAGGTGACTGTCTTCCTCCTGGGTGCTTAGTTTTATTTTTCCTTCTTTCTTCCTTCCCATACATTCTTTTATTCCATAGCCTGACCTATACGTTTGTTCAGAAAGAGTAGAAAACTGATTTGAGTCAAGATCTTGCCCAGACCGGCTACTTGCACTTATGTCCGATTATCAGTTAATTCTCTGTCTTTTCCATAGATTTTTGTCTGTGCGTTTGGTAACCAACAAATGGAATTGTAAAATTTAATGTAGAATTTTTCTTTTTCATAATAATTGTAAGTCATAAGATCTTAATAAACCTAAAATCTACAGCTGGTGTTGAATCTTAAATTTAACTTCCCTTGTAACTAACTTTGCGGTATTTTAATCTTATTTAATACAAAGCATATCTGAAGTGTGCTTATTTCTGTGTTGCTAATACCACTTCATTTGCACCAGAAATAGGAGAGTAAGCCTTGTTGTTAAGATTAACAAATGGTTTTGAGTTTCGATGCAGTAACTTAAAACTTTTATAGAAATGTTGCTGTCAAATACTTTGACTGATATTGTATAGTATAAATGAAACTATAGTTGCCAAGTGAATGAATTGTGTTTTGTGCACTTAGGATCTTTGCTTAAATTTGGTATTGACAAAGTTCAGTAATCTCAATGGATCTTCTAGTCATTAGTGTGAATTACAGAGGTTTACTGTGTTTTGTGTGAATGATGTGTTTCATTCCTTTCTACCTTGACTACTTTATATATTTTCCTCCATAATAATCTATAAGCAGTCTCCTCAAGTGTCATACCAACATTTTCAGTGGATGTATTGTAAACAAAAATTAACCCAGGTTGCATGGGAGCTACACTCATTTTGATTTATAGCTACCAAGATGGTCTTAGGGCGGTGGTTATCTGTAGCTTATATAGGGGGTAGGAATTATCAGGTACCACTGTATAGTGGATGGATGAATGATTTCTATTCTTAGAGATATTAACCAGATCCACTCCTCAATAAAGACTAATAACTCAGATTTTTAAACAGTCTTCATGACAGATGAGGGCACAGAGGAGAATGCATCAACACTAATTAAGAATGTTGACCATTTGTTCGTCCTAGCCATGATTAATTGATCTTGAAGTGCTATCTCTGAACAGGAAGTGGTGTGCTGTTACATTGCGAAGTTTAAAGGTTACATTTTAGTGTACCCTTTAACTTGCATTTACATACAATGTAAAATGTTTTTACTTATCTTATCTGAGCCCAGAAAGAAACATTTTCCAGCCCGGATATGAATGAATGTTTGGTATACTGTGTACTAATGTGCATCTGGCTAGTAACAGGACATACCCAGTCTGCTTTTGGATTCTGTTACTGCCTTATATGCTTAGTCTCCCCAGTTGTACTCAAAAATTTCTTCATTAATACTAATTTTGAGATTCTGGCTTATTAAAATTCAGAGCTATGCATTTCATTCTCTTGTCCTTCCCAACCTCCCTCAGATATTTTCTGTCCTTGTTTCCTGTGGGCTTGCACTTGTTAGGTCCTTCACCTGTAATTAAGACAAGTGTTGAGCAGCAAATGCAAAGACCCCTGTTCTTTTGAGTGTTAAGCCTGATTAAAGTTCCTGTATGCCTGACAGCAGGTCCAGTCACCTGAGCCTCACACATGCTCCTGGGATTGGAGGGTAAACTACTTACATGTAGAGACTCCCTTAAAAAGAAAACCTTGTCCTGTGCTATGGTCAATTTACCAACTCATTTGAATAAATGTAGACTGCTACCCTGTTTTAAAATATGTATAGAATGTTTGTCTCAAACTTGTACGATTAATAGAAAATTGCAGTCTTATGGATTTGTTTGTTTCAATGGTTGGGTAACTTTTTTTAAAAATTATTTTTAACAAGAAACTTAAATTAATGAAAGGGAAAATGACAGGTGAAAATGATCTTTTATTCACCGTAATAATATATTTCCAACCCAGTGTCTGAATGTGCTCTGTATTACTTTAGGTATGGGAGCAACCTAGAAACATACACATTTCTGAGTGATAAAATTTCCTTGCTTGTCTGAGAAAGCATCTGTCTTACGAGATTTTGATCCTAAATCATGTTTGGCTCAATATTAACGGTGCTGGCTGCTATCACTGCCAAAGTGATCTATTTAATTATGTCTGTTAAATTACTGTATGGGCAAGTCTACTAAACTGTGATATATACTACACAGAGATATATAAACAGAGCCTGAACCTCAAGTGTTGTTCTTTAGAAAGAAGCTGAGCTCATAGAAGATTATACAGAACAAAAGAAGGAAGGTTTATTGCTGTTGTGTTAGTATTTACTTAAATATATTCCATTGGCTGAGAAGGGAAAACACATGGCAGGATAGATCACAAGGATCTGGGCGTATGTACTCTGTTCTGGCCCCAATCTTCATGTAATCTGCTGTGATAAATGTATCTGTTTGCAAATCAGTCCGTGTTTTACTTGGACCCTTCTTTCAGAATCCTTCATAAAATCATCTCTTGGATGGGAAGTCACAGTGGACACAGCAGCTGCTAAATCACCTGGTTGATTTTTAGACTTCTGTACTTTCTTCCAGTGCTGCAGCCATTACTGGAACATGTGTACAGGATAGGTTTTGATTGTGGCTCCCAAAAGCCAAATGGCCTGTGCCAAAGTACTAACAAAAAAAGTAGAATAGAAAAGGGAAATATTTTCTGTCATGCTGCTCAAAAGAGAATTAATAATCATTATCATAATTTTCTGCCCTGCCTGTCTTAAGACCAGTTTCTGATGTTCAGCACAGGTAGCATTAGTTAGTAGTGAGCTTGCTTTCTGATTTGTGTTCTGCTGCAGTATTGGATTCAGTACAGGGATGAAGCTGAATAATATATACACCTTCCACACAGGAGATATATTACTGTTTTACCACTTGTCTGAGTTTGAGATTTGTACAGCTAGACGGAGCCCTGATATAAACAGGTGTAATTCTATGAAAATCAATGAATTTGTATTAATCTGAATGAGGACAGATTAGGTATTGTACAAAATTTGCTGGAATTAATGTTTTCTCATTCAGATCATATGGTGCTGTAACAAGAAAGTGAGGATAGTCATGAACTAGTCCAACTGATAGACAGTTCTTATGTTATGCTTTTTTATTTAGTGACTATGAATAACCTGGTTTCTTCTTGCTGCACTTAAAATCTTGAGGCTGCACTTCAGTTTTTTTATTTGTGCATGTAAGTTTTGCCTGCTAAGACCAACCAAGAAGTAAGACCAAGTTCAAGGACCTGGCAGAATATTGTTAGCATAGTTGGAACTCAAATGGCAGTGTGACAGAAGTGCAGTAAATAATATATTCCCATTCAGTAACAGTTATGCTTAAATTCAGAAAAATCTTTAAAGATGTCATTGAAAAATGGAAATAAAAGTAAACCGTTTAAATACAAAGGTTAGAACAGTATATGTATCCTATTTTTATAATAATACACAAACGAAATGCTGAGAGATCTCTTACTGTTTCCATGGATTTTGTCTGTAGTTTATTTAGCAATGTAGACATACGTCTAATAAAAAAGATGCTGCATAAACCATAGTCCAGGCTGAATGTGCTTCTGTTTTTGGTTTAGGTAGAAATGTTTTTTCTGGCTGCGTCCTTCATACTTAGGTCTTCTTACAACAAATGGAAAGCCCTTAATTGTACCTAAGGGAATAGTTAATCTACGGTGGACATGTGGTGGACAAAAGCTGAGTCTAGTAAATGAAAAAAATTATAAACAGAAAATGTGTGAATGTCTGCACAGTCTGAGAGTCATGGGAGATACTGTACTGTTGGATTGTAGCTTATTTTAAGTTAATTTGCTATTCTTTTCTGTTAGTATATTAATGGAAGTCAGTGCAGCATAAAATAGGTAGTTATAAAACCCAATCAATTTCATGTCTATTTTATTGGATTGAAAAAAATACCTGTCTTTAAGACAGGACAGAATTTCTTTTCTTTGCCAGTTGTCCTGCTCCCACCTTTGCCATATGACATAAATGCAGTCTGATTTCATTAGTGGAGTGAAGCTCTCTGAAATTTTTAAAAGTTACAACATTTGATTGGGGGCAGTTAATCAGTGTTAACCCTGAGCAGCTCTTGGGCTTTATAGATTCAAGCATTATATGTGGTTGCACTGCTCCAGCAAAAGGTTAAGTATTAATGGAAAATGTTCACAGCTCTTTTACTCAAAGAAAACATGTTACTTGTAAGTTTTCTTTTGATTTTACTTTTACAGTTACATTGAATGTCTTCATTCATTTAGCCATCCATAAAGCAAATATTGTTGCACATGCAGTGGATAATAAGTCTTTTTAGGACTACTTGTGTGGTATGTCACAGATCATTAACTGCAAGTAACCACCTGACTTGAGGGAAGTCTGGAAGCATCATTACAGTGAAATAAGCTTTTTATTTCTGTATCACTGCAGCACATTGATTTGTAGGAATGTCTCCATTAGCTACTGTGGAAATATATTCTCATATATTATTATTGAAGGAAGTTGATGAGAGAGGATAACCAAATTTCAAGTGTGAATAGGGCATTAGTATGAGGATTTTGGACAAAGTGGGTAAAAGACAAGTGCTATTGTAACAGTGTTTTCTATTTAAAAGCTAGATAAGTCAGTAAACTAATTTTTTGTAATGCTTCACAGTTTCAGACTAATAAATACAGTAACAGTTTTACAGTATTTATGTGTACACTGCAACTTCAACTGAAATGCAATAGTAACTGAATATGTTTACTACTCTGTACAGGCAGAAAGTGTGGAAGGGAAGCTCCTTCCTAATCAGCAGGGAAAACTTCAGCTTTTTCTATTTATTTCAGTGAATCATAAACATTTAAGACTTTTATTGGAAGTAACCAGTAATTATTTCAGCTCAATTTAGAGGATGAAGGATAGCCTGTATTAATATAGGGAATAATCATAATAGATAGCCTCCATTAATATGATTAATAGGAGTTTATAGTATGAAAAATGCAATTCTGAAACATTGTCCTGAAAATATTTTAGAAAATTTGAAGTTCTTGCAGAGACTAAAGTTAGGGTATTACTGTAGGATTATCTTGCTATGTTGCTGTTTTTCAAAATAATTTGCTGTCAGATCCTTTAGGAGCAAAATACAATAGAAGACAGATAAATGAATAGAATGTTCAAACCAGCCTCTCTTAGTGGTGTAGTATGAACTATATGCATGCAGATTTAAGAATGAAGAAGAAAAATTATGGGGAATGCATTATACGTATATTTTAAAATTGTTTAACTGTCAGGACATCATCATGTTTATTGGGGATTTGCAAGTGAAGCAGCAGAAATTAATGGTACTATTTCAAGTTTAGTCCACAGTTACAGCTCCATACACTTGAAATAATGAGACATTCTGAGTTTATGATGCCCATTTCAGTGTAAGAGCATGTATACTCTGCTAAATGTGTGGCTTTTTTGATAGATCTTTAAGCATATTAATGTCTCCATGATATTAGGACTTCTGGTTATGAATTCTTCATTGTTCCAGTATTTGAGGTGATATGTCTTGATGAGGTTCTGAAGGAGCTGCAATTTCTTTCCACTGTCTACTTTGGTTTATTTTATAGGTCAGGTTTTTCTGAGGAAAAAAAGGTATTTGAAAAAAGGTACTTCATTATTTGTCTGTGTAATTTGAGACTGTGAAGGTGTTACCATGGGCGTAGCTACTAAGCCAGTATCAAACTTTGTTTGCTCTTAATTGTTCACTGAGTTTAAATGCAGACAACATTGTTGTTACTATTGCTGTTATTTACACTCTGTGTTTCCAGCCCTCATGATATGGAGGATAACCTCAAAATACATTTATTGTTTTCGAAGGAGAGAGCTAAGATTCTGTAGTGCCAAAAAAAAATCAGTGTTAAAAATCAGTTAAGATTTGTTGAAACGTTGATTAAGGAGGTCGAGTAATGAATGGTAAATTGAAAATCTAGCTTGTTTATTTAAAATAGGGTCTTAAAAGAGGAAGACTTTATGTACAATGTATATAGTTTCTATTTAAAAAATACTGAGTTCCCTATGAAATTTTCATGATATATTTCAGCTTTTCTAACTCATTTTTGCAGAAGTAGTGCTTTCAAAGTTTTATCTCCCTTGTTTAACAATGCAACAGTGTATTTTGTGAATTTAAGGGAATTGTAAATATGTTACTTCCACTGAACCTTTTGAGAAGGTTTAATTTTATTCCATCGATTTGTCCTTTGATGCTATGAACACAAGGAGTAACCATCCCATCTCATCCAGATGAGTATTTTTAACACTTAAAATTTTTTACAACTCTAAAATGATCAATATCACATTTGCTGCATTCTTTTGTTCAGTGTGGGGAATCACTGACCTTAAGATTAAAATTTTGGTTGTTTATATAGGTGTAAATTTAGAGCACATTTACTGACTTCAGATGAACTGCTCCAAGTTTACTCTGATGTTTTCATGACTAGCCCCTAGATTATAATATTCTTTTGGATTACTTTTTTTCATATATAGACATGTGGTCTTTCTTTCGTGGCAAGTATTGTCCAATATGTTTACTTAATTTTGTGTGATAATAGCAATATATCATACTAGTATAATACTAGTATGTGGTGGTAGAATTCATTAAAGTTTTGAAATATGTATACAGAAAGAGGAATGACATTACTTTTTTCTGACTCTAGCTAGAGAACTCATTCCGAAGCATTCCTACATAATAGCATTTGAAAATTGCCATTAGGATCATTGCTCTTTTGTTTCAGGTGCTAAACAGACACAAATTCAGTAGAATCTACAGACTAAATGGTTGAATGGAACACACGGAATAGTAAAATGTCTTAAGAAGGGCTTGCTTTTGAAAAATACTGGGATATAATAATGTATATTGAGGGCAACTTTAACTTTAAAATGCTGGATTTTGCAATTTTAAGCATTTTTTGTGGTAGCTAATTTAAAATGGAAGGCTGGAAAAAATAAGATTTGTACAGATAGTGTACTTTGATACTGTGGAAAGAAAGAGAGACCCTCAGTTGCTGAAAACTTACTTTATACATTTACAGAAGTTTGAAAAGTAATTTGCTGTAGGCATGCAGAAGGAAGAAAGTAGTGTATAGAAGTTGTTGGTCAGGCTGCTAAGTTAACTGTTTCAAAAATATTTTTATGTTCTGCAGCCCATATAAGAAAATGGTGGCATTTTGGAGTCTACTTCTCAGTCTCACTTCAAAACCATCATGGAAAAGCTTGAGGTATTTTGGTTTAGAGATGCCACTGCTATGTGTCATGGGAAGTGTAGAGCTGATGCTTCTCTTCCCATTCTCCTACAGGCTATGCTCCTGACACTATGGTTATAAAGGCTGGTTTTGTTTTTGTTTTATTTTTCCCTTTATGTCTTCCATGATGTATCACATCCTCTTAGGTATGATAGGACTCTGTGGGAGTAATGCATCATGGATACTGTCCAACTGGCAAATCCAAACTTGGGAGAAAATAACAGTGTAAGATAAACAAAACTCCCTCTCATTAGGCACCATACTGATCTTTCTGAATCAAACTGTTCTGTTCTCTTGGTTGGAATTTTTTTAGGGAGTTTTATATGGAAAAAAGGAACCTTTTTGAGGAGAAAAAGCAGTTTTCGGTGTAATAAAAAACTCTAGTAGTTCTGACTGATGATTCTGGATTAGTCCAGCTGTAGAGAGTTTCCAGAGTTTTTGATTTTGATCCATAGTTTTTGATTTTGATCCATTGTTCAAGTCTAAGAATACTGTTGTCGTAGTTTATTTTAATAACATTATCCTGTACTTGCACATAATAGAGGAAAAAAAGCCTAGTCTGGTTATGCTGCAACTCTGTGAGCTTAAAAATGGTTTTGTATGAATGAGTATTGACAGTTCTTTCACAGCAATATTCAGTAAACAATGCTGTAAAGAAATTTTCTAGAAAGCACTGTATAAAGCAATTGCAAAATATGGAATACAAGTTCAGGCTGGGTTTTCCTAGAAGTTACTTATTGCGTTCTTTATTCAGTTCTTGTCATGCTACAGTAACTGTAACTTTCTACAACACTATTGATGTCTATGAGGAACAATTACTGAAAATATCTGGACTTAATATGTTTGAACTTACATGTTTGGGGTTGGGGTTTTTTTTTTAATGTGAAGGGGTTTTATTTCTTAAGTTGTGTCAAGCTACACAATAGAAGTAAAGGAAACAATGCAATGAAAGAATAAAGAACAGTCATTGTAGAGATCTTTATTGACAGTTAATACATCGCCTAATTAATAATTAACAATTTTCTTGGGCTGGCTTTTTAAAGTACATAAGATGACCTCCTCTTACAGTGTAAGTTTTACGTTTTATTTTGGAATGGTGTATCCAAAAGGTTTTTAGAGAATAGTTACTGGTGTAGTTGCATGTTTAAGTGGTTGATCACTAGGGCAGTAATGCTGGTTTCTGAGCACAGCCAGTACTTTTTCCAGCTGCTTTATAGTGATATCTTGAAGCTTAAAATGTAATCTATATGGGTAAGCCACAAAAGCCACTACATATTAAAGCAGACTCTGACAGTAAATCAAAATTGAACAGCTGGCAACACTACTAAAGTCATAAACTTATTTATTAAAAAAACTAAACAGAAGAATTATATTAAAAAGAGAGGAATATGTTCTACAGACCAGTGGATATAGCTTAAAACCTGGAAAGTGCTGCAGATTAAGGGCCCAATTTATGAACATCTGTTCTGGCAGTTTCTGTGAGATTCTCATGTTCTTTACAATAAAAGTGTGAAACATGTTTTTTCCCCCATACTAATCATGCTTTTCTACAGTTCATAAAACTTGCGTTGAGCCTTATGCAACTGGGCCTGTCTGCTTTACACACTTGCTAGAGTAATTACTATTCATGAAAGAGTAAGTACTATAGCAACGTCACAGTCCCACGGTATACACTTATCCTGACTTGTTCCAAGTGGTCTCATTGGCTTCAAAAGCAGTGAAAGAACACTGAAGTTTCCTTCATACATGTAAACTTATTAGAGTGTGGCAATGAACTAATAATGGAAGCAGGTCACTAGAGAGCAAAATGGACAGAAAAATGCCTTGTATGTGTTTTTTCTAAAATTAAAGCATACTTAAAAATCTGCTGCTTTTCTCTTTAACAGTCACCAAAATAACTGTTAGCTCCCCCCATCTCTTAATTTTGAAATAAATGATCCTAGAATGATTATTTTAATTGTGATGTTTACACTGAATAATAGCCTACATTTTTGTCATGTTGACAGGTATGTAAGGATAAGCTTTAGGATATTTTTGATCTGCTTTGAGAGGGAACTGAAAAATCAGAAATTTGAAACTGAGTGTCTAGTTCCACTGTCAGCGGTACTGTTTTGCCTTTGATGTCAGTGTGACCAAGATTTGTTTCAGAGATTTTAGCCACAAGCCCTGTTTTATAATCAGGCTTGATCTGCAAGGCACTGGTCATAATATTTTGCTCTCTAACTCTTTCTTCATGTCTAGTAATTGAGATTGAGACTGAGCTAGAATAGGTCATTGTGAAAGGCCATCAGTTTTTCTCTCAAGCAGCACAAACTCTACTGACATCCCAAGACCCGCTGCCATTAGGAGCAAAGTCAGTCTCAACAAAGTCAGAGATTAGGAAACAAAGGTGCAAAGGGAGTGCTGAGCAAGCATGCAATAAAACCACTTTCCTTGTCCTGAGCAGATTATGTTGCTTTATTGATGAAAATGGTTGCGCTTTCTTTCCATTTGAATATGATTAGTTTCACTGTGTTATGCCTGTATTTATTAGGCTGCAGAATCACATGCTTTTATAGTTGTTTAACCTGAGGAGAACACTTACTGCTAAGAATCTGCACGACAGGAAGATCTCTGTGCTCCTTTTGGGAGCTAGCTTCTTGTACGTTTAGAGTCATACTGACTGACAGCAGGGAAAAGAAAGAGGATTTCTGGTATCCTTTGGACAAAGAAATATCTTATGGGAACAAGGCATTTTCTTGCCATCAATTTTTGAGCATTTTATAGTGTAGCTGCATCTCTGTGGTCTTATTTGTAGTGTGTATCCATTTCTGAGGTTGCTTGGCCAATTTTTTTTCCCAGCTAACTTGTGGAATATTAAGGAACTGTATTTGTGCCAAACGTATATTGGTCATTGATAGTTCCTTTTGTCTTTTTATTAGGCAATACTTTTACAATTGATTTATGTATATTTGTAGTGCTGAGGGCAGTACTATTAGGCAACTAAACAAAAAGTGCCTTATAACCACTTCGTAGTTACGGAAGTTGAATTTTCTTTCTGCTCTGTCTAATGAGAAACATATTTTGTTAACTGGTGCACTATGAATCATTTTATCTGTCAGTGCTGTACAGTATATTAATCTCAGTTCTTAAAGCATGGTTTATTTGTAGAAGGTTCAGAAATATTAATGTTATATTTGCTTTATCAGTGTGTTTACCTGTGGTGAACTTTTATTTGTTATGTTTGATATGTTAAAGTGCACAAATGTAATTTATATGTACCTGCATAAAATGTTTTACTTGTGACCTGGGTTTCATTTGTCAAACCGTGGCTTGGATTCAGCAAGGAACTAACCCAACAGAAATCAAGGCTTCATATCATCAAAGACAATATCAAGTTATATCCCGGAGGAACCCTAGGCAGGGGTCCAGGTTGCAGTGTTTATTGGACCTGACTAGAATATTCTGGATTCTTGGTTTTGATTAGCCCAGATTTTCTTATTGTTATGAGTGCTTTATTTCTCATCCTTGAGTCTCTTCTATGTGGGTGGACAAGGGAGGCAAACAAATGACTGCGTCACTAAAATTTTCCACCTGCCTCCCTCTGTTACGCTCTGCTGTCCAGGCTGGATTACATGTCTCTCTTCTTGCACTTTTTTTATCCTCTCCATTCTCTTTACACCTAGTCCCTTGTGCTTGGTGCAAAGGGAATGCTCTTAATGTTGGTTTTCTTTTTCATTCATAGATCTTCTGGGAGTGCTGCTTCATCAGCCCGATATAGACACCAGGTGTTTGTTCTTTTTTTAAAAATAGTTATGTTTTGAGAAGTGTGGGTTACTTTGCATACTTTTTTAGTATATAGACATCTTATAAAAATTCTAGCAGCTTCTCTGGCTGAATAAACTTGATGGATGAACTACTAAGGTCTTTTGGTTTAAATAGTAGCTGTACTAGTGCACTGGAAAAGATTTCTTTTGGAGCTGTTACAGTCTACAGGGTATATAATCCACGTGGATTAATGTGGCATTTCCTTCATAATCCTATGACTTTTCTGCCTTAAAAATACTTTTATGTTTTTCCTAAGAGTTCCAGTAGAAAAGACCCTTTAAATATGTGGTGATATCTAGAATTATTATATTGTCATTGTGTGCTTTTGTACTTAAGGTGTACAAGTAGAAATAAAATATGTATTTTTATTCTCCTTTCTTTCTATGGGTTTTTTGTTTGTTTGAATTTAGTGTCTAGTGCTATGTATTAAGTAATTAGGCCAAGAGGGCAGAATTTTTGTGAGTATGCTGGTGCTTAAAAATGTGGACTTCTTCCTGGTGGGATTTTCGAATGTGGTTAAACCATTGCCTAGTTGCCCAGTCGTTGCTTTGGTACTTTAAAAAATCCCCCTGGGAATGCCTGCTTGCATCTTTCAGTATCTCAGTGCTGTTGCAGATCTGATTCTAAATGTTTAGTTATTCCAAGCAGACAGCTAAATGCAGGGGAAATTAAATTCTTTTGAGAACCAAACCAGCAAATATATGGCAGTATTAGTGAGCTAGTTCTGAGTTGTGTGCCTGACTTTTCTGAGTTCCTAAATGTATTTCAGAATATTATTGGAACCTGTGAAGCCACTTCATTCTGGAATTAATTTTAGGATTGCTCTGAGGGAAGAGCATAGCAGATAGCCAAATTCTATTATATTTGCAAAATACATTTAATTTAATTTTGGAAAACATTTCTGAAGAAACAAGAGTTAACTTCCCATTAGCTAATAAAATCACTTAAGTGTGGTGCGCACTTAGTTTTGTGAAAGTTATTTTGTGTGTTTACTCTACCTCACTTCTTGTTCTGGAATTCTTTTCCCTAGCATCAGCACAGCTGCATCATCTATTTCCACGGTCCTTTTAACCTCCACTTTTAATTAAAAAAAAATTAAATCAGATGCTGTTTAAAGCTTCCCGTTTAGTTTTGGGAAAATAAAAGTTCACATCTAGCTTAGGCGTGTGTGAACAGCTGTTAAAAGCCACAAGCAAAACGATACTTATAAAAGTGGTGGGGGGAATTTTAAGAGCAAGCTGCCAGTTTGACTGTAGTTTTCAATAGCTCTTCGCTTTCAGCCAAATGGTTTTAACAATAATTTTCTTTGAAAAAAACCTGTGTTTTATAGAAGCAGCAGCCCAAGCATTAGGCCCGTGGTAATAGGAGGCAACTTGCCATTTCTCTTTAACTTTTTATGAAATTTTTCTTTGAATCTGGGGAAATTGCTCATTAGAGAGGTTGGAGGGGCTGATGTCCACCCGTGCCCACCCACCATGCAGGTACATCTGTCCCCATCTGATTGTAATGAGGGATCTTGTTCATTGAAATTCCCGAGTACCAAGACTAAGCGTAGAAGGTTAATACTTCCCTCGCGCCGTATTTTGCAGGCATTATAGCCTGGCTAATGACTTAAGCATTTTGAGGTAATCATGGGATTTCTTTTTTGGGTCTGATTTAACAAATCTGACTAATCAGTTGGACAGCAACATGCAGGGAATTTATCAGATGTTGAATATTTAAAAGCAAGAGGAAAGATTTAGACTGTTCCTTGTTCAATCCACCTTCTGTACTGTAAGGAGCTTTCAGACAGGAAAAAAAAAAAGGTCCTTCAAGAACATTTTGTCTTTACTGATCGGGGGCGGGGCTAGAGTATAGCATGCTGTGTCACCTAATAATCACGTATATGTATCTTTGGAATTTGTTTGTGCAGTTTTCTTTGGGCCTGTCCTAGGGTCCATTCCGTAAGCGAGTCGTCATTGCTGCAACGCCTTCCCAGATGTATGGTGGGAGTCATGAACGGGCATGACCTGTCCCACCAGGTTACCCTGTGGTAGAGGGACAATAAGTTCGCTTAGCTCAAGGTTACAGTGTCAGTGTGCACTCATTCAGGGCATGCATGTGGATGAGGAATCGTCTTCATACAGTTTGGAAGCCTAGCAGATATATGGCTGTAGCATAGGCGTGGGCTACACGTTGCATATGGATGTAACTTTGTACGCATGAGCGCGACAGAACAAGCTTTGCATGATAACTTGTGCTGATCCACTGAGGTGAGATGTCCCCTGAGCCACTTTCTAATTAAGTCTTTTGACTTTTCCATGGGGCAGCAGAATGATAATAGTCATAAATGCTTTTGAAGTTTCTTCAAAGCTGCAATGTTTTATAAAAATTGAGGGTTTTGAGGTGTCTGTTATCTTTTAATCTTAGCAGATTACAGCCTGTCTTAACTGGTGCCGTCACTAAAATGGTCTGTCTTGGTATTTGTTGCTTTGTTACACTTCTAACTGCTCTACTGGCTTTTGCACACTTGTGTTACACCTTCGGTATCACTTTTGCCCCCAACAGTGTAGCCTGCAGTGTGCAGCCTAATGTTTTGGGTTTGAAGGTTCAGTATGGCTTTCATTTGACACATCTGTCTTTGGAATGCCCATATTTTCTTTGCATGGGGCAGGTGGTGAAGATGAGTTGCGTAGCAATGTAAATTCTTTTATTTTGTCATTGTTTTCTGCTTATATGTGCAAGTATGTTATGACTTCATATTATTAGCAAGCAAGAACCAAAAAGCTTGTTAATCACTTCCAATTTCTTGGATGTCTGACTTTTGTGTTGTTTAGTTAGAATTCCCCCAAAATTTCTCACTATCATTTCTGAAAGGAAAAGCAGAAACAAGCAGGACAAACAAAATGCCAAGCAAGTAATTTCCTTCTGTCACAGTGAGTATCCCTAGTGCCAAACTGTAAAGCTCTCATGGGACTCTGTGTAAGCTGGGATTAGAATTTTGGGTATAAATCACAGAATTATCCTCAAGAATTGGGAAAAGTTTAGGTGGTCCCAGTCTACACAGTGTATGTAGGAGAGCAATATTGACCAGAGGAATGAAAAAGCGCTTATATGAGGAGGGACGAAATAGATTCAGTTCCTCAGCAATAGGAAAAAAACAAACAGGTGTATAAAACCACGACAAGAGACTAGAGAACAATTATATAGCGTTTTTCAATACAAACCCTAGGAAATCTCATACCTTTTTATTAAACAGCAAGCTTAAAATAAACAGATGAAATTACTTTTTCACATTGTGAATAATTAAATTGTGGAAGTCCTATTCATTGACTGTTGTAGAAGCCAAAAGTGCACATGGGTTCGGAAAGGAACTGCAGAGATTTGTGAAGGGCTGGTCCACCAGTGGCTATGAAACATTTTGGCTGTACTCCTAGCAAGCTGGAGATGCAGTGTCAGGCTGAGGAACTCAAACTGCATGAAAGTGAGGTGTGTAGCAAGGAATGATCATTGCAGTTGTAATGTTTCTTATTTTCCTGCCTCAATACCTGCTGTTGACCGCTTCTTGAGGCGGGTTGCTGGCATGGGTTACACCAGACCTTCAAATATCAGATTTTAAATAAACAAATACCTGACCTTGAGCTGTTACAACTCCTGCTCCCCCACTCCACCCTCCAAGCCCCCCCCAGAACAGTGAACAAACCCCCCCCCCCCCCCCCCCCTCTCTCCCCCCC
>NW_010972981.1:837953-901688 GCF_000737465.1 Haliaeetus leucocephalus | reverse complement strand
CAACCCCCCCCCAAAAAAGGGAACACCCCCCCCCCCCCGCCCTTGCCATTTTGCCCTCAGTGCCTTAGGTGGTGTAGCTGTATTTATGTGTATTACTTTGTAGCTGGTTGGTTGGAACAGTGCAGGTGAGAGAATGTGACCTGGATTCTGGTGGTTGCTCCACAGTCTCATTTATTTTTCAATGCAACAGTCTTTGGATAAAGTAATTAAGTCTGTGGGATAGAGAGAGGCACTGAGTATCTGAGTAATCCTTAGTGATTAATTTTAGGCCTTCAAGGTCTTTACAGTATCTGCTCTTAACAAATTCAGTTGTTAGTCACGCAGACTCTTCTGAAAACCCCACTTCTTGCCTAGACTATGTTAAAGGAGTTTGTTTTGCTGAAAAGTTCTAAAAATCTAACAGGTTGTTTAATGTATTTTTATAAATATGTTTTAAATGGAAGTATGATGGTGACACAGTTTTTCAAAGAGTGCTCAATGATGGCCTAAATGAATATTTAACCGTTAACTAAAGCCTCTTTACTATCCTAATTCTGAAAACTTCACCCATGGAAATTATGCCTGTGGAAACTCCATGCTGTCTTAATGTATATTAGAAGAGGAAGAGTGTACTAAGTCACAAAGAAACTAGGTCATCCTGAGGGCCATGCTAAAATTTTAGTAGATAATATCTTGGGGTTATTTACGAGGGACTTGTTAACTTCTTGACTCATATTCTCCTTTTCCTTTTCAAACCTAGCAAAGGAAGTGCCGCTTATCCTTGAGGACTCCTAACTATAAAAAGTAGAGTGGGTTTGTTTAACTGTTTGAGGTTATGACTGACCAAATGATCTGGGAAAGTACGCTTTCAGCATCTAAATACTGTTCTAAGTCAGATGCAGCTGATTTCTCTAGCTTCAGTAAAAACTGAATGAAGCAGAAACTCTTAAAATAGTCTTTGGTTTTAGGAAGTTTTAGGAAAAAAATGTCAAAAAGTTTACCAAAAGAAATCCCAGCTGAAACTTAACTTGCTTGCTTAATATTTTCAACTTAAAATGAATCCTGGCAAAAATTTTTAAGAGTGCATACATTTGTCCAAATTCAGCTGTTGTCAGTGTTGGATTCCCCATGACACTCAGCCCAGTCTGAGGACGTGGTTTCACAATTGACTTAACTCAGATTTGCTCTTGTCAACTGTTGTCATGGTAGCACTGCACAGATTGTTGGTTCAGTTCACTGATCCAGCCTAAACTGAACAGAACAACGGGAGGAATTCTTGTTTGAATGAACTCGCCGATTCCTTTCATTCTGCAGTGGTACTATCACATGAGAAGGTTTGGAAGTGCTTGGCCAGAAGCACAGGGAAAGCCAGGGCCATTCATTTGATTTGCAATTATGGTAGCTTAAGCTGCTAAAGAAACTACCACTTTTCTAACTAATTTCAGGCCAGCCCTTTCCACTGAACCATCTACTTTCTTGATGAAATTTTTTTTTGGTGCGAGTTTGGTTTTTGCCTTTTTTTTTCTTTTTTTTTTTTCCTTTGTGTGTGTGAGAAAGAGACAAGAAGAGGGAATGGATTGCTCTGCACAACCGGATGGCCAGGTTAGCTCTGAGAAGACCATGGACCCCGCTTTCTTAGATCTGTAACAATCAAATTATGTACAAAGTACTTTTCTTATTCCTTTGGGTCCTTTATGCATTATATAGCTTTTTAAGTCTTGGACAAAGCTGTTAACAATTTTTGATCAGTCCCTTGTAGCTAGCCTGATGAGTTGGTTCCTCTTGCTCATCTGAGGCTGGTTAATACTGTAAAGTTGCAATATTAGTATATTCTGTCTTAATGTCTCCACTATTCGGTGTTTTTAATTTGTTGGGAAAAATAGTAGATATAAATGTTGTAGAAGAGCTTTTGTAGCTTTTTCTTAGTATCTGAATCAATTATAGCGTTCTATTAAGTTAATGAAGTTTTGGACCAAAGTGTTCACATCATGATAGAAATTTATGTCAGGAAGAAACAAGCTAGATGCTGATTCTACTTGGAGAGAAGAACAGTTCTTTAATACAATGATGAACCAATGATTGATGTATTGATTAAAATTCAGGGGTTTTTTTGCCTGGGTGACTCATTAGTGATAATGAAATATGTGAGTTGGCAAATGTGAAAGAGGTTTGTACAGTCCCACTTCTACTGTCTGGTTTGAAATTATCATGTTGTTGAAATATAAATAGTTTGAATTTAGTTCTTTGTAGTCTTTGAAATGCTGTGGCTCAATTTTAGAAGCAGCTGATGAATTTACTATCGGTGATCTGAATATGTTTGGTTTTCATTTCTCCTTTTATAGTTAATTGAAGTATGTTGTATTTCTTTACTAAGCAGTCTTTTTTCTTATAAAAAGTAATTTAATATAAAGTTGAGTTGTACTATTAATTTTTTAACTGCCAGTTGAAAACAGTTTGGCTTGGTAATAATTAGTTACAAAAGCTTCCAAATGGAAGAAAAACTGGGCTGCTGTCAAATAGGATTTGATACACATGGAACAGTTAAGCAGTAATAAATTGCCTAGTAACTGAGTAATTTCACTCAGATATGTGCCAATCTTGCCTCTACATTGAAAAAAGTTTGGAAGAAGAACTGATGTTTGAAATTGCTTAATGCTGGAGGTTTATTGTAATAACAATAATACTGACTTGGCCTGATCTTTGAACATTTAAGGCTTGTTTTTATATCCCAGTGAATGATTTCATATTCATTTATAATTTTTCTTGTGGGAGAGCTCCCAGAGGGATATGTAGGAGAAGCACTAAGTGTCTCCAACTCTTTATTACATCTGCTGGAAGCAACGATGGAATCAGGCATGGAAGGACCCTGGAGCTGACCTGGGTTGGCTCTGTTAGGAGCAAGTAATTCAGAGTATTGGATAAAAGCATCACACTTGAGAGGATAGCCAGTTTTTTAACATGGCTCTTTGGCATGAAGTCAACAGAAGTATGTATACCTGTGGAAACGGGTGGTATAAATGGATGCAGCAGCAGCCATCAAGAATGCTGGAGTGGGTCCTGTGAGGAATTGTTGTTTATTAGGTAAATGCTTTTTATAGGAAGAAGTTTTGTATTAATAGTTCATTTCCATGGCTTCATGAAATATATTTCTCCGAGATATGTTCCTATACATTATTTTGAGAACATTGTTTTAGGAACTGTTATGTATAGATAAAGCTTTCTGCTTGATGTTATAGTATGTGCAGATTTACTATTTTTGGAAAAAATTACTTGTACAACTGTACCTAGCTTGCAAGGCACTGTGGAATGTTTGAATTATAGGCAGAACTGCAAATGTGTCTAACATTTTGTGGGGGTTTGGTGGCGGAAAGGTAGATGGGGTTTGTTTTGTATTCTGCCTATAATTACAGACTGCCGCTAATCTATTAATAAGGAGATATCTGCCTTTATAAGATGAAAATTTCAGTTTCTCATACACAATAGTGAGACTGACTTGGTTAACTTGCCTGCCCTTTTGGATGCTGACGAGGAATTCAGCCCTTCTGAGGTCACGGAGGCTGCAGTTCCACGATCGGTTGGTTTTGTGGTGAAGCCAGCTGACAGTTCGAAGTTAGCACTGCTGCCCCACAACGGAATCAGATCTGTGACTTGATCTGGGTTAAACAGAACATTGCAAAAAGAAATGGATATTTTTAACATGGATCAGCTCATTGAGCTTCATAAGCTCGTATGAGTTGCATGGCCTCTGAAGTAGGTGAGGAGAGACTAGTGCGCTGTGGGATGAGGGTGGGAATGAACAACCAGGAGAGGGATAGGTTGGTGAGATTTTCTGAGCTTCGGTTCTGGCATCAGTAGGTCTTGAAACCATGGCTGGAAACTCTTGCTGTTGACTGCAAAAGGAGGCTGATGTGAGTGTCTGAAGGTACGATCTAAGAAATGTTGTATGAGCGTTCATTAAGATCTCAAGACTTTGAGTTTATGAAATTATAGTGAGCTTTATATTTTATGGCTGGCAATCCACTAAATCTTTGTGAATTTCAGAATGATAAATCATTTAGTAGTGTTCTTAGTATTTAACTGAAGGTGACTGTACCTTGTCCTGGGATTGATAAATTCAGTGATGATGTAGTAGATACATCAAGACCAGAGAAAATATTTGAGAGAGATGAAGAAAAGCTGGTCCATCCATGGCTTGCAGATATATTGGACTAGCACCATCTTCTGAATGTTTAGTACATTACAGCTTTATGTATTTGCTAAGGCATTAAAGAACATTTAAAAAAAATATTCACTGAACTTTGAATTTCAGGAATTACAGTACTGTTATATCTTTTTTACACTCTATTGATTTAATGAAATTGTTAAACCAAAACACAGGATATCTATAGCTGAATTATTGAGAAATTAAGATTTTTTTTTTACCACTTTTTTAACCTCTGTCTTAAAAAGTAGATTTAATATTACAAGGAGGGAAATTATTTTGTGGAAAAACCTATTGAAGTCCAGAAATTTGTCACTAGTAGCTCAGCTAAATTAATTTAAGCAGTTTTTTAAAAGTTTCAGTCGTCCTGATAAAAATCATTTCGTGTTGAGTCAAAGAAAGGTGTGTTATTATTTTCCTGTCAGCAAGTCTTGTTTCAGACTGCTTGGGCAGTTATTAAAGTTTGGTATAGGGAAGTTTGGAAACTACTATCAAAAACGGTAACGTGTAATCTAAAGAGAAATGTTTTTTTTGAAGTTAGGCTTATAGAATTTGTTGAGAGGAGTTCATATAAACATTTTAAAATATGCATTGCAGTCATCTAGTGTTAAAAATATTCTTACTAGATTATGAAACAAGTAATTCTGTTTCTTATATGTTGCTCTGTAAAGGGTGGTGTTATACTGGTGAGAGAAAATGTAGATTCTAAATGGTATAACTTTTTTCTTGTTAGTGTCACTAAAACATTGGCAATTAGAAAATTGCATATAACTTGAAACTTCTTTTTTTCCAACGTGTATGTTTAATTACTGTGTTTGTGAAGGATGCTGGATCCAAAAAGTGAAAGATTATATTTATTACTTGTAGAAACTTGTAAGAATGTGAGAAGAAATGCTACAGCTAGAGTTTCAGAGATACAAAATAATTATTACATATTTTTATGCTCTATTGTATTTGAGTTATGGTGCGTAATTAACAGAATTGCCATTTCTCCGAGATGGTCACCCTAATGCTATTACTGTATTGTTTATAATTTCATTAGACATTTCGTTGTGTAATGCCAGTGTGTTAGAGTATGCCTGTGGGGACTGGAATACCAGCTGCTTTTGGGCATCCTGGATTATGGTTTGTATGAGTACAGGTTAGTTTGTGTTGTTTTGCTTTCTCAGTGCTGTTCAGTAAACACATTCAACTGCGTGTGCTGTGCTGGTCACTGTGACTGCCCAGTGATTTTTATAATTGAATTATTAGAGCAAGCAAGATCCACCTGGGAGGTGTTCTCCTGTCCCAGCCATTTTCTCATTTTTCCTTGTCTCCAGGAAGTAGCTATTTAGAAAGATGTTTGAATCCAAATTAACAGCTTTTAACTTAATGAGGAAGTAAAACTAATTACTATCAAATTTTTCATGGGCACAAAGATTTCCTGAACACAACTGTTAAAGAAGATGAAAGATGACTTAGTGCACAAAGCAGTAAATTGATGGTTCAGTGAAACTCCCTGTGATCTTAGGCAAGGCTTTAAATTTATCTTTTCATACATGTTTCATTTTCCATTTGTAAAAATAAGAATGGTATTTGCCTAATTTACTGGGAAGAGAATTAGTCAGCAAATGATCTGTTAGTAATTGCAAAGTGCTTATAAACTGATGATAAGGGCCATGTAAGAAAGAATCTGACTGACTGGATAAAAAGCAACAATGAACAAACTGTCTTCTTTCCAGGAGGGACTTGTAATCTTAGGATACGTTTCTCTGTGGAAAGTAAAAACTAATTAACCAAAGGTGTGAAATTAGAGAACATTAAAGTCCTGTGAGATGATGCTTTTCAGAGAGAGTGGCATTAATTTGCTGAAGCTGGGCTGTTCATTCTCCATACCAGTATGCACAAAAGTGTTTCGCATTCTTTAATTCACATTCCCACTTGATTTCTTAACATGCCTAAGGGCATGTTTATTTAGGTCAGTAAACAGAGATACATGGTAAAATCATTTCAAGTTAACTTGGTCATCTCTTTGCTATGCCACTGTCTGCCATCTAGATATATCTTCAGTGTATTTAGTCACTTGAGTTGCAGGGTGGGGAGATGGCAGTCAACACGTGCCTTTCATCCTCCTCTCTTGCTTTCTGTGTCCTTATGATACCCTTTTACAAAGGCAAGAAAAGGCAGAGTCGTTCCGATTATGTCTTAATCCTAAGATAATCCTACAAGATGACTCAATTGTTTGTTTGTTTAATAATATAATCTTTTTTGAATACTTGTTCCCAAAAATGCCTGCATTAGGCTAGGGATAAGGAGTATAGGCACCTAACAGAAAGGATCAGATTCTAACTATAAGTGTAATCTTAGTCTGTTCAGTCAAATGATAAATGGTTGCAAGAATTTCTGCCAAGAATTTATTAAAAAATGAAAATGGGAAATGTCTAGCTGAGAAAAAATATTCTTATTTTCTCTTTAACTGTCTCTTCAAGCTGTGTAAGCTAGTCATCTGTAATCTTAGTTTCAAAAATAAACTCGGGTGTATTCTTTTTTTCCTCATAAGAAATTTTACTCTGGTATGAAAAGATGCCTGCTGTTTGTATTTGCAAAGGTTAACATATCTTCTTAAAAATGACCTGTCATCTACCAAACATTATACACGCTTGTTATTAGGTGAGAATCCTGTCACACTGTGTCCTCTATCGTTATCTGCACTTGGTGTGCTGAGATGGAGATGTTTGCTTCTGGCTGCTCTTCTTGTTTTTTGTTGAAACCTATTTTAAACCTTGGAAATGTTAACCTCATTAACCTTCTGTCTTCTAAAGATGCACAAGAACCACTATGTTTTATAGCTTTAGAAAAAATGCTGTAGTCCTTTATTGTTTAACAGTATTTGAAGGTCTCCTTTAGTATGGGATTTTTTTTACTGTAGAAAGCTTAATATAAAGACTACAGCTGCTTCCATAAATACAAGTCAAAGAGAACTTGACATGCTAAACACATTCTTTCTTATTATTTCCTGTGTTAGAACAAACTATTGGCGTCATCAACCTGATTTTATTGTGTGAAGTACCCTTATTCTAAGAGCTCATCGCAGATTTTGTGTCTTTGTATGTCATTCTTTGAGAGGAAAGAGAATTCCACATAGGCTTTGTACAAATAAGTGGAGGCCCATAAGAGAGGTATGCATAAAACCAGGCAAACCTCACTTCACAGGCAAGATGCCTTTCTGTTTTTAACTGGAGACCTAGGCATGGGTCACCTTTCCTTTCCCATATTAGGCATACATTTTCTTGTCTTGTAGGAATTTGTCTTTTGGTTTAAAAGGAGCTCAGATCACAGATTTGGCATTTAGAAAGTTATATTTTTCTGTAATAATTGAGAAGCATATTTGCTGATAATTCTTATTTTTTAGAGGAGGTGTTACAATGTTTTGTATAAATTACAAGAGTTTTTAAGCTCTCTTTTTTTTTTTTTGCTTTCTGAAACCAGTGATTTCCTGTTGTAGCTGGAAATGTTAAGTATAGTTTTTTAAGTATTAAAGTGCAGCACCAGCTATTATTATTCTGCCTTAGCAAGTCTTCTAATACAACATTTGATTTGTTACTATGTCCTCATAGGGAAGCATCAGCAGTAGAGTGTACATGACAGTGAGAAAGAAAACACATGCTTGCAATCAAATTAATGTATTTCATCTGTCTTCAACTAATAACAATCTGTCATGCTATCTATCTGAGAAGGGGCATAAACAGTTTATTTTGTGTTTGGAATAACTTCCTGGAGGTAGTTAATGTGACATGTAGTTTGTCTGACATGAGTATAACCAGATCAACACTCTAGATGTTTTCTTGATAACCTAAAAAAAATACTGAGAAAATCTGTACAGGAATTGTATTTATGTTTCATTTTGAGCTTCCTTAAATCAGAGTAGTGACATAGTTTTCACGACTTCCATGAAAGAGTTTTCTTTTCTTGGCAGTTATACAATTTTAGTGTGAGAAAAAGATTGAAAGTATTAATAAAAATTTAACTACAAAAAGCTGCAGTTTGCACTCTAGCGTTTAGGTTTGAATATTCAAGAAGTGTGTGCTGTAGTAATTTAAAAGTACCAAATCAAAATTGATTTTTAAAAATCTAGGTAATACACAAAGCCTGATAGTACTGCAGACTCGGTACGATTTGTTGACAAATTGATTTATTATTATTTCTGCATAATTCTGGTTACTCATTATATCAGATAATAATTATTATTAATAACATCAGATATTTGTTATATCACATGTTTTTTTATTAACACAGAAAGAACCTTTGTGTCTAATTAGAAAATGAAAGTGCACTTGCTTGAAGTTCTAAGTAACCCATTCAAATATTCTTCAAAAACTAAGGCATAGTGAAATAGCTCCATCTTTTAGTGGGAAAGCAGTAGGTTACTGGTAAGCTGAGCAATAAAAAGCTAGGGAGGTGGTTTTTTGTTGCTTTTTTTTCCTCTTTTCTTTGGAGTGGTGGCAGAATTAGAATTAAAACTGGGTAATATTGCTTATGGCAGAAGAGGCCTGAGAGGGGTTCCTTCTGGCCAGAGCAGCGAGACCTGCTAAGCTATGCTCTGCTGAGGTAGGTGCTACAGGGCAGAGGTCTGATAAACTGGGCAGTAAATCCGGTTGCCCAGAATGCTGCTCCCAATCTTCATCATGGTTTCTGTTTTCTTCTTTAGAATAGAGATTATTTGGCACGTCTTAGGTAAATCCCTGTTATTCCCTTTTTCATGCACTTTTGCTTATGCATGGGAGAAGCGGAACATGCACACTCTGAAATTAAACTGACCGCACTTGTTGAGCAGTGCGTACTGCATGAGGATAATACTGTATAACAGTATTGTCTTCAGTCTGTTCGGTTTTCAGGTGCTCGAGTTAGGTTTGTTCTTAAGAAATCAGTCTGAAATTATAGCAAAAAATAGGATGAAAAAGAGATTGCCATATACAGCCCCCTTTTTAATGACCCTGGAGTATTTTCAGAAGAGAAAATATGTACATAATTTTAAGCACATGTAAATCAAATTAATAAATTATTAAAGCATTTTACTTGTCATGTCTGTGTGGGCTAATCATGATAGCTCATTATTTAAACATTATGTAATTGTATACCTTGTGTGAACAGCTGCAAATACTTTGCAGAAAGATTTATATTTCATTTTTCACAGCATACTATAAAAGAATATATTTGTGTGAGGTACCATAGATTAATACACGTTTACTCGTAACTTTAAAACTACCCTTAGTTATATTAAAATATTAAATAGTTATAATATGCATGATAACTACAAAACTAGATAGTTGTAAATTAATTTGTGTGTTAATACCAGTTTTAATGGAAAATACTGTAATTATCAATAAAAAAAAGTGCAGCTTAAACAGGAGAACTGCCCCTTTGTAACGGACACCCTCGCAGTTATTACAATTGCAAGCTATGAAAGTGAAAGACAGTCAGATTTGGGTGGAGAGGCGTCCCTTTACTGAAATTTTCTGAACTGTCTCTTTCATGTTTCTTTTCACACATATGGTTTAGAAAGTGGTTAGGTTAGTTATCACTGGTATAATCATCTAAAATGACTGTATAGTCCTTACAGTTTGCAAGGGTAATCTCACGATCCAGGAGAAATGCCAACAAACTATTAAACAGTCAGACTTGCTTAGCATGCATTATGCATGCCACTCAGCTGTTTATGCCATTCTGAACAAGTACTGTCACTATTTTTTCAGCTGCTTGGAAGTACCTGTACAGGTTAGATATTTGTGTGTTTTCCAGAATTACCTGAAAGGAAGATTCATACAAAATGGAGTAAAAAACCTTAAAAAAAAGACTTCCCCCCCCTGCACCGTAGTTTTACGTGGAGTTCTTCTCCAGTGAATTTATGAAAGAAGAGACTGGCAGTCCTGTGGGAAAGGGAGATAAATAGCATGAGAAGCAGCCTTTACATTCTGCATAAATGATGTTCTGTTGTCTTTTTAGAGTATGTACAATTATTTGCTTGTGTAATAATAGCATATTTTGATTTCAATATTGTCACATGTTTGGCATTTTTAAAGATTATAAACCCAGAACATTCATCATTCTTCTAACTGATGATATATATTTTAAAATACTTACTGGCTTCGTGTTTGTACCAGTTGTATTACTCTGGTAAATTGTTACACCTATTTTATTGTTGCCTTAATTTTAAGCCAATACAGCTGTGGGATTTGATATCACACTTGATTCCTTGAATCAAACTCTGGTGAGCTAATTATATTTGTTCTAGTTCATTTCAGTGAAGCAGGTGAGCTAAAGTGGTATTTGAGCTGGGTGACTATTGGTTTTCCACATATATATGGTGTAATGGAATGCAAATGATCGTTTGTCCCTGCATAGTGGTGCTATGTGGCTTGTTGCAGGCCTTTTTTTAATCTTATGGAATGGTACATATATCTAAATAATCTAAGAGAAACAAATTTGGCATTAATTTATTTACCATTAGTGGTTTGAGAGTCTCAAGTAAAAAGTAGCAGAACTATTTGCTGTTGAAAGGCTGTGTGCGGGTAGATTGTGAACAGCCGTTTGTGTTTTATCTAGCACTTTCTAGTGTTCTCCTATTCCCTTGCTACTACCCAATAAACTAAAATTTCAGTGACTTACTCTTAATTTCTCAAGTAAAGTTATATGAGATTTGACTTTGAATAACTATTTATACTGTTTCAAGGGTTTACTCAGAATTTTTCTATCACTTGATGTCTAGCCTTGCAGATAGTCATTTAAAATATGGTTTCCTTTTCCTTTTTGAGTTAGCACTGTCTCTCAGCTTTTCACTGCAAATGAGTGATGTACAGCAGGAATTCAAAGGATAATGAAAAAGTTTGTATAAATCACCTGAAGAGGTGACCTAATCAAATCTCTCTGGTCCTAACTTAAAACGCCTATTTTATCCTTGTCTTTTTCAAAATTTCACTTGCTCTCCACAGAGGTGACCGCGATGGTGTTTACGTCTTTTTCCTTACCTAAATTCTGCAGCGTTCTTCTCACCTGTTTTTCTTCTCACATCGTCAGGAATGCCTTAAAGGGAGTATCCTTGGGATTTCTGTGGGAGCTCCATATTTCTCTCTTAGATTCTGTTTTTTCACCTCACTAGATCTCTGTTTAGTCTCACCTACAAATCAAAATTGAACTCTCTAGAGTTCATGAGAAGCAAGTATTTTAGTAAGCCTTACCTTCTTTTGCTACAGCAGACACTGATCTATGCTGGCTTCATCTGTGAGGGAAGATTTTCACTTGGATCTGTCTGGCTTGGTGGAAGTCATGTCTGAAGTTCCTAATTTATTTTTGTTGTGGCAGTATCTTTATGGGATACCTGTGCATACAAATGTGTACAGATCTGCTAGTTATGGAGCAGCAATTTGTCTTGCTAGCTTTAATTGAAATGACTCTTCACACTAGACAAGCTTAAAGGTGAATGTTTAGTTTTATTCCAGAGAAACAAAAAGTTGGGCTCTTGACTAGTTAGTTAGAAACAGAGTTGCAGGAGAGGAAAAGTAAGGCAATGGAGATAATTTTTGGCAACTATGGGTTTTTTTGTAGTTGTTGCACAAGCTTTCCAGTGTGTATTTCAGGCATAAAGATGAGCAAACTGCAGCAGTCCATATTGTGGATGCCTTTTCTTAGAAAGGGACTTCCAAATGACTTTGGGGGTTGATGAGCCCCTTTTTCTGTCCTTATCAGGGCAATCGGGGAAACAATACTATGACCTCTCTCTCTCTCCCCCCATTGCTCGTGATGTCCCTCTGCTTTACCTGACTTCAATTTTCGTGTGGCTTATTGAAGTACTCCATTTAATGCAAATACACTAAGTGGTTCCTGTATAGTCAAGGAAGTAGCAGTGTACTCCTTTGACATTTTAACTATTGCTTTGCTAATTTCCACTGCCATTCCTGCCTGTTGGTCCCATTTTTAAGACCTTTAGAATATTAGCAATGGTAGATCAAAGAAATACTCACACTCCATTCTGTAAAATTTACACATCTTGGGGTTGCTTTAGCTTTTCACAATCGGAAAACATAATGTATTAATGTAGATAGCAGAGTTTGTATCCGAGTACTTAACCCAAAGTACTGATTTGTAACATTTGTGTGCTTTAGAGATTCACTGTTTGCAAATAGTTAAATGTCTTTTCACTTTTCAGACTAAAATCATTGTGTCTCCTTTAGACATCCCATTGTGAATTTCTAGCCATCAGTTTATATTCTACTTGGTAAAAATGGAGCTATTAATTTTCCCTGCCATTGTCTTCTTTCTCATTCACTTCAGATGAGGAGGGTGACTGTACCATCTGGCACGTAAACTTCACTTTGGGCCTTTCTATAAATGTTTTTGTTTGATGTGTGTCCAAATCTTGCAGATTCTGTCTTTGAGACCTTTGTTAGATATGGCCTATCATAACCATTACCACAGTTAAAATGTTCTTAGTTTGCATTTTAATTGCAATAGTTCCTTTTTCTTGGCCAATGCAATGTTATCTAGTCATTTAGAATACTCTGCAAGATCATTTTCCTGGTTTGTAAAATCAAACTGTATTTATGTGTCTGATTCTCTTTCTTTTCTATTCAAAACTTACTTGTCTTTGCCTTTAAACTTTTCATGGCTTAAGTGCATTCTAGGATCATCCTTCATCCCAAGATATCTATTCCTGCTGTTAATTGGCTCATCATATGAGCCCACATTGGCCAGCTGTTAGTTTTCTTTCTATAAAGTCCCTGAATTCCTTATAAACATCATCTTAGAACATCATTTTTCTCCTCCAA
The DNA here is from genome assembly GCF_000737465.1 of Haliaeetus leucocephalus. Taxonomy (NCBI): domain Eukaryota; kingdom Metazoa; phylum Chordata; class Aves; order Accipitriformes; family Accipitridae; genus Haliaeetus; species Haliaeetus leucocephalus. The sequence goes on along the minus strand of NW_010972981.1, from coordinate 888,707 downwards.
ATCCCTCCTTAAAGTCTTTTTGCTGTGATGTCTAAATAAAAGCTGAACAAGACTTATCTCCTGGTGTGCTAAGAATTCTGCCTGTCGACCAATGTCAGATGTTCAAAAAAAAGGACTGGAGGGTAACTTTTCACTGTATTTTAGCTGGTCTTCAGTAACTGTCTATGATTTTGCCCTTAGCCTATGGCAATGCAAAGTAATTTGAGTTAGCATAGTTGTCTTTCATTGACTGCAAACTGCAACTTTGTATACTTAAATATTTATTAACACTTGAAACCCTTTTCTTGTGCTAAAACTGTGCCCTCTTTCATTGAGAGCTAACGTAACATGAATTGCCTCGCATTTACTGTGGGCTGAGAGTGTGCACGTGGACACTTACCTGGCAGTTACCTAGTGTAACACTAACTGTACAGTTCCCAGCAGACTGCCCATCATTCAGAATGCACAGGGTGAAATACTTGTGAGTGGGGAGAGGGACAGAGAATTACACAAAATTCAGAAACGTAATTTTGCCTTGATTTTCACTTCCAGTCTGTTAGATCCCAGAATCTTGTGCTTTTAATTTCTCTACTCTAGTACAGTCTATGCTCCACTGACCATATATTATTCTTGATGTTTCTTCAAATAGAAAATAGGAGGCATTTGAGGATATGATTTCCAATATGGCAGCGGCATTGTCTTCCTGAAAATTCATCAACCTTTTAGCATGCGGCTGTGTTCTTCTACTCCCTATTCTTACCTTCCTGGGAAAGAGAGTTTGAGAGAGATTGTAACTTGTGAGCTTGTCTTTGTGGACTTATATAAGCATCTCATGGTATTTTAGAGGGATACAGTGTAAATGCTATCTATCTGTTTATTTATTTTTATTGTAATTGTGTGTAGGTTTCTGGATTTTGGGCATAGTCAAAGAAATACAGTGAGTGAAAATTGGGTTTAAGGTTCCTTTAAAAGCTCATCAAATAAAAATAAGGAAAATAGATATTTATTTTTCCCAAAAGAGTAATCTCACTGTTGTGTTTTCCAAGCTGTTCTTAAAGCTAATGTGTGAAGAGTAAAAATAATAGTTAATAACGATACGGTTTAGGCAGTATGCTGTATTTTATTCTTAAAAACATTTCAGCAGAGGCTGTCTCCTGGTAGTTATTTTTCAGAGAAAAAAGTTAAGTAGCTGTTATGTAGACTGCATGAGTTTTTAACAAAATTGTTATCGACTTTGGGTTTTCTCTTAGTAAATGTATTTGTTCTTCCTATTTTTTATGAAACTGTATATTCTAGGTTTAGTATTATGAAAAACTGTACTACAAACATTAGTGTTAATAGCTGAGTATTTTAGTCCTTCACAAATTAATGCCTGTGGTAACTGGATGATTTTAGGCCTGTTCTTATAAACAAGGCCTTACTGATGTGCAAGGAACAGTAATATGTGGCAAAAACTCCACATTAACCAAGGTAAGCAGTATAAATGGGGTGTAGGAATCCCCTGTTAGACTAAAAAATCTCCAAGAGAAAATCTCCAGAGCCTACAAATTAAAGACCTCCAATATCATTTTAAAATAAAGCCTTTTATGTACTAGGAGAGCATTTTTTCAGCTGATAATCAAATGACACTATTATGCAGGCTTACTAGATTTGCAAATTTACAAGTTTTTACAAGTCAGTTGGGTCCCTTCCTCAGGAAATCAGTTTAAGTTTTTTTTTCCTGTATTGACTCAAAGAGCCTGGTTGTCCTTAAATCCTTCTGAATATATTTGCCTTATAATTTGACGGCATTGAGTCAACACCCTTATAGGAACTGTAATGCAATAAAAAGAGAAACTGTTCAATATAGTTTCCAGTTACCTTAGGATCAGATTTGGAGAAACTGGAATGTACACAATAAAACCTGTGCAAGACTTGAGTTCCATGTTGTTTTGGAAGCAACCAGTGCTTTTCAACATAAAATACCATTTGAAAGCTTTGCTCTGCTTCCAGTGGTTGTAAAATGATAAAAATGAAAATGTGTGTGACTCTTCAAATATGCATTTTACTGTTTTTAATTTTCTGAACCATACCTTTGTGGAATTGAAAGCTTCATATACAAGTAACTAAGCATCAGTGGTTTTACTCAGTTCGTTTTTTTATTATAGTGAATGTTTTTGCTCTACCATGTTCTGCAATAAAGTTCTTTATAACTCATTTACATTTTTTACTTGGGAAAAAAATATGAAGATTCAGATGTGCTTGGCGAACTCTATTTTGTAAAAGTCTTTAGATTACACTGGAATCTCCAATATGCATCACGCTTGCAAACAGAATGTGCAAAATTTAGTTCTGTCTTCAGGTTCTTGAGTGTAGTTAGCAGTAAAATTGTTACAAAGTGTTTGTGTGTACCCAGAGATAAATTTGTCCTTTATTTCAGAAAAGAGTTTGTTGCATTTGACCATACAATTTTAATTGTGGTTTCATTTTAGTTTTACAAATAAAATTAATCTGATGTAATTAGTTATTTTTATTTTGGCAAATGATTATAAAAAGAAAGAAACTTGCATTTGCATACACCTTTAAAGGAAAAGATTACATCTGTTGTGTTTCCAATGAATAATTTCTAGACAGGTAACTAAATGGGTTCCATTGTAGTAATTTTTCTTTTCTTCAACTTGTTTTTAGTTGACTTGGAGCATATGCGCACAGTGAAAGTTGACAAGCACCAGCGATTTTGTCAGGAAAACAATTTCAGTAGCCATTTCGTGTCGGCCAAGACAGGAGATTCTGTAAGTAAGAAAAATAAAACCATTGTAGATGTCTTTTTTTTTTTTTTTTTTTTTTTTTAAAGCTGCAGCACTTTTATTATACTTCACATGTCAAACCATTGAGGACTTTGGCTGCTGCAGGTCCTTTTTGCCTGCCTAGTTGCATGAAAAATAGATCTTTGTATGAGTGTATATATTCTGTATTAATTACAGTGGCTTCTCATCTGATTTGCAGTTTGAGGTATAGATTTTAATATGGAAATGGTCTAGCTTATACATCAGCGTGAGAACTGAGACCAGCTGGATCTCTGTTTGCTGTCAGCCTGTAGTTAAATGTATTCCTTCATTCCAGGTGGAGTCCCATCTATAGACCATCGATATAGAAACTTTCAACAGTTGATAATGTCACAAGACCCTGTTGCAATCAAAATTTTTAATATGGGTCCTGAGCCATGAGAGACACTCCCTCTGCAGGTCCATTGGAATTTGAACATTCTGGTATTTGTAATGCTTTGCAGAGCACATTTTTGAACAGTCTTTTGACTCTGAGCTAACTGGGTTATTTGTTTTAGTTGGAAGCATATGGAAGAAAAGGTTCTTTTTCAGTTGACTGTATCAGTCAAATTAAATCACATTGTATTGTTTTGCTTGATTTCTGTCACATGCCTAATGACTTTGTCATTCCCATAAAACAGTCCTGTATCTGTCTCCTTAATGTTACGAATGACAACATAATTTACTTTATTTGTATGTTATTGAATGGTAACACCTTGTTCAATTATATGGAAATATAATTCTGTAACACAAATGGAATCACTTGTTGTTTTAACGTCTTTGATGAAATTTCTACAATGGACTGCCTAATTTTATAAGATAATAGTTTTTCTGTGAAATCTAACAATACTGCTCTTACAAATGCAGTGAGTCCTGATTCTCCTTATAGTTTGTGTTAAATATTTGGCATAATTTTTTGGTTCAAGTGTGAAAATTCAGGCTTTTTATGCTAGAAACTGAAGAAAAATTTTATAATACTTCACTCAATGATGTGTGCATCTGATAAAATGTATTCCTTTCTCAAGGAGACAACCTTTTTGTGGGATTTGGTAATAGGAAGAAAAAGCAGTTCTTTTTATAAGGTTGATAAATTTAACATTACAAATTATGAAGGAATCTTTATTAGGTCTTTTTAATTGATTGATGAATTACAGCAGCATCCCACTATATATACTGATTGTACTTTTTTTTAACTTACTGTTTAAAACCAAAAGTAAATCTGAACATACCTAGAAAGCATCAACCAGAAATCTCTGTTTAAATACCTACTAACAAAAGAAGGTATAAGTTATGGTTTACAGTAGTTTATTTTTAGTTTCAAAGTAGATTTGAATTAACCCTTTTGCTGTTACCGCACACTGGCCTTTCAAAATCTTCCTGTATTTGGGTAGTTGTGCAGGAAAGACAGGGTGTTTAGCCTAGACAGTGATTTCAGAAGAGGCCATCCATTGCTACTGTGGATACAGACCAGAGGAGTCTTAAATACTTTATTAAGATAAATGATTTGTTTTGTTTACCTCAGATCTTTCCAACAGATTCGTTTGCAAAAGATAATTTTATGTACATAGAAAAGCCCAAAAGTCTCCTCAGGAGAAAAAATTTCATTAAAGATTTAGTATAGCTGACTGTCTTACTGTCCATCAAATTGCATAACTAAAGCACTGAACTCGTGCCTGATGTTTTGTGCACAAAGCATCCTCATGGCAGGTGGTCTAGCTCAGTACGCCTGAGAGCTTGGTGTGGGTTAAAGTAGGTCTCTGGAAGAGGTAAGTCTGTCCAGGATTTCCTTTCTTGCTGTGTGGATGCTAGTAGAATAGATGAGTAGTTCAGAAATAGAGAAATTATTTTGGAAGCTACTGTGGTTTGTTGGTTGTGCACTAATTCGTTACTGGTTTCCATCTCAGGTGTAAGAAGAGATTGTGTAAATGGTATTTTTTTTGAATTTTCATTGAAAATGACTAAAAGCACTTACACAGGCCTTACCTTTTGGAAGTGGCAGCTGCATGATGAAGAGCAATGTTTGTTAGTAGTTTAGATTGTGAGCTCAGTCGAATAGCCAAGTTGGTAAAATGTAATGTGTAGCTTGACACTACAGTGTTCAGGAGCGGCGCAAGCTTAAGCTGCTTCTCTTTAACATCTTTTGTGTTCTTTAATCTCATTTAAAATGCAGCTGCCTAAATACTAGGGTTGGTGGACTGCGTTGGGATGAAGTAAAGGAGTTATTTAAGATAGCATTGCCACCCAGTGTTATCTGTCAAACCATGTCCAAAGTCTAAGTCTGCCAGGCTGCTGCATGCCATGCAACATCTTTCTTGTATCCTAGATACTTCTGTTCGGTATAACACCCATGATGTTTTGTAAGACTCTTCAGAACAAATGTGTCATTGCTTGGCTTTCGTATTGCTAATGTTTTTTAAACGCGTGCAGTAGAGATTTTGGTGATGTTGGTGCACAGTTCTGTTGTTCTCAATTTCAGAAACCTACATCTCTATTGCACAATACACTGGTAATATATTTTTGTGCTAAACGTTAGTGAATACCCTTATTCATATTTTATAGCACTGAGAGTAGTATTTGAGAGGAGGGTTGTGTAAAAGCTTGTTTAAACTTAGGTCTCTGGAGGCAGAGTAGAAGTGTTGCTTAACAATCCAGCATAGTGTTCATTCCTTGTACCATTGTCGAGTTATTTTCTCCAATTTTTAAACAACATTGCATGTACCAGATGAGGTTATTTTCAGATCTGTTTTGCACAGGTCATAATTTTGTATATCTCATTGTTTACAGTTCAAGAATGGTTGATATATTTGAAAGAACCTCGAGGATGTCTGGTTTTAATCATTTAAATGCAATTTAATTTTTTTCCATAGGTCTTCCTGTGTTTTCAGAGAATTGCTGCTGACATACTTGGCATCAAATTAAACAAAGCAGAATTGGAACAATCACAGGTGATTTTCCACAAATACATGTTTTTTCTTAGTATTTTATTTGGTATTTAAAAAATATCTCATTGCGATTTAATAACTGTCTTTTAAAACAAGCTGCATCTGTTGTTCTGAAGACAATTATTTACTTTCACAACAGCTTTTTTATTTATTCACCCCGATAAACTTGCTGAAGCAAGAAAATGTATGTTCAAAAAATTAGGAAAAAACTTTAGTTTGAGCGCTGTTTGTTTAAAAATAGTACTTAAAATTGGTTTAGAAATTAAAACCTCTCTCTATATGCATACACAGGTAGCATGGAAGATACTCTTGTATATACATTAAATACTATACATTGATGTCAGATACAGTTTTTATGACAATTATTCTTTTCAAATTCTTTACATACTTAAAAACTTTTCATTTTGGAACGCTACAAATTTAAGTGATAGAAGGCATAAGCTTCTCTGAGTGGAAATGTTCTAAATCAATCTTCATTGTTGTCATACAGGAAAAAATAATATTATTTGTCTATCAGAGAGTCAGGAATTAACTATGTCAAATCCTATGCTTGGGTAATCTCAGATTTTAGTCTTCATTGTGTGCCTGTGTAATACAGGACCTCAGTAGTGACTGTCTGCCTCGGGGAAGGAATATTTGCTTTGTAAGGTCACTATTTCCCATTTTATTCTCGTGCAAATGAGAAATGAATCCTATTCAGGTTCAGTATACCCCCACTCAACAGCAGGCAGACCTGTGGAATCATGCGTTTGGGTAGCTATTACAGCTCCCTGGCATCTGCAATTATTTTTTGCACAGTACCAGTCCCAAATAATCTCCCCCTAAAGGAGCTGCATAGTTTCTGCCCTTGCATTTTGTGTTTTGTCCTTTGTGTTATGAGTGTTATCTTGGGGATTTTCTGCCGTTTCCTCTGCAGTAGGAAAGGGCTGAGAGAGGGGAGAATGTTTCCCAGCAATAGGTGGGAAGGTTGTCAAGAAAGTTGTCCCTCATTCTCTTGCATTGGTTAGCAGTGAGTTAGGGATGTGAATATAGCGATTTCGCTGTGAACACATGGCAAAACCCTGCTGCATATCCTGCTCTGAACTGTAGCAGAGCTTTGCTGCAGTTCATGCTGTTCAGTTATTGCTGTATGCAAAATGGCTCTAATGAGAGCATTCGTAAGGCTTAGGACCTTACGAATTATTTGGGAAAAGATGTTTTTGCTATTTTAAAAAAATTGAACTGTAACTATATTAATTAAAATGTGAGTACTTGCTTAACTGTATCTACCAGAGTTGGAAGTCACTTAGTTTTTATCAGTGAAAGTTAGGAGATCAAAAATGTGTTAATTGTTCAAATAAGCAAGCAAGCAAGAGGTTTTCTAATATAACCCCTTTTCCCTTACCACCTCCTTCTTCCTAGTTCCTGCTTCTAAAAATAATTTTCCTGCCAGTAAGACTGTCTGCATAGGTTTAAACCAAAAAGATTTTATACAAACCTAATTTCAGAAACCTCAAAACCAAAGATTATACTACTGAGGCAACCCTTACTATATAATGACATTTGAGATTACAATACGCTTTTTAAAAATTTACTTATTGAACCAAAAGGTAGCTGTTCCAGTGGTGTAATATCCTGGAACTGCTAGTTACTGCCAACATTAAACAAGTACTACAAAATAAGTCAACAAGCTTATTTAAAAAAAAAAAAGGCAAAACATTTCTTAGGTACAGCTTGGTCTCCTGCTTTTTGAAACATACAATAAATATGTAATTTCTGAAAGTGTTTTGCCACAGCAGTGTTTACAATCTGTGTTGAAGTGGTTAACTAGAAAACTGTATTGCAAACAGTAAAATGGTAAAATGTACTTACAGTGCATACCTAACAAGCAAAGCCAAGGAACTTTGAAAAGCTGAAATTTATAGGTAGAGAAATATTGAGTGTGTCTTTTCAATTATCTTTTACTACTAAGGCACCGTCCATCTATTGATCTGAGCTCTATGATTATTTGCATATAAATATTCAGCACAAAGAGTTCTTTAATTTTTCTTTGATTGTTTAGCTAACACTGGAATGTCATTCTTAGACCTCTCTGCTGTGTGGTGGTGTGTTCCGGTAGCTTACATGTAAGCTTGTAGATAGGTATGCCAATACCTTAAATTAAAAAGAGAATATGATAAATGGGGTTGTACAGAAAATCGTAGCTTTCTAAAGAAAGTGTCTATTTTTAGGTTGTTTTTGAAGTAAGAACCTCTGTATAGACCTGATTCAAGAGAACATAACTTTCTATGTGAAATTGGTATCACCTTTAAGTAGGCTTCCTCCTACCTTAGTATTGTAATTACAGTTCTCAATTTTGTTGAGCAGATCAATGGAATATGCAATATGTGGATCAAAGTCAGTATTATGCAAACTGCAGTAGCAATAGCCTATAAATAGTTAATATGCATAAATTAAATACTCACTGTGGCCCATACATTATCGTTAATGTGAATCCAAGCTATAGTGATAAAAAAAAGGTAAAAAAACTGTGAAAAAGCAAGAACAGCAATAAAAGAATAAACAAAGCCAGTAAATGGAGTTGGACAGAAGAGAAGCTTCGTTGTCGCCATTGAGGTACAGCAGAAGTCACTACGTGGGGCTACGCTGTGCATGTGGCTAAAGAGGGAGAGCTGGAAAGCAACTGCCCAACTTTGCAAAGTTCTGCTGATCGAGCAGAGTTTCAATCTACTCCGTACAAGCAATAGTTCTTTGTTACCAGTAAATGTTTGCTTCCTTTGAGAGTGCTATTTTGAGTGGGCTGTAGGAATTGCCCTAATTTAAGTCACTGAGAAACCAATGGGAATTGTATTGGAGTGACTGTCTGTCAGCTGTATCTTAAGGTTCATTGTTGAATGGAACCAAATACCCTGGTCACTTCATAAGATAGGAAAGGGAAAGTCTCTACATAAAACTGGAGAAGGAAAACTTTAACCTTCATATCCTCAGGGAGATGAATAGAAGACATTTCTTGAGAGAAATTTATTAGTCTGCAGTGGGAAAGCCTAATTGAAGTAATGTGTAGGTGCTGTTTCCCAGAAGCATGGAGCTGCTCTCTTGGCTGGAAGGAGGTGGTGTTAGATGATGTTGCCATTACTAGGTTTCTGGTTTACCACAGACTTTTTTTATGACAAGTACAGGTCCCTTAGTGTGGTGGTGGGTTTTTTTTTTTTCCCCCCCATCTGTGAACTGGGCACAGGGCTTCTTTAAATTGTGGAACAGTTATGTGAATGCGTTCCTTAAAATTTTTAGGCATTTAATACTCTAGTTATTGGATTATAAAAGTGGATAGATAGATAGATGAATGCTAGATAAATGCTATTAAAAAAGCAGATAAAAACAATACAATAGTAAGTGTGACCCTTAAATCAGTTAAGTATGTAAGTTTTGACTTGGGTTTACTCTTTAAACAAAGAGTAAAATACATTTTAGTTTTTACAAATGTGCACTATTTACGTGCTGGATTATATCTTTGAATTTTCCATATTTTGTGTCATGTGAGATTTCCTTATTTTGAAAAATGAGAAGGTTGTTGCTTGAATATGCTTGTCGGAGGATATCAGACATCTTCATTCAATCTAGGTGGTAGCAAAGTATAAGATGTAATACTGAGTTTGTGTAAAGTGCCAACAGTGAAATGCTATGCGTGAATTATGTTTTGTTATGTATTTCTTCATTATTACTGATTGTATGATATAGAGAATACTCTTTAAAAATCATTTGTGGCACTTTGATTTTATGCCTGAAGATCATAGTTCTTGTGCTTACAATCAATTATAATTGTCACAGTCACTGGGAGGATCTTGGAAGTGACTCACAGGTGGTTAGAAATAAGTAACAGGAATGCCAAACGCATTATTTTAACTCGCATGAATTTGTGGGGCTTACTCATGACTTTTGAGCTTTGATGATTGGCAGAACTGCAGAAGCTCTTGTGAAAAGTGGATGGGGTTCTTGGTCCCCTTCAAATTAACAGCACAACCTCTGTTAATTAACGGCAAGAACAAGCCTTAGAAATTGAATTATTTACCATGCATTGTTTTAGAAAACAGCTGCAGCAGTTTAAGATATTAATGCAACCCAAGCTATTTGTTACTGCCCTTTTGCTGGAATTTATCACTCCCACAGCAGAATCAGAAAATGGAAGGTGATCATGTGCCTTGGCCACATCTGGGTGAAGTTGAGCAGCTTAGCTTAAACTGCTGCTAAAAGTTGTTTTTAAGTGAAGCTGCCAGACTTTGTGCTGAAGCGGATGAGGTGCAAGTACACGTTACATTCCACCAGCTCTCCTTTGGCAGCAGTGATCTCCAGCAGAGGAATAGGACAGACATTTGGGGGTGGTAAGTTTTTAAGCTATCTCAGCTAGAGCTACTAAACCTTGTCTGTTAACATGCTGAGATGACTGTTAATCAAACCCTTATTTGGACAAAACTGTGGTGAAACAAAGAACTAGATTACTCTTTATGCGTGACTGGAAAGTAGAGCATGTTTTTGAAGTGGAACAGTTCCAAAGTAAGAAAATTGCAGATTCTGACTTATTTTCAGTCCTCAAAATACTCTCCCTTTTAAATCGCAAGGGTCTGATGAAATTTGAGGAAATAGCTCCTTTACTAATCAAATGTTTTTCTTTCTATATTTTTTACTTTCAACCGTAGTGTAAAAACTGCATGGGGTACAGCTTTGTTCCTTGGCATTGGCAAGAGCTAGCATTTTTGTAAGTGATGTGTAGTTTTCTCTTTAACTAAATGCCAGTTCAGCAAACTAAGGTGTGTGTGCCAGCTTTCTACAATAAAAAGTTTGGCAGATAAGTCAGATCTGGAATTCAGAGCACCTGCACCAAGAAAGGTTATTTCTTATTACCGACAGTGGTTTAAACCATGGCAATGATATGCCTGACATAGAAACTGTTACAAAGAAGCCCAAGTTTTTAATTACCATGAAGTTAATATAAGAAATGTTGCGGCGGTATTTTTTTTACTCTTATTTAGGTGAAATTCCTTTAGAAAATCCAAGTCATTTATGATAGTCAGTTTCTTGCTACAACGTGCCTAAGCATGGGTCACTAACCTGCCTGTGTTTACAGGATGGGATTTAGACCAATGTTTTGAGGAACAATTAATTGCCTACTGATTGCAAGGCTTTTTTTTCCCCCTTCTTCCCCCCCCCATCTCTACTCAAAAGATTGGTATGAAGAAACTAGGTCCTGTGGGGTCAGATAACACTGTTTAATGCTAAAACTCCTACTACCGCCTTACATGGGATTTGGCAACCTTTCCCTTGATAACATCAGGCCAGGAGTCCAGTAAATCACGAGTGTTGTCCACTAGATAAGATAATATGAATGTGATCAACTAAACTCAAGGAGAGTACATCAGAAGCTAATAAATCCAGATCCCTTACCAGCCAATTCAGTTATTGTTGCTTGTTTGACATATAGGTTTTATTTACAGAGGTAATCTTTAACATATACTGTTTATATATTCATGTAATCCAGTTTATATATTGTTTCCTTTAAAAAATAGTATTTATTCATTTATCTGTTCATTTTAACCTTGAAAATAAATTGTGTTAAAGTTGAAGTATTTAAGAAAGAATTATTAAACTGTTTTAGGGTATCTTTCATAGCAGACCTACCTCCTCTGTTCTTTGCTGAAATTGTTCTATGATTTTTTTCCCCCTTTGCATGAACACTGTATTGATAGCGAGAAAACTTTCAACAGTTTAAGGGGGAAAATGAGCGCCTTTTATTTTTATATGAAGTAAAGAAAAATCAAAGCTTGCAGCACTTAGATGTGAGGTTGTTAATTTATGTCACTGTTTTTGATTGTATATTAGTTACAATGTGATAGTTATGTAATGGAAAAGATGCATGTGTACATCTAATGCATTTGTTAGAATTTTTGATAGGAAGCTGGCTATTGTAATATTTAAGTACCTTAGACTTAAAGAAATAGGCCATTGTCATCTCTTTTCCACTGAACTGCCTTCCTTTTTATTCTGTCCCTTCTCTTGCTTTAATACGCTTCCGTTGATTGCATGTATGAATATTTCACTTGGTGCTTTGAAAGGGCATGTCCTTGAAGAAGCTTGAGAAGCAGCCCTGATGCCGATAGTGACACTTTCAGCTAGACATGTTGCTCTTGTATCAGCATAAGGCCCGAAAATAAATGCACTTTCGTTTTGCTTCGGCATAGTCTTTTTATGTCATTCATTCATTCTTTTCAACTACTGATCAATCTCTCCATTTTTTTCCTTCTCTTTTCTTTTTACATTCTTCTCCTTGCCCTCTATCCATTATGTTGATACATGATTAACAGCATGTTGTCAGGGCAGAACTAGTGAAATATCCTGAAGAAGATAACCAACGTCACAGCGCTTCCAACTGCCAGAGCAAAGTCTGCTCAATGCAGTAGTTCAGGTATTGATGGAAAACTTGGGGTTTTTTTCAAGCTGCATTGCTTTTACATGAAGTAACAACTGTTACAGTAAGTTCTATTGGAAAAATATATTTTGTGTCTGTAAGCACTTGTAATACTTAACATACTAATTTGGAACTCTGTGTACAATTACATGGTGTTTCTAATAACCAGACAGTTCACAGAAACTTTGAAATACTTCACGTTACTGTATTAGGAAGGTCCTGCAGTGCTGTATATTCAAAATGTTCCGTGGCTGCCTCAGATGGAAATGGACACAAAATTGGAATCTCATTTCCTTCTCCTCATAAAGGAGAGACCAACAGTCTTATCAAATGCTTTGTAAATAGAATGGGTAGTATCTATTGGATCTGTACTAGAAAATAAATATTTATGGTATGCAGAGGTTCTTTTTATGTTAATTTAGTCTTTAGTCAGTCTGCCTGTCAAAGCTTTTTTGAAATATGGTTGTATTTGAAATTTGCTTTGAATTCTGTCCATATTTCCTGTGAAGTGCTTGGAGTAAAGATGGAAAGACAAACTTGCGTACAATTTACAATTAAATTTAGGCTGTTCCATAGTCTTTGTAAACAATATTTTTTATTATTATTTCCATACAAAACAATTTTCATTGAAGTAAAACTGTATTCATTGCTTTTGCAAAAAAGTCATGTTCCATTGGTACTGTTGTGAAAACCTACCAAGGCACTTCTTTCTGCTTGATACGGATAAACTGGTATTTAGAACAAGAATTAGCACCTGATAAGACTTTCTGTAAGGTAATGAAAAAAACCCTAAGCAGTGTCTGTTTTGCCTAATCTTTTTCCCTTCATATTTCATAGTCAAGTATCTGTCTAATGCTTTGCCAGCACGAAGATTATATTTTCTGATTGTTACTGTGTTTTCTTTTGTGACAGAGGGTGGTGAAGGCAGATATTGTCAACTACAGTCAGGAGCCTGTGACAAGAACCGTTAATCCTCCTAGAAGCTCAATGTGTGCAGTTCAATGACCATGCTATTCTTCTTTGTTTTGATACCTTTGGCGGTCCTCCTACCTTGACACAGGCTCTGGGATTACCAGGAACTTTGTTTTAACAGTGACCATCCCAACAATGCAATTAAAGGTTTCAAAAACTTGTTGCACCATTCTACGTTAAGAAGCAGCAGGCAGTTTTTTGACTGGCTGAAATTCAAACGTGAGACCACACACTTTGAAAAATTAAGATCTATATTCTTTTAAATTATATTTAAATAAAGCAGTATAACAGTGTTTATATGTTTCCTCCTATCTATGTGACTGATACCAAAATAAAAATGGATGAAGAAGTCATGCATTCAAAATAGTTTTAAAGACATCACCATGGAAGGGTATTTTGCCAAAGCATTTTAAAATTTTTTTTCTTTTTTTTTCTCCTGTGATCTGAACTAACTCAGTCAGCAAAATGTAACTTGGAAAAGCTATTGCTGGAATACTTTCAAGCTCATAATATATTTTATCTAGGGGTAATTTGAAAAGTATTCCATTAATATATATACATAGTGCAAAATGTATAAATTGTATCCAGTAAGAAACAGTGCTTGAAATAAAGCTGTAATATAAAACCAGTTACTTTTCTGAAGTCTCAAGTTATCTCCATGGATGATCTGAAAAATGCTAGTGTTTTTGTGTATTTTTATTACCACATCAGCATTACTTCTTGCAGTAGTAGATATGCTCATATATCTTCATGAATATGGATGAACCTCCATCAACAGTTTGGGCTGTAAATGTTGAGTGATATATTCAGCATGCATTAGAAACTGTTGATAGATCAATTAGGATCAGTCATTTTTAATAACTAACTGAATGACTTTTGGCCTGGTACTCTTTTCTTCCTAGTTCAGAGTAAACGACAGATAAAAAGCTGTCTGCTCTGTGATCATCGCATTTCTCCTCTGTTCCTTTTATAGCAATCTCTTTTAGACATGTAGTTCTCTGCTGGCACAGATGAACAGAAAGCTAAGGAGAGGAAAAAAAAAACCCATTAAGCCAACTTGATTCCAAACAAGAAATCTTTTCCTGTTTTAACTTTAGAGTGTGTTTTCTTATAAAGTACAACAAAACATTTGGAGATTTAGAAAATTAATGAGGCTGAGTGAAGGAAGCTTGTTTAGCATAAGTGAAAATGGTAAGGTCCTTCAAGTGAGTGTTCCTATTAAGCTGTTCAAGCAAGTGCTTAATAGTTGGAACTATTAAACTATTAGTAGTTTAATAAAATATTTAAACTATTTTAACCGTGTTAAAAAAAAAAAAAGATTGCAGATGGCAAAAATGTTCTATTTGTTATTATTTTGGTGTATTCCAAGTTCATTGAAAAGCTAAGTTCATTTTTAAACCATTCAACATGCGGCTTGACACATAGTTTTATAACTACATGATAATGACTTAGTGTTGTAATATGTTATCATTCAAATGTGGGAAATTCTAAGAAACAAACTGAGATATTGAGAGATTACGCTACATTAAGGTAGGTGTGAATTTGCAGTAAATTATTTGTTCTAGGGTTACAGTCTGTGGTCTTGCTCCTGTCCCATGGAGTTCATGTCCCACTGCATAGCTTTACCTTGTAGTTAAACGCAATTGAAAGGTGAACTCTCCTCCACTACCACCAGATGAGAAAGTCTGTTGAAACAGTTTTTCTGAAGTAGCTGATAAGTTTGTGAGTTTATGCACTCCAAAGCACGTGGTAAGATTTTCTGAACCCTTGGATTTCTTGGTGTGTTTGTGTCCTGAACTCTGCCCATATGTTCAGATATTCATGAGAACTGCCTCCTCCTGAGGAGCTGAGCCCAACCTGGCTCAGCTAGATGGCTGGAGCCGTCTTGCTCTAGTGCATGTGAGTCAACTTCATAGTCCTGTTCCCCAAGTAATGCCTGCCATGGTCTTAAAAACCAAACAGTGCTTTTCTCTTGAAAACTTCTGTAATCTTACTTTTCAGAAGAAAATGCTTTTTCATAACTTGATACACAAAGACCATTACTACCCTGAATAATGAAAAACTTGTTTGCTTTTACATGTGGCGTAATCCTGCAGTATGAAGGCTGTGATACATGTCCCAGTCCAAGCCATTTTACACATGGATTTTATGTCTCCATCTCATCATGATCTTTTACTCTCAGTGCCTGTTTTTCTAGCTGTCTTTGACTTGTACATCCTTTTGTGTTTTATTCCCATTGATCTTTTCACCATTTTCTGTTAAAGCCCTACGTTGTCTGAAGATATTTTTGTTTACATTTGCAAGCTGCTCTCACTCTTCCTCCCTAACATACATGCATATTATTTACGCTAACCAGGAATCTCTTGTCTTCTGTGCCCCCCGCCCCTCCTTTTGCTGCCCCTCTTAACCTCCTCAGATTTTCTGTATTGTATACTGACTTCCACCCTCCCTGCCTTTCCCTACCCTTCCCGCCCCATTTAGATCTATTACCTGTCCACGTTTTAATCCTTACAAATGAGCTTTGCTCTTTTTGCTCATCCCTGGGGACCCCACCTTGAGCCTTCAGATTCCAGCTGCAGTCTAAATCCTTAGCTGTGGTTGCTGCCTTTGAAGTGCTGCGGCAGCTGTGGTTGAAGATTCGGGGGTGCCTTTGCCATCGCTACGGCCCAAGTTCCACCAGGCTGAGCAGAAAGGTCAGAGATAATTCTGGAGGGTTAAGCAACATGGAGAGAGGGAGTAGACACTTCTGCAGGGAAGGCAAGGGCTCTCTGGAGACTGGAGGGATAGAAACAAATTTAGCCAGAGGTGTGTAAGGGGGGGGGCAGGCGACCCACTGCCCTGTGCCCCGTCTCCTTCCATAAGTAATGTCCCACTGCTGACCCACACGATTCACATATGGTGGAGTTCAAGCATGTGCCATATTAATGCACTCAAAAGTTTTTTGCAAGGTGAGAACTGGTTGAAAGCAATTCAACAAGCGGTAATGAAGTTAAATAATGCAATGTTTTCCAAAAGCGAGGTGACATATGCTTAATGTCCATTGACATGGGGAGCTGGGGCGGGGGAAGCATGTTTTTTTCCTGAAGCTGAGGCCAGATGAAGGGAAGAAACGTGTTTAGGCCCTGATCTTACACAGATCCACACTGGTGAAGTGATCTGCCTGCTCAGAGCTGTTGTAACTAATCATTTCAGTAACAGCTCCACAGCTAAAAATTGCTTCTAAGTTCAGCTCCTTGCTAGGGTCAGTCTTGTGTGATGTGGTGGATACCAGTAGGTACATTGTGTCTGGCTGTATGTTAGATTACCAGTGCTTTTAAAATCCGTATTTGAAGTGTTATTTGGATTCATGCAACTTCTCGTCTTTTGTGGTTCTAAAATTTGGTGGGGTCAAATTGAGCCTCTTTCGCAAACAGCAGTGTGAAGGTACTTGCCCTCATGACTAGCTGCTGTGAGTGCCAGAACCTGCGACGAGTTCATGATCTCCTCTCTGAATACATCGTTCTTTTGACAGTTCATAAAAGCTATGAAAACACACAAGCCTTCTTTTTATCCAGAGTAACTTAAAAAAAAAAAAAAGTTTTAAAGGACATGTACAAGGTTGCTAGAAAAATTACGGGAAGTGTGATCTTTTGAGGAATTTGAAAATTGTTGGTGCTATCTGTCTGCATCATTAGGCATCTACTTAGCAGAAAAACCTGTTCCATAAAGCACTGTTTGGGTTTCACTGGAACTAGAGGGCTTCTTTTAAATGCAGAGCTAATTTGCTTGTCAGAGTGAACACTGGCAAATGGACCTGATAGTGAACCTGGTAGCCAAAATTTTATAATAATTTTATAATGAAAAATATGACAGTAGTATTTAAAGTTGACTCTTCTTTTACTTTTTGATGATGATGAAGGCAATTTAAATAAGTCAGAATAATATATTTCCTTTTTACATTTATTTTATCTTAGGAATGTGGTTGCTTTTTCACAAAAGAAGGTTTGTAATCTTTGTTTTATGATGATCGTGGCCTTTTCATACAAGTTGTAGTAGAGAGTACTGTTTAGAAGGTGTCCCTATTTCATGTGTTGATCTGAGACCAAAGATTTGGGTGTTGCTGGGAAGAGCAAGTGGTGCTGAAGCCTTGTCACTGTGTACCTGGGCCGTGCTTGGGTCGCTGCTCTGAGCTGGCCCAACAGCTGTGACGGTCTGAAAGCAAAACAGAATCCCCCATAACTTGTCTTTCAAAGTAAATCTTGGTATATCTAACTAGAACTGTAGTCTCCTGTTTATGTTTTGTCATTGACAGAAGACTAAATTGCTGTTCCTTAACATAATTAACAGTTTTATAATAATGGGAAATTTTCTGCAGGAGAATTTTTCCTATTTAGAATACTTGCATTCATTTCTGATGTAGCCTGAGTTTGCATGAGGGGCCTGATAGGTGTATTTAAAGCTGCATTGACTTTTATAGAAATTGTATTTACAACGCTGATGTGATTTAACTACTTTTCCTTCTGGAATTTGAGCATTATTTCCCAAGCAAAGAGGTTATTCTACAATGTTGTGTTGTATTCTTTCTCGGTTCAGGTACTACTGCTTAACATATCTGATCTCTTTAGGCTGTCTTTATTTAAAACCAACTCACAACCACTTAAATGTCAAAAGAGCTGGATGCTGCTGAAAAGAAAAAGCCAAAATTTATCCGTGTTTGCATAGGGGTAATGGCATACATATGAGATTAAAACTCCATTCCAGATAATTATCCGTAGGAAGCAAATTTATACTCTGATTTCAGATGCTATGAATAGAATGTGATTAGAATTTAATGTGCTACAGTTTTATTTGCAAAATATGCAGGTCCTGTATAAAACCTCTTTTTATAAAAGTACTCTCTAGAAGCCTTGGGGATCCCTGTTTAACTTGCAAATGCCGAAGTTTGATCTTCCCCAAATAGAAGATAGTGAAGCTCCTGAGTTCCATGAACTGATTTCTATTTTCAGCTTCCCATAGAGAGCTGACTGTTCAGCCAATTTAAACTTTTTTTTTTTTTCTACTCCACTTCATCTTCATTCATTTTGGCACCATTTTGAACTGGAAAACTTCCAGTTAGCTAATTGGCCATTTGCCTTGTTTTATGTGGGAGTGATGTCAAGTGCTGAAATAACCAATTGACTGAAAGCAATCTTGTTTCAAAGGTTGGTCAGAACCAAACCTCAGAAGGTACCAATTTCAGGCTTGTTTTGTATTTAACCGCTACACAGCGTTCCTTATCCTAGTGGACGAACCTCGGAGAAGAATATAGATTTGAGGTCAAGAGCTTGTGTTTGCTCAGATACCACATTTAGAGCACTGAGTTCTGGAGGAAATAGGAATCCAGATCTTTTTTTAATTTCACTTTCAAGACTTTCTCTACCTCTGCTCTCTAATGTCATATTGGCAATCAGTGTTTTTAGAAAAATATTCATTCAAGTCCCCATTTAAAAAACAAAATGTGGCAATTATACTTTGGTTCAGGAAAGTTTTTCTTTTAAGGATGAGTGGAAAAAAACTGCTTATGTTGTATGAGCTATCACTGGTATTGGTGAAGGTGTTTAATACACATTAATAATCTTTACTTGTAATGATCTGCTAAATATCCTATATTCTGCTTTCTACTTTTCTTATTTAAAATAGTCTTTAGAATGATAATGATTATAAATACAAAATACCAAATTGTTTTTAACTAATTTGTGCCTCAGAAAACTGGTCCTGCAGACTGCTCCAGGCAAACATTTTTTCTTTGCTAGCTAAAGTCCATTTCTGTCCTTTCCTGGGCTGATCCATACCAGGTAGCTTGCAGGATCATGACCTACTAATCCTTTTTGATTTCTGGTGAGCTTTTAAAAACAAAGTAGACCAAGAAACATCAAAGGGGGATTTAAAAGACACACACTGTGCCCTGGGAAGTAAATGTTGCTTTGGAAAGTATTCTCCTTTACGAAGAGGTGAATGCTGTGGTTCAATACTATTCACCAAAAGCACTTAAGCATATGCTCAAAATTAAGCGGGTATTTAAGTTCCCTTGAAGTCTATGTGATTTAAGTACACACTTGAAGCTAAATACATTCTGGCATACTTTGCTGACACAGAAATTCTGGCTCCATTGAAATAAATGCCTTTGAGGCTAAAGTTCTTTCAGGAATTTCAGCGTTGTTTCTTAAAATTTATACGCATTGTGAAGGGTGTAAACTAAAGCTGCTCTCAAGTTAAAAAAATTAAAAAAAGGTGTTTCTCATATATTCAGTTGCTTTTCTGATACTTTTGCCTAGCATGAATGATAACAGAAGTTGAAAAAAAAAAAAAGGAATAGAAAAAAAGAAGTTCAAATGTGGTTCAGTTTGTGTGATCAGAGCATTTACTTGACATTGGGTGAGTTGCTGTTTTTGGAACAAATGCTCCTCAGATCCATAATGAATCGGAAACAGAAGAATCTGGAGATGGTTGGCAAGTCTCATTGCAAACTGAATACCGACTGATAGTGCAGGAAAACATATTGCACTCCCATTTGTAGTGTCTGAATTGCAGATCTGACATGGAGGATAAACAAGAGCCAGTACTTCTTGCTCAGATTTGGGGAGGTACATGATCACCATCGTGGAAAAAATGAAGTGTGATTTCTGGATATATTCCAGTATTTGTCAAAGAATGGTGAGGCAATGTTTAACTGCATAATGGAAACTGGAGAGAAATTTTGACATCCCACTCATCAATCCAATTGCTTTTTTATCTCCCCACTGTCTTGGAAAGAGAGCAAAGTGTAAACCAACATTTGGCACAAATGGGCTGTCTATGCCATTTAGCAGCAATTTGCATGTAATTGCTAACAATTATACAGACAACCCATTTATAACAGTGAGTGAGCTCACAACCTAGCATAAACTACGAGAAAACTAATCATATCCCCCAGGAATCACACACTGATGTAAGAAAGGAAATGGATGTCTTTCAGTTTAACCTCTTTCCTGGTTTTATCACCCAGAAATTCGGGGATGCAAATAAGCCTGTACTCAACAGGTTACACATTCTCAAATTAAAAGCACAATATTTGTTTGTGCCAATTATGCTTGAAAATAATCAAGAGTCTTAAGAGAGTGCTCCCTATCTTTTTTTTTTACTATGGTTCTGCTAATCTTTCTGACTAAATGGCCAACCTTTTAAAGTCAGAGTTTAACTGTCTCCACACAGTCAGCAGCTGAGTTGATTAGATGGCTTTCCAATCTCCTCTCCCAAGAGCACTTGGTGGCCAGCCGGGTCCCCAGCAGCAGACACTGAGATGACAGCCAGTGGTGATGCTGAAGTGGAGCTGAGCACGCTTGGAGAAGGTTCAGCCAGATTTTGCAATGACAGAAGTGTAAGTTAATTGATTGAGTTACAATTAGTTTGATTTGTACACGTCACCAGCAGTTGAATTTCTTCTGTTGTCTTTTGGATATGACACAAACTTACTTTTTTTTAATTATATATTTTTTTTTTTTAGGCAAGTGTAAGTTTACTGTAGTTGTTTAGTTGTGATAACAGGCTGGATGTTTCTGCATCCTCCTGGGTGTGGGAGTAGTATTTTCCTCTTTGGTTGAGGAGCTTGTTGCAGTGCAGACTCACTAACCATACTGATCGAGGTTGGACACTCCCAGAGTTGTGGAAGTCTGGAAATACCAGGTGAATATTCCCATTCCACTTGCAGAGCAAATCCCATTCCTTGCAGCTGTTATATAGGTACTTATACGGCACTTGCACTGTTTTATTATACCTAATGCAATCTGCTGTTGCAGCTATCTGTGTATGTACTGTAAAAAGATGTATTTGAGTTCATATAATTTAGTCCTCTTAATAGAGTTTCGCTAAAATAAATATAGGGGAAAAACTCAGAGTGATTGGTACTGGGGAGTGGGAAATCCATGCCCTCCAGAGACAAAACAGACTCAAGGAAAATGCAGCAATTTCAAAAGAAAGGTGGGTTTGTGCGCATATGCTCATCTCCACAGTAGCATAAATCATGCACATGAAAGAAGGCTGTGGTCAGGGTCCATGCAGGGTCTTGTGTATCACGTAAGTCCTACACTGATCTGTGGAGTGGCCATATGGAAAGGTAGAGAAATGCTAGACAGGATCAGCACAAGAATTGGGCTATTGGATCTGCGTTTTATTATATGATAAAGTCCTATAACTCCTTTTGTACCCGGGTACTTCAAAGTGACTATTCATAAAGTATTACTACCCTTTGTGCACATGAACCTCCATTATTCAGTAGGTGTTTCTCTCTCAGGGCACTTTTTGTGGCTTTTGTGAACAAAAGTTCCAAGTTTTCTGAATGAAATTCTTGATGTTTTCCAGTTTCCTAGACCGGAGTAGCAAAGATGAGGCCAAACCTAGCCCCAAAAGAGTATAAGAATGTTAATTCCAATGTCTGTTGTTCATCTGAGGAGGAAATAGTGGTACCACACTCCAAGTGTGGTTTGGGATGTTTGTCTGAACAAGTAAATAACAACTTTCAACATTTTCGGACAACTAACTGGAAACCAGTATAAGAGGCATAAATCTGCTAAATCATGGCATAGATATTTGCAACCATGGGTCTGCCTATTCTGGCAAAACGTTTATGCTGCCGACAGAAATATGGTAGATTATGGCAACTGTAGGGTCCATGAAGATCCCCAAATCATTAACAATGATCTGCTGCAGGTAAAAACCCTCTTTGTCATTCAGCACATGAAAAATAACTTTCGTGTTGGGTTGCAGAGGGCTACATGCAAGCTCAGTTCTTAGAAGCATCATTGCTTGTTTCTGGGTATGAAGTTAATCAAAGCTGTGTGCTGCACCTCGTGTGAATCACCAGCAGGGAACTTAACTGGAAAGAAAGAAGGAGGGTAAAGGTGCTTGTCAGAGATCAGTTTATGTGTGGAAATTGCATTTTGCAGCTTACCTATATTTCTCTTTGGAATTTTACAGAGCCAGAGATCTGTTACCGTGGCAGGTTTGTCACACATTAAAGATTCCTGCAATAAAGAAGTGAATTATTCTCTGATATAGAACGTATTCTGATCATGACTGCTGAATCTGACTCAACTTTGAGGAGGTTTGAATCCAGATCCTTCTGCAGGCACCAACCTCATCAGCCAGATCTCTGAGTAACATTCAGTATGATGCTGCAACATCCATTAAAAGATGATGGTATAAGTAGCTGGTGGTAATTCTGATCTTTGTGATGGTTTCTCTGTTATCCCCCCCTCCCCCAAGGGTGGAAGTTCTGGACAAAGAAAATTGGTGAATTGCTGAATATTGGTGGTGGGTTTTTTGGGGGGTTGGTTTTTTGGTTTTTGTTTTTTTTCATTCCCCTGCTTATAGGACCTTACTAGTCTAATTGACACCTATTCACCAAGAAATTCAAACCTTTACGATTATTTGGAACTGGGCGTTGCAGATGGGCATTTTCAACCGAACTTGGCGGAATGGCATCTCTGGCTCCGAGGTTGGAGGAGGTGCAAATGCTTCCTGTGTGCCTTTGTACAAACCACTGAAGCTGCCTGTGTTTTGGGGCTCTTTGCAGGGTGACTGTAATACTCCACCCAGCAGGACTGCCATGGACACTTGTGGGAAAGTCCTGTGCTTGCGTACTGTGGTGGTGGAATTGTAGTTTTGACTGATATCTTGTCCAGGCGTGGGAGGCATCAAGCAATATTATCTAGGATTCTTGTTAATGCTTCAGTTGTGCAGTCTGTCGGCATCCCTCTTACAGCCGAATACATGGGGCAGACCTGGACCAGGTGTATTTCAGGTAACAAATAGGTTCAAGTTTATAAAAGCTATCCCAGCAAGGTTAGCTGACTGTTTACATTATACAAGCCATAAACATAAAAATGCTGCCTGTTTCTGCTTAGAAGACACACAATGACAGCTGAAGGCTAATGCGAGTGATCACTGAGGTATTCTGGCAAAGCCTGGGGATGGACAAATGCTTTGCCTGACTGACTAGTCACTTAAGTCTGTCTTGGGATTCTTTTGATTTAATGAAAATAAGATTAGTCTTTTTACTGGTCTGTCCCTTTCCCTAATTTTTCTAGTAAAAACCAAAAAGTTACCAAAACCCCCTTTTTTTTTTCTTTTTTTTTTTTTCTTTAAATGTTCAACTCATTAGAGCAGTAGTTTCTGCTGTATACTTGGCAACTGCAGTCATCCTCAGCAGCAACCATTCTGAGCATAACTGATTCTTCTATTGCTATGTAGTTTAGTAGGACACTATATTGCTCACCTCCCCCCCCACCCCGCCCCGTATGTCTGTGTGTATATAAATAAAGATATAAGCCTGCATATACTTGTGCACATATCTATGCCTTGGTAGTTGGTGCTAGCAAAGTTGTAGATAGATGCTCTGTTCTCTCCTCACCTGTCTCTATTTGTTTTTTAAAGCCAAAAGTTTCCGTACTGCTAGAAGCACATACTAGATCGTGTGGCTAAAACTTGGAAATACCTACAGTACTACTGGTATATATTAAATATAGCTGTCTCTAGGCTATGTTGACTACATTGGTACAGTAAATTAAGCAGGTCCAAGGAGTGCTGCAGAGCACTGGAGCATTGTTACTCGCACTGCTGTGGTGCAGAAGTGACATGCCTGCCCAGAGCTCACCTTCTGCTTTTAATTACATGGTGCAATAAGAGCTGCAGTGGCAAGCAGAGAAATGGGAAGATGGCTGGAGAGTAGGTATGCGAACCAGCTCTTGTCATTCCACCAAAGCACCTCGGATGTTCCCAGCAGTTATCAGCCTACAGTATTTAAAATCCTCCCTCCACTCTACTGTCACTAAGGCAGCACAATTATTTATATAGCCATGTTATAATCTAGACTGGGAAAATGATCCAGCTTAAAAAAACATAGAAGAGGAGCATAAGAGAATGAGTTTTTATTAGAAGACAGAATCGATGTGGCCCGGCACACTTTCTTTAAGCACAACTAAGGAGACAGTGAGCTGGGGCACAGAAGTACCACCGGTCAGTGTTTAGGTGAAGACAGCTTTTCGTGGAATCACAGACCTGGGAAAATGCACAGCTCTTTATGACGTGCATTCCTCAGGCCATGCAAAAGTTGTAAAGAAAAGTGACCTTTTTCTCATCCTTCTCACCACTGCCTGACCTCCTCTTGACATCAATTCCACCTGCAGAAAGTCAGTCTGCAAACACGTCCTTCCCTGGGCTCCCAGATATTCAATTTACATTGTTTTCCTTGCATGTTGCTATTAATGGCAGAAGCACAGCAGATAATAATGATTTTCAAGAATTTCCCCCTTTTTTGCCAAGCCAGCTGCCTCATCAAAGAACATCTGGCACCAAAAGACAGACCTGACTGTGTTCCCTATAGGGGATATTTCAGAGATGCCTAAAATGAGACACTGAATACCTGAGCATCTGATTGCAGGGCTAGGGTTACCCCAAGTTTTGAAAATTGATCTCTCTAACTTCTTTCTCTATAAAATCGTTTGTGGTGGTTTTTTTGGTTTTCTCTAAATTCAGTGAAGAAAGATTATTACCTTAGGTATAAAATGACCTGCCCCTTTTCTGTACCTCTATAGTGGTTTCTCAAAACGGCAGAGGAAAGAGAGAGGAAATGCACAGGGATGCCCTTTCAGCCTATCTGAAATCTGTTGCAACGAAATACTTTATATTCCTCCCTGGGTTTTCTGGCACTTTTTTCACAAAAGGAGCAGTTGCTGTTTTTAACATACCTGGCTTTTCTCTTCTTCCATCTAATGGTGAATAAGTGACTTAAGGAAGGGAGTGTAACTTAATGGCAAAGATGGCTCCCTACAGATTAGAAGCTTTCTCCTGTAGTTTTGCTCCTGGATCAAAAACTTCTCTGTGTGAGAAAAGCGTGTGTTTAGCATATGGCTGCAACTGATGGTAACGTAATTGTGCCTGCATGCATCAAAGCTGAAGTTACCCCCTTGTAGGGAAGCTGTAATCCCTAGGCATAGCCTGTTAATTTATATTTGCAGTATAAGTTTGTTATGTATGTAAATGCTTATGCCATGTAAATGATATACATTTGGTCAAATCATTCAACTCTAAGCATTCCTCTCCCCTTTGTGGTTTGGGGGTTTTTGCTTGTTTGCCAGGGGAAACATGGAAGAATATTTATTTGTTATCTTTATCAAAAAGTGCTAAAACCCCAACTGTGATCTGAGATTCCTGAAGCTTGATGCTGTTCAAACACAGAAACAAGTGATGGCCTCGCTCCAGAGAGCTGCCATTGGAAGTAGGAGTCAGGAGCCAAACATGGATGCAGAAAGATAAGGGTAGAGTGGGGACAAGTGCACCTTTAGAGGTGGAAATGAGAAGCTCTGTAGGTTGGATTCTGACAAAGGCAGCAGCCCACTCATCTGCAAGACCTGTAATGCTTGGTGACACTGATTTTGTTCATTAAAATTACTCATCTGACTGGTAAAGGCTGAGTAGCCTTTCTGTTTCCACCTCTCAAGGTGGAGGCCAAGCGAGGCCTCCTGGATTCCCAGAGAGACCAAAGGGAGTCTGTCCTCAAATTCCTACTCTTCAGAACGGTATGTTCATACGTAGTCTAAATGGTAATAGCCACAAAATATGTTCGATGTAAAGAAGCTGCACGGAGGTGTTGCAACACGTTCCAAGTAGGAGGCAAGAGCTGGCGACATGACTTGCATGTTTGATGACATCATCTGAGCCGTCACTACTAGGATCAGAGAACGCGTTAACTGTACAGGAACTTCGAAGTTATCGACTGAAAAATTTTCACTTCAGTGCTAAATGGTGACATCTAGGCAGATACCCAACTGGAAAGCCATGCTGGTTAAATGCTGTCGACCGGGCCTTTAAAAAGAGAGCCAGCTCCCATGGATGGAGCCCTCGGATCAGGGCCAGGAGACCTGCGCTTCTCTCTCTGGTTCTGTTACAGACATGCAGTAACACCTTGGGAAATCCGTACCTGTTGTGTGGTGAGATTACAAGGTTTCTTCTCCTTCAGATCAATACTTCACAACCCGAGGAGATAGCTGGCAGCATAATAAAGGAGAGTTTACATCCCTCACCTGAAGAGTGCCCGTTTTAGGAAGTGTTAAAGCCATGAGCAGGGCAAGCAATCATGGCAAAAAAGCAGAGGCTCCTTGATTCAACGTTGTTGGTGTGGCCTTCAAAACATTTGCTAAATTTTAATAAATAATAGGTGCATGAAGGACTAAGGGTTTATCCATGCAGCTACACAGTCCTTAATCTCCTACTGAATAGTCAGGAGATGGATTTCATAATAGTTGGACTCCTGCCCTTGATTACTAATTGGATACCATTTACACTCACAGAGTCATTGACCTTTCAACTTGTAATTTATGAGAGAGTCTTGCATCTGATGATACTTCAAAATATTTTCAAAATATTTTATCCAGACCAGCTGAATAAATGTTCTAAAAAGTCACTGGGATTTGATAAAGCTGAAATAAACCCAAGCCCATTATTTTTTTGTCAGTGTGCTGCTAAAATTATTTTTTTTAACTTGAGACATTTTACTTGGTCTTAAAGTTGCAAGTAGGAAAAATTTATCTGCCTTGTTCTCTGACGAGGTGGGGAGGCTTCCCATGAGGACTAAGTGCTCCTGGTTGCTGCGAGATCTTTAGAAGCTGACATTGCAGGGGCTATACTTGTGTGAATTATTTGATAAAATAAGTTAATTTTGCCTCACACCTCTAACAGGGGTTTGCTACCAGAGCTGATACTGCACAGTGGAAGGCCAGTACCTCTCTGCTCTCACAGTATTGTTCGGTCTACCTAAATGAAACCGCTTTGCTGTTGAGCATGTGAGCGCTTACAAGGTGCTCAGCTGCACTGCTGTCCTGAGAAGAGGAGATTCGAAGGGACAAGGGTGACCGAAGGAGTGCAGACAGGCCTCCAGCCTCAAACATTTGGATCAAGGACCACCCGTCTTGGTCCTGAGCATCTACACTCGGACCATGAACTCTGAGATGCAGAGACAGTGCTGGGATTTTCTTCGGACTCCGAGGTTTCAAGTAACTGCTGGGGAGTCGGTGTTTGAGATGCATCTGTTCAGAGGCCAACAGAGAGCAGACCGCTAGGTTTTAGGGCAGTAAAGATTTAAATTAGCATAGTATTCCCAACACCGCTCTACGGTTTCCTCTTGGGAGGTGGTGTAGTTTGTGCTCAGAGGTACTGCAGAAGAGATGTGTTTGATCGAAGGCGTGCACCCCCGGCTGAGTGTCTGGGTTATCCAGATGGGGTCCTGTAATGCAGCTATGTTTGTTGGCTTGAGGAGAACCTCCAGACAGGGATGCAGAGAAACGCAGCCTTTATAAGGCGAATCTGGTTTTGTGTTTGTGAGTGATCAGCTCGTCAATACAGGTTGTTCCTTGATGTGAGGGTGTTAATTTGACCACCAAAATGTGTGTTAATGGGAGAAAATTTCCAAGAATATTTTTTCCAGCTACCGTAAAGACAAGAAGTTTTAACATTGTGTTTAAGCTTAAAAAAACCAAACCCAAAACAGTCTTGAAGTGTAATTTCATATTACTGTTATTTTTAAAAACCCTCAAATCTGCAAAGATCGCAAGAGTTAATTCAGAATATGTAATACATTTTGCTTTTTGGATTAGAAAATGCACGTAAACAACACTTTTCACTACAACTGTTAACATTGCCTGCTTTCCATAAAATTACTTTTCTTTCCTTGGCACGTTTTGCTGGGAATAAAACAGTGCAAAATGAAGCACCCCTCACCCCAAAAGTGGCCTTTGCAAGTGAGTGCTTCTCTCTATTCCAGGGGGTGTTTTTACCCCATGTGCTTTTTTTTCTCAGTTCAAATTCCTTTTCCCTCGAAGCTGGTGGCTTCTTTTCTAAAAACTATTGGCAGAGCTGCTGCAACTTCTTCTACAAAGACTTACCATGTTATGTTACCCTTCCAGTTCCCTGCCTTCAGTGTGTAAAAACTTTGCTAAGCTTTGGCTGTTTGGGCTGGTGTTTCTCCTCTTGAGCGGGTCTGCAGGAGTCGGAGAGGAGCTTCATGAGAAGGGGTTCAAGGAAGTCAGGATTAAACCCCACCTTTTAAAATTTTTTTTTTGCTGGAGTTATGACTTGGATGGAAACGTTGTTCTCTAGGTGTGGCTGAGACCAAGATTACATGAGGAATTGGGTGACTGGGGCGTGAAACTGTGGAAGGCAACAGCCTGCCAAAGGGATTGGGACCAAGCAGAGTGATGGAGGATGGAGACAGGGGTGTTGTGAAAATATGTGTGTGGTTGAAGCACTCAGTTACTATGGGGATGTGCAACACCACATTCACCACTTCGGAAATGAATCCTGCCCTCACAGCAAGGCTTTGAATGTGCCGCACCTTTCTGGGAGAGGGGGGAGAAAATATGCAATATCTGGGGGAGGTTTTGTTTCTTTAGGGAAAAGAATAAGCGGTCTGTAATGGGAGACAGTGTCAAAATGTATATGCATGAGCAGGCAGCGCTATGGTGGAACAGGCAACTTGAACTCTGGCTTTTTGCTAACTTTTCAGTGTTTGGCTTTGGAGCCTTAATGTTCTTCCATATGGCTTTTTTGAATATAATATAATATACATTGAATATAATATACATGTATAAATAAATATCCTATGGTGGGGCTAAGGCTGCCATGTGATGTTTAGTGACTTTAAAGCAAATTATCGTACATTTTAGTTGGGTTTTCAGTTAGATTGAACTAGCAACATTATAAAAAGGGACCTTTTCAGCTTCTTAAAATATATCCCTCAAGATTATTCCAAGTTACCACAAACGGATCGTGTTGGGAATGCATTCATGTTCTTAAAGTTCAATCGGTAATCTACGTAAATTCATTTTAGTCTGTGGGTTTTTTTCTTATACTGGTTGCTGCAAGGTATTCATGCCATGGGATCATTTGTTGGTTTTGCACATTATTCTTTTTGTTTCCTTATGGAAAGCCTAAGACTGAAAAATGTGCTATTTTGTTCTCTGTTTCCAAGTTGCTTAAGGATTTGTAATGGTTATTTCTATGCTGTGAAATAAGAGCTTTTTTTTCCTGTAAATGCAAAGCTTGACTGCATGTAGCCATGGTTTGCATAAGATAGCTTTCACTCCACGCGTAGTCCCACTGGCTGGCTCTGTGTGAGCAGTAAGTTGTGAACACAAGCGCTAGCGGGATCCAAGGCCTAAATAAACAAGCAGCGTGCAAATACCAGTGCAATGAATCAGCAGAAGAAATAATCAACAAGGGAATAGTATTTGCAAATAAGTTTTGATGTATTTGCCTAGCACTATTAAATAAAAGACCTGGAAAAATTAACTGCTGTGATTATCTGACAAGCAAGCAAAATTGCCAATAGTCACTACCAGTTAAGCTCGGAATTAGTTAGTCATAGCAGACTGAAGGGTAAAGAAATTAACGTACCAATATGAAATGCCAAAAATAACTGCAGATAAAACACAATGTTAATATTTTTTCACTTTCTCTGGCCTCCTTGCCCCTCCCCATCTGGTATTAATTGTGATTTGATTTGATTTTAAATAATCTTTAAGACATCAAGGGCGTTAGGCCTTTGTAGCTTTAAAGCACTAGGTCTGCTTTTCACATTGAAGTGAAAAGAGCGTACCTTTGAAGTACTCTCATGGTTCAGAAAGGAATACCCCCACCCCCTCTTTTAGAGTAGAGTGAACCTCAGATGTTTTTAAATATTGGCTTGATTATGTTAAGTTTGAAAATGTTTTGGAGCAGTTTCGTTTCCTCTTGAGCTTTGTATCAGCCTTGAGGGGGATGCTGCTGACTCAGAGACAGATGGAAAGATGTGTTTAACAAGTGGGAGATTTAAATGAAATTCTTGCTCCCACCCAATTCTACATTGCACAGTTTGGATTGCGCTGCATGTTGCTGGCTCCTTAATTGTCGTCAAAGCTCCTATTACTTCTCAGAGTGCAGAATGATGAAGGTCACAACCAAGAGACTACATTTTTATGCCAGACAAACTTTCTTCCTATGGCTTCTCACTTGTGGTGCTTTAAAGGGTAAGAAGTATTACTTGTCACTCAAAGGTACCTAATCTTAAAGCCTACTGTGACAGCAGCATGGTAGCATGCTCTGCTAGTGAATAAGGTTTTATTTTACAGGTTGCCTAAATAGTGAATGCATTAGGTGTTCCGCTTGGACATGGTGCTCATTCTCCTAGCAGGGGAGAGATGCAAGTTTTATTCTTTCCTTTTGCTGTAGCCATTTAAGCTGGTCTCGAGGAAGATGCCGTTACTCAGCTGATCAGCAGCATCTCTGTACCAGGTAGCAGCTCTGGCCATCTTTACGAGGCTTGCAGGAACTCAGCTAGAACAGGAGCGCCTTCCTTGGTGAGACCAGCAGCTTGTCAGGTGTCTCGCGCCTCCAGGGGAGGATGGCAGAGAGTTCCTGCGGGTGCTGCACCTCCGAATGGCTCTGTGGGCTTGGCCAAGTGGGCATACGGCACTGCTGAGAGTAGGACCGTGGTAACACAGCGGCCTGATGCGCACCATTGCACTGCAGCAACTCTGTGTTTTGATTACCGGGGCTGGTGAAGCACTGAGTTTACTTTTCCTTCTGAGGGCAGCTTGGGAGGTCCAGGCTGGTCTAAACTGAGAGGCTTTCAACCTATACACCCGCAGCCGTTCCCAGCTAGCCAACTGTAGCTGTGCCGAGCCCTGCTATCGTGATATCAGTGCTCAAGAGACCGCGGAGCAATACAGACTCCCTGGCCGAGGCTGCCAGGTGCTGCCTCTGTGGGCAGGCAGTAAGTGTGGTGCCATCTGTAATGGGGAGGGTCGGCAGCGACATAGTCCTCCCTCCTGTACAGCACAAATCATCTACTGGAGCCTTTCCGAGAATAATACCACCTCCCCGAGTCAGATTTTCTTTTCATATCACAATTTTTTGCACTTTTTTTTTTTAATGTTAATGGAAAATATGAAATCAGGGAGTTGTCTCTGCTTTGACGGTGTGCTGTGATATTAGATGGTAACTTTGGTGTCCGCGTTTTGGGGAATTTCACTATTATTTGCTCATCGGTATTAATGTGAATTAATTTGCAGTAGTGCAGGGCTATGAAGTTCTTTACATGAATAAAAGAAAATGATTTAACAAGAATAATATATATTTTAAACCCATCCTTTGTCATCGTTAAGAATGCTACATCATTAATGTTCTCTATGTAGTAGATGGTTTTATGAGGAAGGGAGCTATTGTAAGTGCAAGATTTACAATTCCTTTGCCCAACTTTGTAAAGCAATATTAATTTCTCAAGCTACTGCCTGAAGGAAAACATGGAAAACATGTCACTGTTGATTTATAGCCTTTGGTCAAATACTCTCATAGAGTTTGATCCATCTGTTAGATTGAACAAATTTTCAGAAAGATTAATTGAAACATATAAATTACATCTTGTTGAGGTTTCTCCTTGTCTAACTATGCATCTGTCAAATAGATAATTACACTGATTAAATTTGTCAAAGAAAAGAAATTCTAACCAGATGTATGAATAAATGTTTTGTGCTGTTATAGCAATTAAAATCTTCAGTTGAGGCAACAACTTAAGGAAGCGTTGAATTTATTAGACTTAATAAAAAGGAGGTGTTTCCATGAAACCACCTGTGAGATTTTACAGCAATGAAACTATTTAAGATATTTTTTACATTTCATTACAATAGTTTAATTTTTTTTTCTCTGTGTTTCTTTCAGTGCATAATAGAAATACAGTGCTTTGAACAAAAAATTGTTCACCTGGTTTTGGTAATCACATGTTCAGATGGGTAATGTCAGACCTGTGGTACTAAATATGTTATACAGTGGTGAGTTTATGGATTGAATTACTGTATTTATTTAGGAAGCAATAAAGTCCTTAACTAATAGCAGAATATGAAACTATAGGAATCTCATAGGTTCTCATACCCCATAGAAAACAGATGGGCCTCATCGACTCTTTGCATAAAGTCTTTCCATAAAGACTGATCTTCTTAGCAAATGTTTAATACATCCTGAATTTTCTATCATGACATAATTTGCTTATCAGACAAATATTGGAGCATATTGGTTGTAAGTGAGGAAAGAGAAAGGCCTCTTAAGTAAGATTCACAACAACTGAAAACTTACGTGTGTAACTTTGCCATTTACAGAGTTGTACTGGGGAAATGCAGCACGGATGCGTTAAAAGTGTAGGAGTGTAGTAGGCGTGTGGAGACTGAGAACATGGAACTTAATGTGTGGGCTTTCGGAGCCAAATCTTTCATGAGCAAGCACCATGTGAATTTTACTTTTGTCTTCAGTAAGAGAAAATACCCTAGATCTGCTATCGCATCATAAGTACTACAATGGATAGGAGTTAGGATTGCTTTTGCTCTAACTTTGTTTCTTTGTGCTAATCAGAAGCACATATTTACATTTACTTACTATGGGCAAGAGCATCTTGACAAAAGGAGTTTTATTTTATATATGAATGTAATCAAAAAAGAGCAAAAAGTGATTCTGTTGAATAGTGAGAAGGTGAGAGAATAAAACGTCCAATGATAATTGTCCGGACTTCTTCAGACATGGATGTGCATAGTTCCCGTAATTGCAGTGAGAGTGCTTATGGTAGTGAAGTGTTTGCCTGCACATTGTGGCTGAGTTCATTTATTCTGTTGCCATGCTTTTACAGCTGTATGAGACACAGGAAATGTATATTGGACACAGGAAATGTAAAGCTATCCATTGGATATTCTCAGTCTCTGAGGTTGGTTGTTTTGGGGTTTTTTTCCCCCAATAAACTTGTACTGAAAAAATGCCTTTAAGATTTTTAGCTGTAAAATTCTAGATTCACCATGAACATAGTTCGGCTAATTCAAAATCTATGTGTTTCTGTTGGATGTCTCTAGAAAGTGATGTCATGGTTTAACCCCAGCCAGCAACTAAGCACCACGCAGCCACTCACTCCCCCCCCCAGTGGGATGGGAGAGAGAATTGGGAAAGAAAAAAAAAGTAAAACTCATGGGTTGAGATAAGAATAGTTTAATAGGACTGAAAGGAAGAAAATAAGAATGATAATAATAACAATAATAAAATGACAATAATAATAACAATTGGAATATACAAAACAAGTGATGCACAGTGCAATTGCTTAGCACATGCTGACCAATGCCCAGTTAGTTCCCAAGCAGCGATCTGCACCCCTGGGTCGGCTACCCCCAGTTTATATACTGGGCATGACATCACATGGTATGGAATACCCCTTTGGCCAGTTTGGGTCAGCTGTCCTGGCCATGTCCCCTCCCAACTTCTTGTGCCCCTCCAGCCTTCTTGCTGACTGGGCATGAGAAGTTGAAAAATCCTTGACTTAGTGTAAAAACTACTTAGCAACAACTGAAAACATCAGTGTGTTATCAACATTCTTCTCATACTGAATCCAAGACATAGCACTGTATCAGCTACTAGAAAGATAATTAGCTCTACCCCAGCCAAAACCAGGACAAGTGAGAACAAAACTATTGTTTTGAGCAGATGTGAGAAGCTCAGCAGAATTTAGCAATTTCTAAGGATCTAGAAGTATTTAATCTCAAAATTTTAGTGGGAATTAACATAGAAATTTGGATATGAGCAGAGAAACATCCTTGTGGAGTTTGCTCCGACTGAATTTCACAGAAACAACTGAACCAACACGTGCAAACACAACAGATGGTTAGGTATCTTCAGCTGGATACAAGCACAGCATAAGAGCTCAACAAACATAGGGTTAAAAATAGATTTTTGAATTGGTTATTGTGATTTAAAAATAGCATGCTTATGTTTCTGACTGTGTACACTAGCAGAATTTTATATAAGTGTTCCAAACACCGTAACTCCTGAATCCTTCTAGCAGAAAACACGATCGTGCTGTTTGGATGCTCAGAAAACTGAGGAAAATATTTATTGCTTTTACTGTAATTCAGCACTGGGAATGGAGTATTGTGTTTAGTCTTACAACTGGTTTTCATCAAAAGGACTTAAAAACCTGTAGGTATATCCTTTTAAGGGAAGTGCTCTTTTGGGGGCTAGTTTTGCCAGAGTTTGTTTGAGCACTGGGGTAACTCCACCTTTAATAGTTTAATGCTTTTTTGTAATCTATCTTCATCTTTTGAGCAAAATTAATCTTTATTGAAACTCCATTTCAGGGATATGTATCACCTAATATTTATCTTATGTTTGTGCATGCGGGATAATCATAATTTGTAGCTATTATTTTATTATTATATAGAATTCAGGAGTTTGCAGTCCACTTGCTTGTAATTCATGGCATGGTGAAATTTAGTCTTGCTGAATAACCTTTTGCTAAATTGCTCAACGCTGTTTCTGGACAGAACAGAAGAATTGGAGTCAATTGGGTTTTGACAGTAAACTTGAGAAACGCTCAACTTCTAATAGAAGACTAACTATAACTAGATTATTTCAATGTGCGTAACAGTGCATTTAAGACAAATTGGTTATTTTTAGTCCTGTCTATCATAAGGAATTTTACATGAGAGCTGGCTGATGAGGCATAAATTGGCATTCTTCAGTGTAACTGAGACGACCCTTCCTTGCTTCCAGTCTTTGCAGTCCCTCTGCTAATCTGACAGCTCAACAAAGGTGACCAGTGTCTTTGGCTTTTAAGAGAGTTCAGGTGATCTAAGCCCAACAGCTGTGTGTTTTCTCCCATGAACATCTGGCACTCATCGTGGTATGTATTGTTGTATGTTTTGTTTTACATGTGCCAATACTGCCTTAAAGCTACTAGAAGGCCAAAGTTTATTTTGGCTGAGTAGTCAACTATTTAGAATACACAATAATATAAAACCGCTCATTTCCCTCCAAACTCCTGCAGCTGTTTTGATAAGTTATAAAGCAAAGGGGAAAAACTAGACATGACTGTAACTATAAGATGGATTCTCTGGTGCATCTGCAGCAGGCTCACAGCTTGGGTGGTTGCAGGTCAGACACATATGGGAAAAGGGATCGTTTCACACTGGTATTCATCATTAGTAGTAACTTAGGACAAATATTAATATTAGTGAAATCAAAGCTCTTTGAGTTTTAAATGGGCTAGTTACATGTAATAAACTACTTAAAACATGATGAATAGCTTTAAAATTGTAGCCTCTTCAGCAATTAAATGTCCATTAAATAAATTTCTGGATATTTTTAATCACCAGAATGAATTATTTAAAATTCAGTATATTAAGATGAAACCAGTGACGGCAGTAAGGATAAACCTGCCACTCGTTAAAATGTGGAAGGTTTTCCTAAGCAATGCACGTGTGACAGAAAGATGATTCTGAGGTATTCTTTTGCTGTAATGACTTCTAAATAATTTATGACTGTAATGGCTGCTCTAATAGGGGAAGCAAAGATGAATTTTTAAAGTAAGACTCTCCACCAAGATCATAGATTTATGCAACTTTAATCAATGAGTCTGTTCTGCAGAAATTCATATTTAATGTCTCAGTATGAATTTGCTCAGTGGCCTGCAACGGAAACTTCAGGTGGTATGTTCCCTTGTTTGCTTTCACATATTCATCACAAATTGCAGAACTGCTCAGTTCTGTGCAAGACACAAAATGGAAACAATCCCTCGCTCATTGAGTTTAGTGCTTAAAGGTGGAAAGAGAATATGCACTGGGAACCCCACTGGAAGGATTAATTTTCAAGTTACATTTTTAGAAAGAAGAAGATGGAATTAATTCAGAAGTGAAGGTGGCATCATATTTACCATAAACTCCAGTTTTGTTTCTCTTTCATGAAATGTGTCAAGCTGTCTGTTGGACCAGCCGTTTCAGAGTTATAGGTCCTATGGGACTTGCCATCTTTGGGTATACTCTAAGACAAAAAAAGGGAATTTAGCATAGTGCAGAAACCTGCTAGCAATTATATGTAGCAAGGAGCAATTAGTTTGGAACAGAAGTATTTTTAAGGGGATTCTGCCCTGTCTAGTTGGAAGTTCCATTAACTTTATGGTAGTGTGGAAAAAAGCCACAGTCAGAAATGGGGCAGCTAGAAGATACTGCTGTCTGGGCAAAGGAATGAGACGATTGTTGAGTGGTGCCTTGAAGGTAAAGACAAGCTCTGTTTTTTGTTGGAAATGCTTGACATAAAGGTGTTAGGAGAAAACAGTAGTGGGTGTTTGTGTTAAATGGATTGCAAGGGAGAGGCATGGGAAAGTGGGGTGTGTTTTAAGTGTTTCTACATTGTACTTATACTTTCAAAGCTGTTATCCTGCCATTTGGGTAAATAATATTTAGAAAATATTTATAATATATACAGTCAACTTGGTGTTTAGGTCTTTCAGAGCCTAGTTAAAAAAAAAGGAAGTAGCAGTAGTGTTAACAAAGTTCAACCCTTGTATACTTAAATTGTAAACTCACGGAGGAAGAATTGTACAGTGCTCGATACAGTGGGTTCCTGGCTTCTGTGTCTTATTATACCACAAAGAGCAGACAAGAAACATAACTATGTTGTAGTCACTGTATTTTAGAATTATAGTTCAGACAGTAGTGATCAAACCAGTGGTAAAATGGGATTTCAGTCTGTTTTTGCACATGTATAATTTGAAATTAAATCCTCAAATAAGCCAGGAGAACTATAGCTGTAGGGGGAGCAGATGATCGGAGTTCAGAGGCCAGATAGTTAGTGGAAGGAAAAATGGGCTCTGGGGTTTCCTTTGTTTCGCCCATATATATATATATATATATATATCTGTAACCCATACAGCTGCAAAATTGCCTTAGTTAGGCCAACTACTGCCTCCCTCTTCTCTCCCCACTCTCAACACATGGCTTCTTTCTACCCATACAAACTACAGCTGTAGAGCAAGCAGCATGCAACACTAAGGCTAGCGTTACGCTGTTCTTAACACAT
Organism: Haliaeetus leucocephalus; assembly: GCF_000737465.1. Taxonomy (NCBI): domain Eukaryota; kingdom Metazoa; phylum Chordata; class Aves; order Accipitriformes; family Accipitridae; genus Haliaeetus; species Haliaeetus leucocephalus. The sequence continues at coordinate 851,664 of NW_010972981.1, read as the reverse complement.
ACCTGAGATGATATGTTGAAAGACACAGGACAGTATCTTTCCTTACCCAGCAAAAACGTTGTGTGGTTTTTGTTTGTTTGGTTGGTTTTTAATGATAAAATGAGCCGATAAAATCTTGGCAAGATAGCTCAATCAAGCTATGAAATTTGTTCACAAGCTTTTCCTGTTCTTTCATGTATATGACTGGAACAGGAGTACTTGCATTTTTGATACTGGAGGGAGGTGAATATTTCAATTATAATACCCATTCTGGTCTTCCTGGACAGCCTTGTTAAAAATCCAACTTCTTCCCCTCAGGAATCACAGAGAAGATTGCAGATCTGCTATTCTGCCTGCTCCGCTCGAGTGGGAATCCCACTGGCTCTACCCACAAGAGGAGAGCAAAGAGCAGCAGAGATGAAACCCAGCGTGCATGTGAAAGAGGAGAATTTTGCTTAAGGCATCTGAATTATTGTGGGAGGCTTAAGAGAAAAGTTGTTTTTGTGTTTGGAGTGCAGCTGTGGAATATCTGACCTCAGGCTCAATAGCTACCAGGGAGTTTTAGCTTCATCATTTGATGGTATAAAGTTTCAAGAACCTTGATTCTGCACTGCTAACTTTTTAGATGCAGTGGATGCTGCCTCTAGTTCTTTAGCTGAATTTGCTGAAGGGCATGAACTCAAGAATTTTTCTCCTTGTTTTATTGGGTAGGAGAGACTGACACTAGCCTTACGTGCAGACGAATTTTAAGAATCACTTCTTAAAATTCTGTTTTTCCACAAAGCCTACAAAAAGAGTAGCAGGCACCTGGCAAGCTGAAATTGCTGCCCTTCAAGATGACTCCTTCACTTTTCTTCACACTTTCCCATCTGCCCATCTGCATTTGTCTGTACCTTCTTGTCTGATACTGGAATTGCAACGTTTCTGTCACAGGGGCCATTCTTCTGCTCAGGGTCAGGCTACACTTAATACACTGATGTCCACGTCCAGCACTTGTTTTCCCTGCAGTGAGTTCAAATACAGGCAAAAATGGGTTTAACAGTGCTTCAGGAACTGCAGTCAGCACCCCTCACTCTGCAGATGCTCATGATTGCTGTTGCTTATACCTACAGGCTAAATCCTCACAGTGTAATTCCTCTTGTATGCATATTTACGCTCGTATCACTCTCACCCCAATGCTTCACATTACGGGAGACTTGAGATTACATTCTTTTCAGAGAAGAGCAAAAAGATATTCCCTGTCTCAGCAGGATGCACAGCCTGAAGAGACACATTTTGCCAGATCAGGGCACACTGCAAAAATGGTACTCGTGGTATTTTGTCTGCAGCTTTGCTTTGCTTTTTTATAGCCACCATGCAGGGGTGATATTAACTGGTAGACTGATTGCTTGAAAAATCTCTATAGTCTCTAAGAGTCCCAGATGAAGTATGAGCGCTGTACAAGCTCTCTCAACACTGGACACTTTCTCCACAGTAGAGTAAAAAATCCTTCTGCAATAACTCAGTATCCCAAATACTGCACATATTGCTTGTAAAAACATTCTGTGCTGTTTGAAAATGTAAGTCAGTCCCCATATCTCTGTAAACAGGTTGACATCTTTTCCCAAGCAATTGAATGGCGGAAGGGAGACCTTGTTTTGTCTGATTTCAAACCCACTCAGATATCATCGCTTTCAAGGTTCAGCTGAAGCTTGAACATTACTAGGTTCATGTTTCATTTCAAGATTGTGGTGAAGGGGCAGGGGAAAAAAAATCAGTGAAAATATGAAGCAAAAAAGGTAATGGAGTGCTTCTGTCTGGAAAAACAAACATGGAGGTTGAGAGTGATAAAGAAGGAGTAGGAAGGGTAGAAATTAATATGAAAATGTCAGCACTTTCTGTACTATATGGGCTAGTCAGTGTGCTGGGTTTGGAGAAGTTTCCTTATACATGAAGAACAGGTTTTCATTTAACAGCACAGCTAAAAAAAATAAATTGCCCTTAACATAATAAAAAGGTTTAAAGGGGGAAGAAAGAAGAATTTTGAAAACTTTGATCCCTCTTACTGCCAGTGTTTACCAGGTGAATTTTTCACAAACCTTTCAGCTTGGGAAAACTTGTCCATCTCTTCTCATCAATTTTTCTTTATTTCTTCAATGTTCCAATCGAACAGTTGCTGCATGTCCAGGTCTGGCTGGCTGAGGTGGGATAGTACTAGCTTTCAATGCTTACTTTAGAGTCTATCTCTTTGCCTATTTCTCACCCCTCCTCACTGCATAATGTGATATATGGCAACTTTAGTGCTACTTCTTAAATTTCCTTGGTAAAAAAAATATTTTGTAAGTATGTTTTGCTTGCTTGCTTGTTTTCTTACAATATGTTACTCATATTCCTTACCTGCAAAAATTATCTCATGGCTCATTCCTTACGCTGTCTACAGTGTAGCTAAATCCAAAGGACTGGCTGGGAACAGCTGAAGGCTGGAAAATTTGTTTTGCTTTCAGCTGAGCTTTTTGCTGAACTTTGCTTTACCTTGCATTGTGGGATCCCTCTTCTGTTGAGGTACACAGCCAGGGCAATGTGGAGTGTGGAAGCTCTTGGAAAGAAGATTGGAAAATTCAGGGATCAATACTTAAATGAATGCACTCAGTTCTTCTCTCCAAAAAATTATAATTTCTGGGTCTTAATATTTTCTCCATTTTGTAGACCAAACTAGTTGGGCAGGATCATCATTTTTTTGTTTGCATCTACTGATTTTGTACCTGTGTCAGCCTGGCAGGAGAGTTGACAATACCCATGCTTTTTGACTCCCAGTGTCAAAATCTTATAAGGTTCTTTAATCTTTTCATCCCACTCCCCTAGATTTTACTTTCATGATATATTTTAACTGACTTGTAATATAACAGCACTCCCCTCTCTGTATGGACCCTGATAGTATAATCCTGTAACGGTATTTAGAGGCAATGGTGTTCTGATTAACTTCCAGTGGTGATTAATCCTTTTTTTCCCCCAAACGGCAGTTGTTTATATCATTGGTAGCACTCTCAATTCTGACCAGCCTTTTCTTATCAGTCAAGTCCTTTTTCAACACCTGGACCTGGCAGTGGATTTCATGCATCAATGCCTAAGAGCTATTTTAGAGCCTGTAACCACACCAGTGCTTACAAATATAAATGTTACATTCTCCAAGCAGCATCCTGCTTCCCAGTCCCCATATTCCTCTTCCTTCCCCTCATCTCCCTGTCCCTATCCCCTCAAATTATTCTAAAGTAACCCTGTGATTCAGACTAGCCTGGGATCTTCAGCAGTCTGTCCTGCCTTTCCAGTTTCCAACCATACACTGACTTCCAGGGGGGGGGGGGGGGGGCGGAAGGAAAGAAAAAGGGTTTTTACTTTTACTGAGGCTGGCTTAAACATCTGCCTACTCTTGGCACTGTCTCGACCTGGAAATTTAACAATGCTGTACTCTGAGTTGGCCAGTAGGTGTCAAAATAACCTGTCATTTGAACAACTGCAGCCTGTTACTGATGGGAAATTGATAATCTTTTGTCTTGTCTAGGGTTTCTGAAGAGCTGTGCTCAGCGAGCATCTTGTGTCCTTACCCAAGAATAGAGCTTATGTTGTGGTAACTTATTGAGAGTTTGTAATAATATTACAGATGCTGTCTCAAATCAAGTGAAACCAGTAGATACTGGAAGTTTACCCAGGCTAGTAATGCTGTGGAAAGCTGTACACTTCTTTTGACTGCTTTGCCCTCTACCCCAGTAATACTTAGCAAACTGGACATATCCTTTCTTATAGTCTGCATGTAGTGCTGCCATAAATTGAGATGGACGCTTCATTTTGCTGGTCGTCTTGGCTTTGTTTTCAGTCCTTTTGTCCCACCACATTTGACCTTAAACCTGATTTTTCTGAATGTCTTTACCTGACTGAGAGCAGACTCGAGAAGATGAGTTTCGCCCTCAGGGGTGCAAAATGGCTTCTGCTGACTTTAGTACTCAACATGACCCTGTGAAGTGAAATAGTTTAGCCATTGCATTTGGTGTCTCACTGAAAAGTTAAGGAGCCCCTGTATGTACTCAGGGCATTTGGATTATGAACAATTCTCATGTTCTTCGATCACTTCAGTTTAGAAGACAGAAAAATAACTGATGTTTTTGTACTGTCTTCAAAATCAACAGCTCGCATAACGTTCACGTATGTGTTTATTCTTTTCAGCCTGAAATGTTCATACTTGTTAATTCATATGGGTACATTTTGTGGTCTCAGTTTACCAGGATGAATGTAGGCACAGGTTTGCTGCCCTAAAACTTCACATGCTTGTACAATTCTAGTTTAGTATTGTGAGGGAAAAAGTTTACCTGGGTCTATAATTGTAGATTTTATAAACCAATTTTTTGGGTTTCAGTTTACTAATGAAACAGAGTAAAAACATAAGCAATGAACAGAGACTTAACCTGTCTCCTTTGCGAATGGAGTTTTATCTGATTTTCTTGTTTCCCCAAAATGCTGTATGTGAATCTGTATATGGATGACCTGATCTTTGTGAAGGGCACTGTTACTATTCATTTCAGTTTATTTCAAGTTTGCCCACCCACATGTGGCAAAACAGGCAGCTCTGGCTTCAGTGGGGACTCCAGACACAGGTCTGGCTGGAAGATTGCTCTCCTGAAAATCAGCTCCCTGCCTCTGTTCATGACAGTGATGCACCAAATTAGCAACAGTAAGTGACAGAACTAATGACTTAGCTGAGGCTTCACTGAGAAAAAAAATCTGCTTTTGTTTGGGGTTTTCATTGAAAGAGAAATTAAAAGCTGAGAACTGCAGTAACATGAACAACAGACAGATAGATATTGATTGGTCATAAAAATGCAGTCAGGCTGAAAATGTGAAGGTTCCTACCCCTCAGGGCAGTGGATTTCTGAAACAGTCTTCTAACAAAATAAATAGCAGAAACAAAGCCCATAAAAACAAAGCAAGCCACAGATTACTTGAGGTGAATTATATAAAAACACTTACCTGAATTGGTGCTTGTGAGAGCCAGGGCTGGATCTGATGACCTGAAGGGTCCTTCCAAGCCTGTTTCCTTTGATATAATACCTGAAGCCACATGTTCCCTTTCTGATGCTACAACAGAGCCTGTGTTCATGTCACAGGATGGTCTGGTGCTGGGTACCATGCGGGCTTAGATGAGCAATTGGTTGAATTCTGTTGGTTCCTCTCTCTCTGTCGGAGTGTGTCACACTGGCAGAAGTGTGACACTGAAACATCTCACCCAACAGTGGGCAGCTTGTCCAAAATAGGGCTGTTTATTGTTGGTTTGACCTGTGCCAACTCTTCAGCTTATGTATTCATGGCTCGTCACTGTGTGGGTTCCTCCTTACTGCTTGATGTTCAAGGGTGATTGTGGTGGAAAATTTGTTTTCAGTTAGTACTAGAACAAAACCAGTAGAAAATATTAAAGTATGGGGGAAAAATCAACCCTAAATGAGTCCAGAAAATGCCTTGGGTAGTAGGTGAACCAAAGCACAAAGACCAAAGTGACTCTCTTCAACTGGGCAGAGTGATCAGGCAGGATTTGGTTTGAACTGGAGAGCTCTAATTGATGAGATCTTAGAAGACGTCACACATCTGGGAGATCTGTTGGTTCCTTGACGTGGTGAGTAAATATAATTTATTTTAGTAAGATTTTAAATTGAGATACAATGTAAATTGACTCCTGCCCTTTCAGCTTTCACTTATTTCAGATGAGTTACTGATCCTTAATGCCACTCTATAGTAACAATAAAAGAAAGTCTTTTTAATACCTCATAGAAGCTGCCAGTAATAACACTGGCTTATAATGAAGCCAACAAATACTGAAATTTGAACAATTTGTGAAGTCAGTAGAAAATGTGTAACCACATACTCAGGCAAATAGGCTTTTCTTATATAATAATCACCCTAGTGTTATAAAAAGCAGATGCGGTTTCAAAGCACTTGAAGATATGTGTGCTGCATATTGGAACACGCTTGTTTAAGAAATCATCTCTTGAAAAGTCCATGGCTTCATGTTTACTGTCTCTGTCTCCTCCTTTTTCTCAGTGAGATTGTTTTCTGGTCCCTCCCTTGCCCCCCATCAAAGGTGCACACCACCCACCATGATCATGCTCCATTAAGCTCTTGTGCTAAACAAAAAAGTTCTACAGAGCTTTCATTTGTCAACCTTCCCCCAAAGTGCTTTATGCATTTCATCAGGGATTTGCAAAACTATTCACAGCTTCGGAAGCACAGCACTGGAGCACCATGATCGATGGGAGAGGAATTCAATAACCGCCCAACGCTGTTGAGCAATCCTGGGTAGTGGTTTGGGACAGGAAGCGAACGAGCAGAAGATAATGAGCTGAAGTAGTTGATTAAGTCCTTGTTTGAAAAGGATTGTGATTTTTAAGTGCTCTTAGCAGTTAGAGCCTCACTTTTAAGTCTCATTGAAAGAATGTTACTTTTGAAAAAAACATAATTTTGCACGCTGCTGGGTATTGGTTCAAGCCTGTCCCAAGTAGGTATTTTACCTTGCAAAGAGAGATGAAGTGCAAAAATATTTCATTATGGCAAAAATATTTCATTATCACAAAATATCTCATCTATTTGCATACACCGATTTTATAAAGGTGATGTTCCACTGATGGACAGTGATAAATACACATGTAAAATCATGCGCAAGATGCGTAGTACTGCTTCAAGACAGAATGGTGCCCTGTAAGCACAGGGCCTTGTTATCTGGATTTACCTCAGCATTCTCCATCCAAATACAGTCACAGCTTAGCAGTGGTTATCTTAGCTAACCTATTAATTAAAATAGAAATGCCTTCATAGGCAACATTTCCCCTTCTCTCCTTCAGAGCCAGGACTGGGTGCGGTGTGATCTTTTAGTCCTGGAATAAGAGGGTTTGCTCTTGCAAACAGCTTTGGAGTGTGTCAGTCTGAGCTTCTTTATTCTGCACTGTAGATGTCTGGAAAATTGCCGTGTCCCCTCAGCTGGGTATTCTCATTGCTTAGCACATTCCCTGCAGCCCCTGACAAGAACGTTACTGTGGGAACAGGGGAATGTCCAAAGCACACGATGTTCTGGCAAATCCCAGCTGGCAGACAGCCCTCTGGGGTCACAGCTAGCCAGATGTGACGTGGGCTGCTCTAAATCAGACCGTTGGCAAGCTTGAAGGACCAAGAAATTTTTTGCTACATCCACTTACCCCCAGCAGATACTGGGGCAGCTGAGGTTAGAGGCTAACACAGTGCTTCTTAGCAATTTTGAGGTGGAACATCGATCACTTGTTTCCATGAAGAATTAAATGGTACATTCAGTTTATTGACATGAGAGGCTATATAAAAACGTGTTCTCTCGTACACGAGAGAGAAAATTATGATGCTTAAAGCATTCATTTAATCCACAGTTTCTATCACAAAAATAAGGGCTGACAGCAATGCTGTTTACAGTTTTATTTAACTCGGATTTAAATGGGACTGTTCTTGTGGTTGGCCATAAATAATGATGAAGTCACTATAATTAGAAGTTGAATTATTTCTGAATCTCATAACCAGGATTGGGGTCCTGTTGTGCTAGGTTATTTATAAAAATGGAATAGAAAATTCTTTCTGAGCTTTTAATGGCAAAAAAGGGCAAGACATGACATGGACAAATAACCAAACAAAAAGTGGAATAACTAAGTGAAAGTAATCATATGAATGAAGGAGATGATCTTCACAGCCCTATGTTAATACTCTTTTGCACGATCATAGGTGAAATTGTAAGTACTATAAACAGTCCATAGCTGGTTTTTAAAATGACTATACGTTGTATTTAAACCAAATACTGTTGGAATTAAGACTGCAGAATTTTATTAAATTTCCTTCATTACAGTTTGTTAATTCTTATGCAGACACCATTTGTCTTATGTTATAAATAGTTATTTGCCATATATTATCTCATTTCATTAAAGCAGCCATAATTTTTAATGTCTTTTAAGTTTCCTTGAGTTGTTTAGTTTAGTTGTGTTTTAATCATAACCCTAGTCAAGTGGTGAAGAATAAATAGTAGATAACAATGATGAATGAAGTTGACTATCACAGAAAATAGGTGTCTGATCCAGCACCTAGTGAAATCCAGGAATGGACTCCTATTGACTGTAGTGAAAACAAATGGAGAAATGATCTTTCAATTCAAGTTGCAAGCTTTATGAAAAACTAGTCTACATAGTTAAACTCATAAACCCTCAGCCATGAGACACAATAGTACTATAATTTTTAGACCAGAAAGGGGTTATTAGTGGAAAAGCAGTTTTATTTGTCTGAGAATAGAAGAGTTGTCCTTTTATGTTATTGATTATGGGCAATTTAGGAAGACCTGGGTGGTCTTATGAAGGACAAAATAAATTAGGACAGAGTATAAGTATGTGTAGATGAGGTATAACTGTATGGCATACCAAATAAGAGTGCCATATGACAGTGAATTATATACTGCTTTTTTAACTTCTTGCCTAAAAATACTATGACAGTTTTCAGATGATAATTTTATATGATAAGGCAACAAGAACAGAAAGAAAAAAAATATATAAATGGTTCTGTGTCCTTCTGTGCAGTCTAGGAATGTTGCTTATTTACAGAATGTAATGTTATTTATTTTGAATGTTGATGAGTTTGTCTCTTTCATACACAGCTGATAAAATCATTCTGCTCAAGAACTTTGTCTGGATTGCAAATGTAACTCTAGTTGCATTCTTCTGGTTCCTGAAAGAGATGTAATTTAATACTAAATTGGTTTTTTTCTGACCAATCTCTCTGAAACACATTTATTTCTAGCTGGGAGACAGAGTATTTTCCTGCTTATATCTATTGGCTATACAAAACTCTTGAAGTTCAGTTTGACAGAAAGCAAAATTTATATATAGGTGACCTGTTTTCATGCTGAAGACTGCACCAACTCTAGGAGAGAAGTTGAGGTAAGCATTGACCGAAGGCTCTTTGATAAGTGGCAGAAAATTAGTGGGAATGGCAAAGACATGAAAAGCGAAGACATGAGTTGATGGACACCTAAAGAAAGCTCTTGATGAATCAAAAACCAAATAGTATTTTGATGATGTAAGAAGAAAGCAAGAGGAATACTTTAGACACATACATTAGATGTATAACCTGGCCACAGCGAAAGCTACTCCTGTGAACAAGTGGAGGACATAGAAACTTGATAGAGATAATAGATTATGGTAAACTTATGGTTCCCCACACAGAGGAAGGCCATCCAATAAGTGCTTTTGGACAGCTGAAGGCAACCCTGTAATGGACCTGTAGACTGGAGAGAAAGTGGAGGTAGAAGTGACAGAAATAGGTAGGGTGAAAAGGCATAGGCAGAGGATGGAGTCTTGGGATCCCATGTTGAAAGTGGGAAAGAAAAGGAAGGAGAGATGTTGAATAACATGTTGAATGCCTAATCAAAAGGCAAAAAGCAAAGGAAGCCTGGATGTAAAGTGAAGCATGACAAAGAGTTTGTAAAAGCAGATGAAAGTTGAGGGACAGTGAAGGTGGAGCAAAAATATCCAGTTTCAGGTGTGAGGTGTGCTTTGCTGTATCTGGAAGGACATAATTTCAAGGGTGAAGCCAGACTGGACTGAGTGAAGGATGAGGTCAGTGGGGAAGAATTCAGTATGACTGTTCATGGCAACTGTTGAAAAGGCAGGATAAAAGGATGGAAACCAGAGGGGGTTTTGTGCTTTTCTTCTTCACGCAGGGTAGTAGAGTAAGGCACGTTTCTGTCAAAAGTGTGAGGAAACTAGTGAGAGTGAGAGGTTAAGGAAAGTCAGTGAGAGTAACAGGGCAGCAGGGAGGATGGACTGTGTCACTGTCTGATGGTGGGAGTTAGAGGGGTAGTAACAAGTCCCGCAGTTGCTGTGGCAGAGTGGAGGAATAAATTTCATATTAATAGCCTTCCCTTCAAATGTGATCTGACTTCTCTAATGGCTTTGCTTTATAACACTGCTGGTAGCCTCCTGACTCTCCCTGATGTCACAGACAAACTTATGCACAGGCCATAGGCTCTTCTCCTGTTAGGCGCACGATGCAGACTGTGTTCCAGCATAGTGTCCAACACTAATGTTAAAGGAAGGCTCTGCTTTTTATTTTCAAGGACTCGGGCTTACAGGGCTTTGCAGCGAGTGCCAAAAACAATTCATCAGGAGCGCTTTACAACTCAGCAATACAAAACCTGTTAGGATACAGATCACCCACAAGACAGAGTTTGGGGAGGAAATATGTAAAGCACTGGTTGACCTTAGCATGATTAATGGTTTTTAACACATTGAACTCTGTTGCTTACGATGTGAATTTTATGCTGGCTCACCCATGGTTGTTTATTTTTATTTTTTGAAGGAGGGGGAACCTCTGTTTGTGAAACTTTCATTCATATAGAAGTTAATGACAGTCCATGTATAACAGCAAAATGTTTATATTGAGACACAACTGTCCCAGCTGATTCTATTTCTCCTCAGCAGTTTGTTCCCTTCAAAAGCGGCCTTTAAAAATTACAGACCTTGCACAGAGTTTGTGTCAGTCGTCTCTGTTGTGAAAGGATCATTTACGGGATGTGAAGCTCCTTTACCAGACTAGAGCAATGAATCAGATCACTTCTGTAACTATGAAGCTATCCAGTCCCAGCTCCTTGGGTTAAGAATATCCTGAGTTGGAAGGGACCTCTGAGGATCATCGAGTCCAAATTCTCTCTCCACACAGGGCAACCTAAAAATTAAGCCATATGTCTAAGAGTGTTGTCCAAACGCTTCATGAACACTGACAGCCTGGGGGCCTTGACCACTTCCCTAAGGAGCTTGCTCCAGTGCTTCACCACCCTCTCATTGAAGAACTTTTTCCTAAAGAAGATGAACTAATTTTGATTTCCTGGGCTAGCACAGGCCAAGCAATGGTCAGTAGGCCTGGTTAGGCCCGTGGGACTCATAGAGCCCCTTATTTGTGCCTCAGAAAGTGAAAAAAACAGTTATTAAAGTTGCGTTTGGTGCCCTACATCTGAATGACATCTAGTGTACCTGCATGCTGCTAGGTGCTTGTAGTGATGGGCTACATCTCTTGGTGTGTGGTGAGTGAATTCACCCTTCCTCCTGAGCCTGCTTACACCCAGGAGCTTGGTCCTGTCAACGGCTGCGTTCATGTGGCCTGCAAGAAGTCACAAACAGCAGCAAGTGCTCCATGATGAAGAGACCGGCCATCTTGCCTAATCCGATCATTCCTTGTACTCAGTGCTGCTGAGTCCTGCCACACAGAACGTCATTTCCAACTACAGACAGAGCACTTCCTTCTGGTGGCAGCAGGTCCTGCGCTCAGAGGCACTTAGTCACCCGCACGTAGCACGTGGGGTTTGCTCGCCATGCTCTGTAGCTGAAAGGCACAGGGCTGAGCCCATTTCTGCTGGCAGTGGATGGGATCCTGCTTTTCCTATGTCCTTCTGGGACGAGGCCGTGCAGCAGCTGGCAGAACGAGAGTTTCCAGCCTGTGAATCCAGCACTCCAAAGCACCGGCCATGTGCTCAGGTGTCTCGGTGCTGGGCACGCCAGCCCTGAACACACTGCACAGCGGAGGGAGTGCCGCTGCTTATGCTTTCTAAGCTGATTCATCCTCTTTTTGACAGGACTTACTGACTTTCAAAGCCAAAGGACTCCCTGCATTATCCTAGTTTCAAGGAGGCCAAAGAGATTATAATTCTTTCTGGGCTTAGCTGCAAAGGGAATATGCTCTCTTTCTTTGTAATATTGAGAAAGGAGAATAAACCAGGAGACGGTTGTTAGCCGTGAATCACGTACGCAGTCAGCTGGAGGGCTAGTTCTCTTTCAGAGGTTTCTGCGTCAGGTTAAAGAATTAGGGCTCCATCCTCCTTAAGTTGCTTCAGTGTCACAGCAGTGAAAACCAGCAGCAGACAAAACACTGCTGTGTTAGAAATGCTCTGGTACTCGGTGAGAAGGATGAAGGTGGCACCTGTTTCATAAGTATGTACCTTTAACCTAGAGCTACAGCTTTTGTCTGGTTGACCCCTTATATAAGCAAAAAGTCCAGACCCGTTTCTGTAAGCTCATACTATCCATTCATCTCCCAATAAGACAGTCTCCGTATTTCACCCTTGCTCTGACCAGTGTTACTTTTTAATCCTGAGCTAAGTTTAGAAGAATCAACATATTGCACAAGGCTTATACCAGCTAGTTCAAGTCCTTTAGCAGATGGTAGCTTTGTCAATTGTCTTAATGAAACAGGAAGAAAAGAAATTTTGACTCTCCTTCCTACTTTTTTCTTCTTGCAAGTGTTAGACTCCAACACTACTTTTCTTCATATATGCATTAACATTTTTCATAATTGTTTAAGTGCAATTTCAAAAGTAACATGTTTAAGCTCCTTAGAAATAAAGATGTTTTTAGAAACATTACCTAACATTTTGGAGGGTTTATTGCCTGCTTTTTTTCTTATGGAAATCATGCAGTTGAAATCTGAAAAGTGGTTATCCACAAGAGTATCCACTTGCTATTTTGAGGTTGTAATTCGGAGTCATGCCATTATGACATAGTATTAAAAATATTAAAATTAATGTAGAAAAAATTACTGATAGTTTTTCAAGTAGTCAATAATGCTGTCATCGTTATAGCATTTCATACCTGTTTTCAACACAACCCATCCTAGCCATGTGATCTACATTTTAAATATCAGACGTAATCTAGAAAAAAATTGTATTATACAGAAATATTTATATGCTTTTAGCTGGCCAAGGCCAAAGAATAATACAGTGTCTTATCAGACCTACAGCAAATTGTTTTCCCTAGCAGCAAGATGAAGCATGCAAGAGCCCCCAAACTCCTGATTTTTACCACATCTTCTGCCTTTCTTTCTGGTTTCCCTGGACTTGCATGTTCGTGCACAAATGTGAGGTTAATGTCTAAAGAAAACATGGAGTGTACCCATGGACACAAGGGGAATTGGCGAGAAATGTAAATTTCAGCAAGCAAAGGAGATAATGGAGGTGCTGAAACAAAAGGTCATGGTTCAGATGAGGTAATTGCCTTGTGACGTCAGTGTGCAATGGGATGGTTTTGGGGAGAGTTGGGAACAGGGAGAGAGCATAGTGCAGGGGTGATGTCTTGGAGCTCACTTCAGAAGTCAGCAGTTGGTTAAGGCAAGTCACTGCTCTGTTGAGCTCTGACACCAATCAAATATCTAGGTTCTTCTCTTATCAGTTCAGGAAATGACAGTTACAACTGGTTAGATGTATTCTGATTACACATTTATTGTTGGAAAACAATACAATGGAATGGAAAGCAAATTAACTTATCTAAAAAATAAGGTTACTTTGAGTAGTGCAATTTAAAAAAAAAAGTTTTTTTTTCCTGTTTAACCATTTTCCAAATGAAAGTTTGTTTTTTTTCTTTTGCTTCCAATGCAAAGTAGGTTTGTTTTTAAACTTTAGTTGAGGGGAAAAAAATCCATATATTTAACAGGTCAAACGGCAAACACCATGAACCATTCAACTGACCTGTATGCTATTATTTGTTTGTTAATGTTTTCAATGTCATGGCTTTTCATCCTATTTTGGACTCCCTAGCCATTTTGTTGTCTATGTGGAGCACTTTTAGAAGATCAATGACTATTTAGAGAGGTTCTTTTCTATTTGTTCTTAGAGCTGCTGACTTTGTACATATGTGCTGCTTTCTGAAGCAAAGTAAATTAAAAAGTT